>NC_137969.1:11233023-11795615 GCF_963924665.1 Micromys minutus
CTGAAGGTTCCATGTAGTGCTCAGTTTGTTTTCTCCATGTCCAATGAGTTGTGTGGGCGTTGGCCTCCTGTCAATCTCTGGAGAGCAGCCATTGACTTAGCAATAGCCTGAGTTGTTTGGAGATTTCCATGAGATTCCCTTCGGCCAGCAACTCAATTGAATGAAATGCAGTCCTGGTACTGAAAGCCTTGTTTGTATTTCCTGTATTCCTTCAGTTCTATCTCCCCTTCTCCTTACCTGATCCTATTGCATATGTCGATGCCTCCCCTAGTCCACTCATAAAATGTCTTGTATTTTCCCCTCCAAGAGAAAGAAATCTAAATCCCACTTCTAGCTCTGAACCTAGGGGTCCATGGATTGTGGTTGGCTATCATTTATTTAATGAGTAGTATCCACATATAGGTGCATATATCCCATATTTATCTTTCAGAGAATTGATCACCTCATTTGGAATTATTTTTGTCTAGTTCCATCCATTTGCCTGCAAATTTCATGTTGTAATGGCACATGACTTTAATCCTGCCTTTGAGATGTAGAGACAGGTAGATCTCTAAATTCACAGCCATTGTGGTCTACAGAGCAAATTTCAGCAAGGACTGGTTAGTTGACAATGTTGTTCTTTTCATGGGGTTTCAAACCTTTTCAGCTCCTTCAGTTCTTTATCTAGCTCCTTCATTGGGGACCTTCTGTTGAGTCCATTGTATTTGGAGCATCCTCAACTGTATTTGTAGGACTCTGGCAGAGCCTCTGAGGAGGCATCCATATCAGGCTTCTGCCAGTAAGCACTTCTTGGCATCAGCAATAGTGCTTGGGGTTTGGTGGCCGAATATGGGATGGATCCCCAGGTGAGGCAGTCTCTGGATGATCTTTTCCTCAGTCCGGAAGACTCTCCAGTGTGGAGCTGAACACCTGGTTTCTTTCTCTACCACAGTCTCCTAGGCAGCTAGTTACCACACTGGGTACACACACTCATCTTATTCTGAGGGTCCTGTACCAGATCTGCGTGCTCTAGCTGCCTCTCAGCCATACTGTCATCCGCAGTCCAGTAAAATTATGACTCAACAATCAATAAGTTATGAAACAGATTTATATGCTAAATTCTCAGTCTACAATCCTTCCACACCATAAGCTTACAACCAATTGACAATGATATAAACCACCCATATAGATAAGATAAATTAACAGATAGAAATCTATTTCTTAGTAAGTACACATAACTACCAATGGATATATATATATATATATATATATATATATATATATATATATATATATATAGAGAGAGAGAGAGAGAGAGAGAGAGAGAGAGAGAGAAAGAAGAGTAGAATATAGAATATACTCATTAACCTGAAAACATATAATTATTTAACTCTTTAAGAATAAGTTAATTATATTGTGGAAAATGATATTAGCATGTTATTAACAATGCTTTTCAGTGACTAGATAATCATATGCTTCGTTGTTACAAAACTCTTTACAGCATTTAAAAAATTACCTCAGAATAGACTCCAACTGTAAACATAAGAACAAATCTATAAAGGGCATAGAAGAAAATATAGAGAAGACGCTTGAAATTCGTTTAAATAACAGTTCTGTTAATTGGACTCAAAAAGTAATACACAAAAGAAAAATAGAGAAACAGAACTTGATCAGAATTTAAAATCTCTGCTGATCTGAAGATACATTAAAAGAATGAATACACTAGCCAATCACTGTAGTGGTAGTTGATTAATTAGCTGTAATCTCCCCAGTGATGTTGGCAGCACAAATTCCTCACTACCACCACAAAGCTCTGGATTCTTGAATGGCAGACAGACAGGCAGACAGACAGACAGACACACACACACACACACAAACACACACAAAACCAAATAAACACATAGCCTTTTATTTTAATATAACTTAATCATCTCAATGACTGAGACACTCCCAAACTTCCATGTTGCTAAGGCCTTGCCAAGAAAGTTCTGAATTATTACTTACCAAAATGCATATATACTCCATCTTTGCTATCCTACACTTAATGTGAGTTTGGGTCTGCTCTGCCCATACTTATACATGATGAGAGTACTTTGTTTTCTACAGCTCTCAAGCCTGTATCTTTTTTATTTCCTGACAAAGGGGATTCTCCTTCTTTCTCAGTCTTTTTGCCAGATACTCCTAAAGTCCTGCCTCTGATTCGCTAACTAGCCACTGCCCACAGACAACTTTATTTACCAATCAAAGCCAACAGGGTCAGGGATTCTGTGTAATTTTGGGAACCCAATTACATAATACAAGTAATTTATTATGTATAATACAATACAATAATACAAGAAATTAAGCATCTATCTACATAGCCAGTGTCAGGAAAAAATACCATGTCTGGAGGTAAGTGTACACAAAGCCAGAGAAGAGAATTCCCTTTTACCTGCCAGGGCCACTCTACAAAACTTCCCACAGCCAGACACGAGGGAGGGAGGGTTTGAAACATCAGCTTGTGAGTTATACTTTAGATCTGAACCATGGCGTCCTTGAAACATTCTTATAATTCAGTAACAAGAAAAATCTGGATAAATATTTAAACAGATACTTCACCAAAAATTATGTGCAAATTATAAGCATATTATAAATGTTCAGGAATATTTTTACTCATAAGAAGAATACTCATCATTAGTCATCATAAAGAGTGAATCAGCAGCAGCCACCTTAAATATTATATTAATCAGAGTTCTCCAAGTGACTGGAGACTCAGGAAAAAAAAAGTGTAGTCTGTGTGCTGGTAAACCAGAATATACAAATAATGCAGTAATAACAGCATTTTAGAAGAATTTCCTTTTGATCTAAGGAGGTCAGCCTTTGTTTTCTAATACCCACCAGATGTTTAAATCAAGCAAACCCATGTCACAAAAACAGCCCACTTAAAATATTCCATCGATCTGAATGTGAACCTCAAGCAAATCCACTTATACTGAGACTTGCTACTTGTTTGATCAAGTCTCTAGAAAACATGGCTACAAGATTCTTATTGTTTTACTCAAGAAGCATGCTAAGGGAGGTTTCTGGATTGCAATTAAAGCAGAAGATGATCCATTATGGCAGGGAAAGTATAGTCACCAAAGCATGAGCAATTGCTGATAATGTGTCAGTAGGCAGAAAGACACAATGGTTGCCGTTCAGTTTGTTTTCTCTATTTCATTTAGTGCCAGACCTCAGTCCAAGTAATGATGCTTCCCACCTTGACTATTTTGAAACACCCTTAGAAACATGTCTCTCACTTGTCAGGTTGACAATCAATATAAGCCATCATAATGGCTCAACCAAACTCACACCAAAAATAAGTTTTCATATATAACTTTGCAAGAAGAACAATAATGTAAGCTTGGAATAGCATAGACCCTCATAGATTGTTAGCAATCTTCACAAGACATATTTAAATTCAAATCAGAAAGAATCCAGCATGGAGAAGAGAGGTGGCACAAAGTCCCACCCCTAACTTAGTAGCTCTTATCCATTGATAACTGCTCAAAGAAATGGTTTCTTTTGAGGATGCCATCTCTGATAGGTAACCCTAATCCAGTAGAAGACCATACATCCAATAGTACGTAGGTAATACTAACTAGATTTTGTAAGTTTAGAGGCAGAAGATTCCAAGTTGAGTAGGTAGGAAGGGTGGTTGGATCTAGTAAGAGTTGGGGCACAGTGGTCAATATGATGAAATTATATTATACACATTTTTCAAGGAACTAAAAATGCAACATTATCTAAAATGGTACACACACTTTGAAAAAGCAGTTTGAAAATTTTTATAAGTGTACAAATTATTTATCCCATAACCCTATTGACCTATCACAAGAAAAAATAAAGTATCTACAAAAAATATCTCCATTATATTTTTTTCAGGATACCTTTGTTACTAATAGCTCCAAACATGCAAATACATCAAACTTCCATCACCTGGTAAGTGGACTAGTGAACCACCATATATTCATACAATAAAACATGATGCAACTTTTAAAATTTATTCTTCTCTCACATATTACATCTTGACTACAATTTATTCTTCCTCCTATTCACTGACCTCTGTCTCCCCCACCTCTCCATTCTGCCAGATTCACTCCTCCTCTGTTTTTCCTATATATGTAGAGTGTCTAGGTCAGATCCACATAGGCTCTCTGATGAATAGATCACTTCCCCTGACCCCCTATGGTACCTGGTTAGTTGATTCTATAGGCCATTTTTCTTGTGGTGTCCTTGACCTGTTTGGCTTTTACATTCTTCCCTATCTTCTCCAGAAATCCTTGACATCAACCTAGTGTTTTACTGTGGGCCTCTGTATCTACTTTTTTCAGGGGCTGGATGAAGCCTCTTTGATTGAATATGCAAGTCTCCAGTCTAAGAGTATAACAGAGTAGCATTAGGAATCATTTCACTGACTTTTATTCAGGGCATGTTTGGTTCTATCCTAACTCTCTTGGCTATCTGGCCTTTGGTTGCTGGTCCTGTGGGCAATGTCAGCTATGGACTCCATCTCATGCCATAAGTATCAAGTTGAATCAGTCATTGGTTGGCCACTCACACAAGTTCTGTACCACCTTAATCCCATCATATCTTGCAGTCAGAAAAATAGTGGGTCAAAGATTTTGTGACTGGGTTGGTATCCCAATCTCTCCATGGAGTCTTGACTGGCTATGACTCAGCCATTAAAGACTATGCTCATGAGCAAAAACACGATGCAACTTTAAAAAGAAAAAGACTATTAATAAAGTTGCTGTGTGGATAGATCCCTAAGGCATTGTACAACATGAGCAAAGGAAAATGCACAGAAGAATGATTCAGTGTCCAGACTTTCATCTAATATTCTAGAACATTTACCACTGATTGCCTGCGACTGTGCTGGGAGAGAAACAGGCTGGAAAAGCCGACATGGAAAGCCTATTCTTATCTTCATTAGACTCTGCACTTGTTAAAATCCATCTAGTTGTCCACTTTACAATGTAACTTCCTACTATAAATTCTACATTGATTATTCTCTTGAAAACTGGCTGAGATGTTAATTCATTAATGAGTCAATCCAATTATTTAAATCATATGATGATATATATCCTTGAAGTATTAAAATTGAACATATTTTAAAGTCCAGCAAAATTGTAATATTATACAATTATCACATCTTCTGGCATTAAACTATCTTTTGAGATGAAGATAATCCATAAATTAATGTTGAAACATTTTCTGTATATGCATTTCAACATCTTTTTCTCCCTATGTTTCTCTCTCTTTGACTGCATACATGTATACATTTACATGTACACATACTCTCTGTCTTTCACACACACACATACACACACACACACATACAGAGAGAGATAGATAGATAGATAGATAGATAGATAGATAGAGAGAGAGAGAGAGAGAGAGAGAGAGAGAGAGAGAGAGAGAGAGATACCACCAGTAATAAGGACAATAGTCAGGAACTGGCCACTCTCTTTTCCATAGTTTGTTCTTAGTGTAATAAAACATTATCCCAGAGCAACTTTAAAGCAGCCAACTTAAAAACAGCAACATCGATAAGATCTGCAGCAGTGTTAATAGTTGAGACTATTGCAGGTTGTCCTGGAGAAGGTGCAGAGGTGGAGGACATGTGGCACTCTCAAGAAGGTGCTGAAAATGATATGTTCAGGATCTCTCAGGAGGAAACCCCTGGGGTTGTCTATAAATAGTTGACAAGTTGCTTCCCCTTCAGTGGCAGGTAGTTGTGAGCCTGGGAGACATATTTGACACTAACTCTAATGAGCACACAAAACATTCCAAACCTTGATGTTTTGATCTTTGATGTAACAGAAGCTGTTTTTACATTCAACCTTCAAACAAACAAAAAGGCACAGTACCTGCGATGTTTATGAGTGCACATGCGCATCAAAGTAGTGCATTTATTTTTAAAGTGCACAATTTGATAAATGATATAACTTTACAACAGCTTGACCATTTTGGAAGTTTTCATCATTTCCTGCTTTAGTATGACTAAGCAAAATGTTTGACATTTCTGTTTCCCATTGCTCCTGTTTATAAATGGCATGGGTTAAGCAAGTCAGAGATGGTAGTATCATAGAAGTGAATGTCCAGGGTTGTTTTGTTTGCTCATATGTTCCTCTTAAAATATTGGATATGCAGTCAACATTGGAAAATTACATTTTTAACATAACAGAAATGTGCATCTGTTTCCCACTACGTTCTGATTCCAGGTTTGAAGCAATGTGGTGCCAAAGGTTTGGAAGGCCACTATATTTACACAAGGTGTTACTTTCTATTAGCCGTAATTCCACCCCTGTCCATCAACTCACTTGCCTTGTACTATGAGCATGGGTTATCATGCCACCAAGACTAAATGATACTAAGGCTGATGAAACCTTAAGATTATAAAACCACAATTTAAATGCTAAAAGTAACAGAATGCCTGGGGAAAGACAAAACTCTTATCAGTTTCTTACTCTAGTACATATGATTGCTGATACTACAACATCTTGAAGACCTTTCTTTTAATCAGAGAATGGTAAGGAGAGTACCATTAGAGGACTAATACAGAACGAGAAAATATATAAAGTGAAAGTAAATGTAAAATCCCTCAAGGCTCAGAAGCTGCTAGCAGATTGTCACTTGTGGTGAGGACACTCTCACTTGATCACTGAAAGGAGCATTATCATTAAATTAAATTTGATAAAGAAATTGAATACTCTAAAGACTAGACCCTACATCACTTTGTGATAGGGTAAAGATTCCCCTCTGTTGGCTTATTTGGAGCAGCCTTTGGTTTAACCTAAAACTGACACCCACCCTGCTTTTCTATCCCCACTGAGAAAAAGCTGGAAGGAAAATGCCCAAACCTTGTTCTAGAACCTTGGGGTCAAGGTATCCCAGCTAACTGCATGCTTTTGGATTTCTCAAACTGCTTTCTTGCTTTAAGGGCCCATGATACTGCTAATCATGTTTGTGGTTTTACTTGCTGCAGAAGCAGTAGGCACTGCTCAGTGAGAACTGTTTTCATCCTGGAAGTCTCCAACCAGCTCAATAATTATTCTCAAAATCATATTTGGTTTTTCTGAATGATCTTTGGGTCTTAATCCCATAACAACTTAAAAAGAATACATAAGCCAAACCCTGATTTCAATCTCTAAAAAGTTAAAATACAGAATTTGAAATTTCTATCACAAAATATGAACATATCTTATTTAAACTGAGAATAATGAACAACCACAGACTACAGAAGATGAACCTAAGAAAATAGTTACAGTGCAAAAGGTCAATAACTGAAAAAGTTTAGAGCCTGCATATATGTGCACCACCGTTTTTGGAACAACCTTAGCCCAGTTTCCAACAATTGTCATTTCTTTGTTCAAATATATTTGTTCCTTAGAATCTTCAAATAAGAAGCTCCTCACAGTTCCTAGCGTTGGCAGTGTGTGACTTCTTTCCTGCTTTCTCTTCTCCTCAGCATTGATGAATATCTTCAACTCCACACATTTTATTTATATTACTATTCATGTCCTCTATTGAAAAACAAGCTCCATAAAGTGGGGGATTTTTGCCTGTTCTATCTTTTCCTGACTACATTTCCATAGCTCACCAAACAAAGACACACTGAATAAATAAAGGGTTGAATGACTTAATGAAGAAAGAGGCCAGTTCTCAGAGAGATAAAGGCAAAATTCTTGGAAATCTGATGCAAAAATAAATAGGGTTTGAAGGATGGGTATATTTGTTTTGTGAACTAGCTAAAGAAGAAAAGATTAAAAAAAATAAAGTACCATATTCCAGAGGAAATGTTACTGGGTTATTGTTTGTTGCTTATGACAGGTGATGGAAACGGTGCTTTTTGTTACAGGGAAAAGATCTCAGGGTTAATTTTTTCCTAAGCCTTTGCAGACACTTTTTTACATCATTCTCTTATAACTCTGAAACCATTAGAGTTTATGTTCTTTACTAGAGTAGGATATGTGGATTCAGGCAGATTCCATCTTGCCTAAAGTCACATGTCTGGTAAATACAAAACTGGCACATTGATTAGAAATGCAGTTTTAAGAGACATGTAGTCTCTAATCCTCTAATCATCATAAACCACATTATAATCTAAGGAGGCATCTTGGCAAAGTCCACTTAGGTTTTGACTTCTGAAGGAATATCACTGTAAGTCACACACTGTCACAATGGAATAGTAGCATAGATGACTTTCATTACTTGCATGTAAAATGACTAGCCCGCAAGTCAAATTCAGGCCTTTCCCTTTCAGACTCAATTTATTTTCCAGTTTGTCAAAAGACACACATGGACTATCTGATTAGATAATTTATAATTTCAGCTAAAAGGGTACTTTGCTATTTACAGAAATGATTTATGTATTTGCAAGGGGGGAGATAGATAGATAGATGATAGATAGATAGATAGATAGATAGATAGATAGATAGATAGATAGATAGATAGATAGAGAAAGAGAATAAAAATTTCCCATTTCAAAATGTACTCATCCTGTGTCTCTAAAGACTGCTATTTGGCATTTGTTTACTGGTGCTGATTTAGAAACCAATTCAATATACAGTGTTTATTTCAAAGCATTATTTTCCTCTGCCACTCTGTGAATTTTTTTCCTGGGAATATTTGCATTTAGATGCTGTCTGTATGAAGTGAGGGATATGGCCATAAGCAATTTGAAGACAATGAGAAGTAGTTAAAGAGTAAGGAAATAAGTAGCCATTGCACAAGGAAGAAGTGAGGAGATAAAATAAGAAAGGGGTGCAGAGATTTGGCATCAAGTAAAACAGTGAGAAATCAAGAGACCTGAAAGTGAGGACAATAAAAAGATGAATCAAGGGTAACGAGAGTGCTATTTTTTTGTATATTACAATGTAATTAATATTCATGTTGGTCTTTAAGAGGAAGTAGAAAACTGAGGGAGACAAAAATGCAAAGAAAAGGACTGAATGCACAGTTCAAGACAATAAGGTTAAAAACAGCAGGGGTAATTGTGAACATTGTATGATCACAGTCAATATGTGTACAATAGGAGAAAATGCTAGTTCATGATGTTATAAATTATTTTCACAGAGCAGTAACATGGTCAACCATTTTCTCATTTCAGGAGTTCTTTGGTAATACCTACTATGTATCCAGTTTGTTCAAATGCTGGGATTATGAAGATCAATGCTGTTCCTTTCAGAAAAATAAAGATTTTTTTTTCTCTATTTATGATGGAATATTTTGAGAGGAAGTAGGAAATCCCAAGAGTTCCTTGAATGAGTGTGCACTACACTGATAGCACTGCTTTATAGCTTGTTCCTCACAATAATGTTTTTTGTCTTCTTCATGGGTATGAACTTGATTATGTCATAGCTTCCAAGAGAAGAAAAGTTGCATAGCGCCACATGAATGGATGGAATGTCAGATTTGTGATTTAAAAGACTTTTTAAAAGCAAAAACATAAGTCTAATTCACATCACATTTTAACCTGATAAGTTGCCTTGTGTTTTCTCTTGCAGTCACTGTGTTGGAGAATATTGCCCAAGTGTTTATGCATTTGTACAGGTGTGTATGCATGAAAGCCTGATGGTATGGTATTTTTATACATGCAGGCTTGCCAAGTACATTTAAGTCAAATGATGATATGAATTATGTAAACAGAAATTGACAGAAGAGTTATGGCAAAGACACAGTGCTTGGGGTTAACACACACTGGGCAAAGCAAGCTCCAGTTGAATAGAATGAGTTCCAAAGCCAAGCCAAGAATATGGCCTACCAATGCCTCTAAATACACTGACTTCCCTGTCTTTTGATATTTTGTGCATGTTCCTTCTCTATATTTTTCTTCTCAATGTTTAATTATTCTGCCTGGACTTGTGAATCTCCTCCACAGAACTGATGACCCATTTGATTATTCTCAGACTGGGCATTAAAATTCATCTGAATGGAAGCTCCACTCACACTTCCCAGTTTCTGCGTTTTCCCTCCTGACAAACAAATCATTCCCTCATTTTAAAGAAGGCCCATCACTGCATCTGTGTGTATTCTGTCTTCTCTGTCTCTTCATGCTCAGAACATTTTCAATGTTGCTTCTCCCATGACATATTCATCGATGATGCAGGGTGAATTGGTCACGTTCATTTCCAAATCGCCATGGCATCATTTCTGTCTATAACAATAATGATGCTTTTCTCGGGTTGATGTCATTTACGCTCATCTTTCTAGATTATTAGCACTTTAAAGGAAGCCCATGGCTTTAGTTACATTTGAAACTAGTGAAGAAAAATGGCTGGATGTCTGAAGCTGCATTAGGGATTTTACCATCTTCAGCTAAGAGGTAGACACTCTTAAACTAATTGATAAGTGTGCTTTGACACTTTGAGCCTATGTGGAATGGATAGATACAGTAAAAAAAGCATTGTCATGGAATGCCATTTTATTTGTAACAGGCATAGCACAAGCAATGTATGTTGGCTTCTTTGAAAAAACAACAGATCTTAAATAAATGTTCTTCCTATGTAAAGAAACCATAATCTCTTCGATCACATTCCATTAAGAATTCTGTCCCATCAGATTGTTTGATTTTGTCAAAACATCTAAAACCCATAGAATAAAGATAAAAGCACATTTATGTAATCACTACTTATAAATATTATTAAATTTACATAGAAATGTACCTCTTACAGGACTCATGGCCCTGGAGTAAGATCCAAAAGACATGTTTAATAAAAGTACGAGTAAAAACAGGCCATACTTAAGGTATGGAGCTGATATATATATATATATATATATATATATATATATATATATATATATATATATATATATATATATCAGCATATTACTAGTATATAGGGAGTAAATGCATGAATTCAGGTGCCTGTCCCCTGAGCTCAGTTTCCGTTTCTTTCTTAAGTGGGTTGTATTGAGTATTATCTCTGGACATCACCTGTATCTCACAGAGGACTAAGATGATAATACAAAAGTTTCTACTTCTTCACATTGTTAAAAGCCATTGTATCACAAAGCATATGAATTGCTCAGAAGAATTACTAACAAATACTGAACTCTTTTTTTTTTTTATGACCCAGATTCCATTCTCAGGTCTTTGATTTGTTCTTTCACCGAGTTTTCACTTTAGTCCTATGTGGGAGATAGTACAAGCAGATTTTTCCAAACAAGAAAGTCAAGATTTCTGAATGTTATGCTTTTGTCTAAGGTTATGTGAATAGTGGAGCAATATCATGCAATATTGTCATCAATGGAAATCAAAGTCAGCAACATAAAACATTGCTAAACTGCATCTAAAGTAGTTGTTCTCAAACTGGGGGTTATGACAACTCCCCTGGAAGCAATTAACCATTTCATAGAGGTTGCTGAGGACATAGAAAAACAGGGATATTTACATTACGATTCATAGCAATAACAAAATTACTGTTGTGAAATATTTTATATATATATTTATTTATATAAATAGAATAGCAAGAAAATATTTTATTGTTGGTGGTTACAACAGTAGGAACTGTATTCAAGTGTTACAGCATTAGGAGGCTGAGAAACATTGCTCTAAAGAAATAGTTACCATTAACTACAGGAGTTGGGATTGTCTTAGTAAAGTATGCACTCCCCAAACATAAGAAGAGTTGATCAGAACCATCAATGACATATTGAGTACTATCAGGAAACAGAGGTTTATAGAATATATATTTGCATAGGAAGATGAGAACACTCTGGTTAGTTTGTGAGATGGTTTGCTCTGTGGATGTGATGTAACCAGTTTTCCTGTGGTATACAATAAATTAGGAAGATACCCAAAATTCCAAGAAAATTATAAATTCTAGATAAACTTTCTCCAGAAACTAAAGCCAAAACCCAGCCAAAAATGTTAATAACCTACTTTATCAATAGGTGCCTGGTGTGCTTTGTTCTACAACATTATTGTAGCAACTGCAGCTATAGCTGACTTATTACAAATACTACATATAATTATATTATATATTATGTAAATACAGAGTTGAGATTTTAAAGGAGTAGGCAATTATGTATCCAGGTCTTATGATTGTATCTTTAAACATATAAATCACCATAATCATTTTTACCCTGAACTCTCATTTGGGAGGAACATTTTAAAGGATGGTTTTTGTAATCTGTGATACTTTATCTGTCTCCCTCCCTCTGAGTTAAGCTGTGAGGGTTCTCAATCTAAAAGATGAAATTTCTGGTTTACGATGGGGACCTTTCCCATTAAATGATAGTTACCATTGCTCACCTTGACCTTAAATACATCTTAAAGCAAGAGTATTTTATTTATTCATAGTTCAAATGGGGTTATCCAACAATCTAACTAGAATTATCCTTCATGAGTCTAGAATAAGTTTTTAACCTGTGGGATTTAAGGGCTTTCTCTCCCACATGTCTGCAGGCATTCTTTATCCCTTAGTACATTTACAGACTTGCTTAAACCTGGTTATATTTGGACTTTCATAGCTATAGTGTCAAGGCAAAAAATGAACCTACTCATCGACCTGTCAAGAAGCCCGGCTCAGAGGCTCTAGTCTTCATTTTCTCTGTGACCTTGACCAAATCACTTGTTTTCATTAGGACTCCAATTTTCCAACTAAAACACACACACACACACACACACACACACACACAATGAAGAGATCTTTTAGTTTCCTACTAATTCTCTGACTCACCATTGAATCCTTAGGTGACTCACTAAATGTCTCTGAGCCTTATTTTCATCATATTTCTTCTCTCATTCCCACTAATGACAAGTTCATCCTTGGAGTCACTCTTGACACCTACCCTTCATACCTGCATTCAACTGTGAGCAAATTCCATGTGTGTCAACTTTAAAGTAACACTCAGAGTTCAGCCACTTATTGTTACACATACATTAAGCCCCCTCACTGTCTCCCACCAGAAAATGAAGAATAGGAGAAGCTATGAGTTAGATATTTTATACTATTATTTTGTATTTAGTCTTCAAAACAATCACCTTTACATTAGATTATTGCATAAAATTTTTCAGAACAGTTTATACTGAGACCAGACATCAATCAAGTAGCTGAGTTTCAGTAGGTAACAGGCATAGTTGGGCAATGACTACTGTTTTGTGTACACAAGTCTAAACCAATGTCATGTTTTACCTACTTATTCCCCTACTTATTTATTACAAAACAAGGAGGTAAGTGGTTTATCTTGCATGTAAACTAACAGGTGAGGCTTCTTTGTCTAGACAGTAAAGAAGTCTGTTTCTCTCTAGACAAGTGTAGCTATATGCCTGTTTCTAGACAGGTGTTTCTTTCACACCCATTTATTTATTTTAATAATTTATTAATCACTGTGTATCAAGAACTGAGTGGTATATTTGTAAGTACATGCACTCCATCCTTGCCAAAAAAGGGATATGGAATACACTTCTGTGATGGCCTCTCATGAAATTATCTGGCCTTGCTATGTACAGGAGAAAAGATGCTTAAATATGTGACATGCTTGATTGGGGCAAGCATTTTACTATAACTTCTTTGCTGAATTTGTAAAAAAAAATTACTTTCTTTGAGTAGCAGGAGACATTGTACTAAGTGTTGAAGTAAATTTTTTTTATATTTCTAAATGAAGTAAAAGTCATTTAGAAATGTGTCTTCCTTCTTTAGGATCTCAAAATCATTGTGGGTGCAGTTTATGTAGCTTCAAGGTAATTAATGGACTGAGCAAGAGCATCAAGCCCTAATGATTGATACTGTCACATAAATT
Organism: Micromys minutus; assembly: GCF_963924665.1. NCBI lineage: Eukaryota > Metazoa > Chordata > Mammalia > Rodentia > Muridae > Micromys > Micromys minutus. The sequence continues at coordinate 11,246,773 of NC_137969.1, forward strand.
GGTCTGTGGTATTCTACTACTATTTACTACTAATACTTACTACTACTAGTAGTTACTACTTACTTACTATGACTATCATTTCAAGTTGACAAGTTTGTCTTTATTGCTTGCTTCCTGATCCTGTCAGATCTCAATTATATTGAAGAAATATGGATTTTTTCCCCCACCAATTAAAGACAAGCCTCACAGAAAGAACTAAATTGTAATTTTCCCATGAGGTTACAAGAGGTTGAAAGGTCATCGGCAAGGATGTCAGTCAGGTCTAGCCACTGGAGGGCACCAAATTATCTCTTTTAACTGAAGCAATTTATCCAATCTGGGAAGGACAAAGGACTTTGAAGGTCTGGGGAAGAGTGCAGAAAGAAATCATCCTGAGTGAGGTAACCCAGTCACAAAAGAACAGACATAATATGCAGTCACTGATAATTGGATACTAATCCCAGAAAGCTCTGAACACCCCAGAAACTATTCACAGACTATATAAAGATCAAGAAAAAAAAAAAAAAAAAAAGAAAGAAAGAAAAAAAGACATTATGCTTAATCCTTACACACCAAGAAAACTTTGACTAATTCCAGGTACATCCTGTTTTACATGTACTTTATGCTCATTGTAACTAGTAAGATATTAATGCACACTATCAAACCTTTTTAAAAAAAACAAGCACTGACAAAAATGTATTCTTATACTTAAAATTTGTACATTTATATTTGTTTTTTAAAATAAAGTTGTAAAAAAAAAAAAACCGGTATTGAGTCCTCTGAGCCTGGAGTAACATGCTTGTGAGTTGCCTTGTGAGTGGTGGGAATCTTCCTCTGGAAGAGCAGCCAAAAAAAAAATGGTTATCGCTAAAACCTGGGTCAGTCATTTTATACAACATCATTACTATATGAAAAAAATATATTTCAATCATTGGACTATGGGACTTTGCAAATTCTTCTTTAAAAAAATGTAAAGTGAGTCAAGTATCAAGCTGTTAAGTAAAAAATAGAACTTTGGAGAATTTTTTATTCATTACCAATAGCTCAGAACCTTCCAATATTTAAAGACTCTTCTGAATCTGTATGTTTTTTTAAATAAATATGTGAACATTTAAAAAAACAAAACAATACAAAAAAAAAAAAAAAAAAACATAAAACAGCCAGAGCTTTAGCTCTGCAAATTTACTTAAAGACACTTGGGGAGCTGTGTTCTGGTGAGTATTACAGGTGGCAGATTGTCAATAGTACAACATCAAAGACATGGCCATACAGTATTTCCTCAAAGAAGAAGAAGAAAATAAGAAGGAGAAGAAGAGGGAGGAGGAGGAGAAGGAGAAAGGGGAGGAGAAGGAGAAGAGCAACATTGTAAACATAGACAAAACAGCCAGAGAAGATGCAAAAAAAAAAAAAAAAAGCTCCTAACAAAAAAATGTCCAGGAAATCCAGCACAAAATGAGAAGACCGAACCTAAGGATAATAGGAATAGAAGAGGGAGAAGTGTATCAACTAAGAGGCACAGTAAATATCTTCAACAAAATTGTAGAAGAAAACTTACCTACCCTCAAGAATGAGATGACCACAAGCATAAAAGAAGCCTTCAGAACTCCAAATAGGTTGGACCAGAAAAGAAATACCTCCCGACACATAATAGTCAAAACACCAAGTGCCCAAAGCAAAGAAAGAATACTAAAAGCAGTAAGGGAAAAAGGTCAGGTAACATATAAAGGCAGGCCAATCAGAATCACACCTGATTTCTCAACAGAGACTATGAAAGCTAGAAGAGCCTGGACAGACATCATGCACACCCTAAGAGAGCACAAGTGCCAGCCCAAGCTGCTATACCCTGCAAAACTATCAATCACCATCGATGGAGAGATGAAGATATTTCAAGACAAATCAAAATTTACACAATATCTGACCACAAACCCAGCACTACAACGAATTATAGGTGGAAAACCCAATACAATGAGAGAAAATACAGCCTAGTAAAAACAAGAAAACTAAAAGAAGAAAAAGGCACAGACACAACTCAACCGACAAAAGCAATAATGGCAGGAAACAGAAACAACTATTCCTTGATATCTATTATCATAAATGGACTCAACTCCCCAATAAAGAGACATAGGCTATCAGACTGGATACATAAACAAAATCCAGCATTTTGCTGAATACAGGAAACTCACCTCAGAGACAAAGACAGACACTATCTCAGAGTAAAAGGGTGGCAAAAGAACTTTCAAGCAAACAGCCCCAAGAAGCAAGCTGGAATGGCTATTCTAATATCGAATAAAATAAATTTCCAATCAAAAGTTACCAAAAAAGATAAGGAAGGACACTTTTTACTCATTACCGGGGAAATCTGTCAGGAGGAACTCTCAATCCTTAACATATATACTCCAAATATAAAAGCACCCACATTCATAAAAGAAACCCTACTAAAGCTCAAAAAATACATTTCACCCCCCACAATAATAGTGGGAGACTTTAATACCCCACTCTCACCAATGGACAGATCATGGAAACAGAAACTGAACAAGGAAACTGAAAAACTAGCAGATACTTTGAACCAACCAGAATTAATAGATATATACAGAACATATCATCCTAAAGTAAAAGAATACACCTTCTTCTCACCACCCCATGGCACCTTCTCGAAAATTGACAACATAATTGGACACAGAACTAGACTCAATCAATATAAGAAATTGAAATACTCCCATGAATCCTCTCAGATCACCATGGTCTTTGGCTGGCCTTAAACAACAATAAAGACAACAAAAAGCCCACATACACATGGAAACTAACAACACTCACTAAAGGATTGCGGAGTCAAAGAAGAAATAAAAAAGGAATTAAGGATTTTCTAGAATTCAACGAAAACAAAAACAAAACACACCCAAACCTACGGGATTCAATGAAAGCAGTACTGAGAGGAAAACTCATAGCCGTAAGTGCTTCCAAAAAGAAACTGGAGAGAGCTTACATCAGCAACCTGACAGCACAGCTAAAAGCCCTAGAACCAAAGGAAACAGATATACCCAAAAAGAGTAGACGGCAAGAAATAATCAAAATTAAAGCAGAAATAGACCAAATAGAAACAAAAAGAACTATTAAAAAATCAACAAAACCAAGAGTTGGTTCTTTGAGAAAATCAACAAGATTGATAAACCCCTAGCTAGACTAACTAGAGGGCAAAGAGAGAGTATCCAAATTAACAAAATCAGAAAGGAAAGTGATGACATAACAACTGAAACTGAGGAAATTCAAGAAATCATCAGATCCTACTACAAAAACTTATACTCCACAAAATTGGAAAATCTAGAGGAAATGGACAAATTCCTAGACAGATACAAGATCCTAAAGTTAAATCAGGACCAAGTAAACCATATGAATAACCCTATAACACGTAAAGAAATAGAAGAAGTCATCAAAAGCCTCCCAACCAAAAAAAGCCCAGGTCCAGACAGGTTCAGTGCAGAATTTTATCAGACATTTATTGTGGATATAACACCAATACTCTCCAAACTATTCCAGAAGATAGAATCAGATGGAATACTACCTAACTCATTTTTTGAGGCTACAATTACCCTCGTACCTAAACCACACAAAGACCGTACAAGGAAAGCGAACTTCAGACCAATCTCACTTATGAACATTGATGCAAAAATACTCAACAAAATCCACGCAAACCGAATCCAAGAACACATCAAAACGATCATTCATCATGACCAAGTAGGCTTCATCCCTTGGATTCAGGGATGGTTTAATATAAGGAAATCCATTAATGTAATCCACCATATAAACAAACTCAAAGAACAAAATCACATGGTCATCTTACTAGATGTTGAAAAAAGCATTTGACAAAATTCAACACCCCTTCATGTTAAAAGTCCTTGAAACAACAGGAATCCAAGGTCCATACTTAAATATAATAAAAGTAATATACAGCAAACCAACAGCCAACATCAAACTTAATGGTGGGAAACTTGAAGCAATCTCAATAAAATCAGGGACTCGACAAGGCTGCCCACTCTCCCCCTACCTATTCAACATAGTACTGGAAGTCCTGGCTGGAGCAATTAGACAGCCAAAGGAGATCAAGGGGATACAAATTGGAAAGGAAGAGATAAAAACATCACTCTTTGCCGATGACATGATAGTGTACTTGAGTGACCCCAAAAATTCCACCAGAGAACTCCTACAGCTGATAAAGAAGTTCAGCAAAGTGGCTGAATACAAAATTAACTCAAACAAATCAGTAGCCTTCCTATACTCAAAGGACAAACATGTGGAGAAAGAAATTAGGGAAAAGGTACCCTTCACAATCGTTACAAAAACTATGAAATACCTTGGTGTGACTCTAACTAAGCAAGTGAAGGACCTGTATGACAAGAACTTCAAACCTCTAAAGAAAGAAATTGAGGAGAATCTCAGAAAATGGAAAGATCTCCCATGATCATGGATTGGAAAGATCAACATTTTAAAAATGGCCATCCTACCAAAAGCAATCTACAGATTCAATGCAATCCCCATCAAAATTCCAACACAGTTCTTCATGGAATTGGAAAGATCAATGTGCAATTTCATATGGAACAACAAAAGACCTAGAATAGCGAAATCCATCCTCAACAACAAGAAAACATCTGCGGGAATCACTATCCCTGACCTCAATCTATATTACAAGGCAATTGTGCTGAAAACTGCATGGTACTAGTATAGAAATAGGCATGTGAATCAATGGAATAGAATAGAAGATCCAAAAATGAGCCCTCATGTATATGGTCACCTGATTTTTGACAAAGGAGCTGTAAACATTCAATGGAAAAAGGACAGCCTATTCAACAAATGGTGCTGGTTAAACTGGCACTCAGCATGAAAAAGAATGAAAATAGACCCTTTCTTATCTCCTTGTACAAAGCTCAAGTGTAAGTGCATCAAAGATCTCCACATTAAACCAGATACACTGAAACTATTAGATGAGAAAGTATGGAAAACTTTATAACATATAGGCACAGGAGATAATTTTCTGAACAAAACCCCAATGGCTCAAGCTCTAAGGTCAAAGATTAACAAATGAGACTTAATGAGATTGCAAAGTTTTTGTAAGGCTAAGGACATTGTCAAGAATGCAAAACACAGCCAACATAATGGGAAACGATCTTTACGAACTCCACATCAGATAGAGGCCTAATATCTAAGGTATACAAAGAACTCAAAAAGCTAGACACCTGAGAATTAAACAACCCTATTAAAAATGGGGCACAGAGCTAAACAAAATGTTCTCAGTTGAGGAATATCGAATGGCTGAGAAATATCTGAGGAAGTGCTCGACATCCTTCGCCATCAGGGAAATGAAAATCAAAACAACCCTGAGATTCCACCTCATACCAATTAGATTGGCCAAGATCCAAAACTCAGATGACAACAGATGCTGGCGAGGTTGTGGAGAATGAGGAACACTTCTCCACTGTTGGTGGGGTTGCAAGCTAATACCACCACTCTGGAAATCAGTCTGGCGATACCTCAGAAAATTGGACACAATACTACCTGAAGACCCAGCTATTCCACTTCTGGGCATATATCTCAGAGACACCTTAGTACACAACAAAAACACATGTACCACAATGTTCATAGCAGGTCTATTTATAATAGCCAGAAGCTGGAAAGAACCCAGATGTCCTTCAGAAGATGAATGGATACAAAAATTGTGGTACATTTACACAATGGAATACTACTCAGCCACCAGAAACAATGACTTGACCAAATTCTTAAGAAAATGGCTGCATCTAGAGAATATCATTCTGAGTGAGATAACCCAGTCACAAAAGAACAGACATAATATGCAGTCACTGATAGTGGGATGCTAACACCAGACGCTCGCACTGCCCCAGAAACAACTCACAGACTGTATGAAGTCCAAGAAATAAAGAAAACAAAAGAAAACAAAACAAATAAATGTCTATACAACAAGACAACTTTGACTATTTCCATGTTACCTTTTGTTTTACATGTACTTTATGCTCATTGTAACTATTAAGTTTTCAATGCTTACTATCAAAACTTTAAAAAGATCAAGTACTGACTAAAAAATATATTCATATAGTTTTATGTAAAATTTATTTTAAAATCTGAAAAAAAGTACTGACAAAAATGTATTGTAAAATTTTATGCAGAAAATGCTTAAAGTCTGTACATTTATCTTTGTTTTGTAAAATTAAGTTGTTTAAAACAAACAAACAAACAAACAAAAAAAGATCTCTGGATTTGCCTGCGGAGTCAGACATGAACAGCGGCCACCCTGAGGGCCTCAATAGGTAGTGTGTCCCATCACACTTCCATGGAGCAGTCCTTTAGAAAGTTTGAACAATGTGGACAATAAATTCTCTGGGACCAGGATACAATTTTTCCTTTCACACAAGTGCCCTCTGAGTTAAACTTAGAAAAGGGAAATCTGAGCAATGCAGCCCATTGCCTTTATGGTACTTTATTACATAATTATTTTTATTTCTTTTAATTTTTAAATTTTTTGGTTAAAATATAATTACATAATTTTTATTCTTTTTCCTACTTTCGTTGCTCTCTGGCCCCCACTTTATCCCAAATTCATGACTTATTTTTATTATTTTAAACACACACACACACACACACACACACACACACACATTTTCATACATAAATACCAAATGCTGCCACAAGGTTATATTCATAGCTCTTGGATTATTAATGATTTATGGTCTAGGTGTACCACACTCTGAGAGGGTGCTATTTACTTTTTCTTTTTATCCTGAGAAGGATTGAGGCTTTCACTTTTTGGCCTTTATTTTTCTTGAGCTTCATATGGCCTGTGAGTTGTTTCTGGGGTGTTCAGAGCTTTCTGGGGGCTTATATCCAGTTATCAGTTACTGCAAATTATGTCTGTTTTTTGTGACTGGGTTATCTCACTCAGGATGATATTCTCTAGATGCATCTATTTTCTTGGGAATTTCATAAAGTCATTGTTCTGATAACTGAGTAGTACTCCATTGTGTAAATATAACACAATTTTTGTATGCATTCATCTACTGAAGTTGGTAACTAGTAGATTTCAATGCATACTATCAAACTTCTAAAAAAAAGTAAGTACTGACAAAAATATATTCTTATAGTGTTGTGCCAAAATGCCTTTAAAAATCTGTATGTATATCTCTTTTTAAAAAAAAAAATAAAGTTGAAAGAGAAAAAAAAATACCGAATGCTGGGTCTGTTTAGAGTATTCTATGATTTCAAGAATGACAATTTGGTATCAGATATCCAATTAGGGGTTTTATCCATCAAAAAGACTGATTTTTCCTTTATTAGAAGTTACCTATATTTCCCTGTATTGGGGTCAGCCCATGAGATTTTCCCTTTTCATGTGACTTTGTCCTTATTGTCATTTCTCCTGTCTTGTTTAGGCAGCTCTATTGTTGAAACAACATAGCTGTATTTCCATGTCTTCTCTAGGAGTTACAATCCTACACTAGACTTTCTAGGCATCTGGTTTTTATAGGCTCTTTGTCACTTAATAACTTCTTATTATTTTACGTGTCATGTAGGAGATCTCTTTCTCAACCACAAAGTTTAAGCAAATTTGTAATGTCAAATATTTGATAAAGACTATAATGTCTACTAGGTTTAGCAAAGCTTTTACTCTTACATAATAGTCTTTTCAGCAACCTATGAAGTTCATATTATTGTTATTATTTTTATATAAAAGTCCTTACTATAAAATAAAGCAGAAGCTAAAGCACTATTAAGGTGAACTGTATCTACATAACACCACACAAAAAATTAACCAAAGATCAAATTGTACTTTTGGAAGCAAAGATATCCATAACTGTCTGGAATTCAATTCAAATAATGATTTCAAGTTAGGATACTAACTTTAAATGTTTTCACATCACTGATTATACACACACACACACACACACACACACACACATACACACGCACACACTTCCCAATGAAAGTTATTTCTACCCTTTTTATTACTACAGAGGAAGTTCTGACTATCAGCAACATGGTTTGCTATAGGAATGTCCCATTGGCCACTGAGTTATAAATTTTGGGCCCATAGCTCCTTTATTTTTAATGTTTCTCCTTGCATAGAGCCTACCACAGAACTTTATTCACAGAATAGATCCTGAATATTAGTTAAATTACAACGGATTCATTGATACAACAAATAGAAGAATGCCCTGAGGTATGTTGCTTGTTTCACTGGTTTATAAACTTTGAGAGGAACACATGGATATGGCTATTTTATCTTTATTTTTCAAGCACTTTCTGCAGTGCTTAGTCTTTCCTGACTGTTTAGCAAGTACTGAAAGGGATAACAGAGGAAATGAAAGTAGAAAAGAGAAAAAGGAGAGAGTACTAGAAAAATAATTTCCCACTGAATCTATGATGTTTTATATAATACTAAACTTTTAATTGGGTTTGGTATTAGTTAATTCCTGTTACTTTATAAGATACTGTGACCAAAAACAACTTAGATAATGAACGCTCTATTTCTGCTTATGTCTGCAGAGAAAACACCCCTAATGATCAGGGAAGAATGTGAGGTATTTATAACAGGAAGTTAAGAGATTATATCTTTAACCTCAAAAACCAAGTAGACTACAAGCTCACAGTGAGGTGAATTTATGAATTCTGAAAACCTAGCTCAGTAACTTAGTTCCTCTATGCCAAGGGTGTGTCACCTTACAATGCAGTGCCACCAACTGAGAAACAACTGTTCATGTATCTGAGCCTTTGTGGGACACACACTCATCCCAATCGCCATAAGCTGTAACAGTTCTGTTTCTAAACTGCTATGAATATAAAAATTTAATCATGCCATGATGAAATGGCATAAAACTGTCAACTAGATGGTATTCAATAATGAAATAAAATAAGATAAAATCTGAAATTTTCCCCACTGAATTACTCTAATCTAAGACAAAGATACCTTCCTACCAAAAGATTTCAGCTGTTCCCCAAAAACACCTTTTTGCTCTAGTCAACAAAAGAAGAGTGTTGAGTCATCTCAAAGATGTAGGAGTCAACACTTTATGTTTATGAACTGCAAAAATTAGGACCAATTATACTGAAGATAAGGAATTGTTACCTGTCACATAAATAGGAAAGCAAAAAGCAGGACTATTGTGTAATGCCGATAAAGGCGGTAGATCAGATTGGCAAAAATGAGACCTCTTCTTGCTTTTATATTGGCTATACATAAACATCAGTTTGTTGTATTGGTTTTATGCCTTCACCAATATGTTAAAGAAACAAATTAAAACTTTTGATAACATTCTGCATGGCTCATTGAGTTCAAGAGGAATATGTTATGTATAATGTTTGCCATATGAAAAAATACAGTCAACCTCATGAGGGTTTCTTCCTGTAAAGTCTCAAGATAATATACTTATCTAAATAATATTATCTGTAAATGTCATTAGTTATTTACCTAGTGTCCTAGTTTGCTTTCTGTTGCTATAATAAACTCTATAACCAAAAGCAAATTTGAAACAAAGTGTGTATTTCAAATTACAACTCTCAGGTCAAAACTGATCACTGAGAGATTTCAAAACAAAACTCCAGCCAGGAACCTGGAGACAGGAGCTAAAGCAGAGGCTATGAAGAAACACTGCACACTGTCTTCTATCACATGGCTTGTTCAATTGACACTGGCCACAATGGATTGAACCTTTGCACCTCAATCATTAAGAAAATGGCACACTTGCTTGCCCACTTGTTCAGTCTGTTAGAGGCATTTTTTTCAACAGAAATTTATTCTTCAAATGCATAGGTTCTTTTCCACATGGAACAGCAGAGATCCAGGGACACAGGCCTGGTGAGATTGGGCTGTGAGCAACCACTGAGGACCAGGCCTCTGGCAAAGGGACACAGGACCAACACAGAAATTCCATGCTCTCAGAATAAACACACAGCCCCAGAGTAAAGCACAGGCCTTTGTCAGTGGGAACTGGGGTCTGCCCCGGAAAGGAAGTGCTTGAAGTCCAGCTCTACAGGCCATCTTACATCTGGAACAGAGGGGAGCCTGGCACATAGGCTCAGGGAGAGCACACCGGGAGTTCTCAGAGAGCAGAAAGTACTGAGCTGTCTGGAAAAGGGTCTGTTTTGGCCTAGAGAAAGAGCCAGGTCCTTGCCAGCAGTAGTACTTAGGACCTGTGGGCACAGGGCTGAGCTCCCAGAACAGCCTCACAAGAGTCCCACACCTGAGCCCACAAAGACAGAGCTGAGTCACTGCTGCCAGAACTCAGTTTGCCCACTAAAAGAGGAAAATTCAGAAGCAATTTTCTTCCAGAACCCATGGACCCTCAGATCCACAGGAGAGACAGATGCTAATCACTGACAACAAGACCACATATAATCACAGATAACAAGATGTCAAGAGGAAAACGAAAGAACTTAAGCAATGGAAACCAAGACAACATGGCAACATCAGAACCCACCTCTCCCACCACATCAAGCAGTGGATTGCCAAACACTCCAGAAAAAGAAGACTCAGATTTGAAATCATACCTCACGATGATGATGGAGATCTTCGAGAGGCTCGTGAATAACTCCCTTAAACAAGCACAGGAGGACACACATAAACAACTCAAGGCTTTTAAAGAGGAAACACAAAAATGACTCAAAGAACTACAGGAAAACACAACCAAACAGATGAAGGAATTGAAAATGGAACTAAACAATAAAGAAAAACAAAAAGAGACAACCCTGGAGAATAAAAACCTAAAAAAGAAGTCAGGAGTCACAGATGCAAAAATTACCAACAGACTACAATAAATGGAAGAGAGAACCTCAGGGGCTGAAAAAAACAATTAAAACCTAGACAAAACAGTCAGAGACTATGCAAAAACCAAAAAACTCTTAACCCAAAACTTACAGGAGATCAGGACACAATGAGAATACCAATCCTAAGGTTAATAGAAATAGAAGAGGGTGAGGAATATCACCTAAAAGGCACAGTAAATATCTTCAACAAAACCATAGCAAAAACACTTCCCTACCCTTAAGAATAAAATGACCCTGAGCACGAAAGAAGCCTACAGAACCCCACATAGGTTGGACCAGAAAAGAAACTCTGCCTGACACATAATAATAAAAACAACAAGTGTTCATAACAAAGAAAAAATACTAAAAGCAGTAAGTGAAAAAAAAATGTAACATATAAAGGCAGACCAAACAGAATTACACCTGACTTACCAACAAAAACTATGAAAGCAGGAAGATCCTGGACAGAAATCATAGACACACTAAGAGCACACAAATATCAGCCTAGGTTACTATATCCAGCAAACCTCTCAATCACCATAGTTGGAGAGACAAAGGTATGCCAGGACAAACTAAATTCACACAATATCTAACACAAATCCAACCCTACAAAGAACAATAGATTGAAAACCCAACACAAGGAGGGAAACTAGATCATAGGAAAAAAAAAAAAACAAGAAAATAACAGAGCAAGAAAACCAAAAGAAGAAAAACAGACATAATTCTACCTCTAAAAGCAAAAGCAGCAGGAAACAACAATCATTATTCCTTGATATCTCTTAACATAAATGGACTCAATTCCCCAATAAAAAGATATAGGCTATCAGATTGGACACATAAACAAAGCCCAGCATTTTGCTGCATGCAGGAAACTCATCTCAGAGACAAAGACAGACACTATCTCAGAGTAAAAGGTTGGGAAAAAACCTTCCAAGCAAATGGCCCCAGAAGCAAGCTGGAGTGGCCATTCTAATATCGAATAAAGTAGATTTTCAAACAAAAAGTTATCAAAAAGGATAAGGAAGGATACTTTTTACTCTTTAAAGGGGAAATTTGTCAGGAGTAACTATAAATTCTTAACATAAGTGCTCCAAATACAAGAGCACCCATATTCATAAAACAAATCCTATTAAAGATCAAAACATACATTATACCACACACAATAATAGTGGGAGACTTCAACACCCCACTCTCATCAATAGACAGATCATGGAAGCACAAACTGAACAAGGACTCAGTGGAACTAGCAGAGGTTATGAACCTATTGGAATTAACAGACATCTACAGAACATTTCATCCTAAAAGAAAAGAATATACCTTCTCAGCACCTTGCAGCACCTTGTTCAAAATTGATCATATAATCAGTCATATATCAAGTATCAATAGATATAAGATAGAAATACTCCCATGCATCCTATGAGATAATCATGAACTAAGGCTGGTCTTTAATAACAACAATGACAACAAAAAGCCTATATACACAAGGAAGCTGAACAATGCTTTATTCAACGATAGCATGGTCAAAGAAGAAATTAAAAAAGAAAGTAAGGATTTTCTAAAATTTCATGAAAATGAAAGCACAATATACCCAAAACTATGTAATAGAATGAAAACAGTACTAAGAGGAAAACTCATAGCTATTAGTGCCTCCAAAATAAACTGGAGAAAGCATACACTAGCAACTTGACAGCACAGTTGAAATCTCTTGAACAAAAAGAAGCAGATATACCCAAAAGGATTAGAGGGCAAGAAATATTCAAACTCAAAGTAGAATTATCCAAATAGAAACAAAAAGAACCATTCAAAGAATTAACAAAACCCAGGGCTGGCACTTTGAGAAAATTAACAAGATCAATATACCCTTAGCCAGACTAACATGAGGGCAAAGTAAGAGTATCAAATTAACAAAATTAGAAATGAAAGTGGAGCCATAACAACTGAAACTGAGGAAATTCAAGAAATCATCAGATCCTACAACAAAACCCTATATCCAACAAAACTGGAAAATCTGGAAGAAATGGATGAATTCCAAGACAGATACCAGATACTAAAGTTAAACCAGGACCAGATAAACCATCAAAATGATCCCATAATACCTAAAGTAATAGAAGCAGTCATCAAAAGCCTCCCAACCAAAAAAGGCCCAGGACCAGATGAGTTCAGTACAGAATTCTAGGAGAAAATTATTGCCAACCTAATACCAATACTCTCCAAACTATTCCACAAAATAGAGTCAGATGGAACACTACCCAACTCATTCTTCGAAGCCACAATAATCCTCATTCCTAAACCACACAAAGAACCTACAGGGAAAGAGAACTTTAGACCAACCACCCTTATGAGCATCGATGCAAAAATACTCAACAAAATTCCTGCAAACTGGATCCAAGAACACATCAAAATGATCATTCACTATACTCAAGTAGGCTTCATTCCTAGGATGTACAGATGATTTAATATATGGAAATTCATCAATGTAATCCACCATATAAACAAATTCAAAGGAAAAAAAATCACATGGTCATCTCACTAGATGCTGACAAAGCATTTGACAAAATTTAACACCCCTTCATGTTAAAAGTCCTCAAAAGAGCATGAATCCAAGGTCCATACCTAAACATAATAAAAGCAATATACAGCAAACCAATAGCCAACATTAAACTAAATGGTGAGATACTTGAAACAATTCCACTAAAATCAGGACTAGACAAGGCTGCCCACTCTCCTTCTACCTATTCAACATAGTACTGGAAGTCCTTGCCAGAGCAATTAGACATCAAAAGTAAATGAAAGAGATACAAATCAAGAAGGAAAAAGTGAAAATATCACTATTTGCAGATGACATAATAGTATACATAAATGATCCCAAAATTCCACCAGAGAACTTTTACATCCAATAAACAACTTCAGCAAAGTGGCTGAAAATATAATTAACTCAAACAAATCAGTAGCCTTCCTCTACTCAAACAACAAACAATCCTATTAAAAATTCGGGTACCTTGAGAGCTTGTTTGGAGGTTATAGCAGGGGAGCACAGATACTCGTATACCCTTGACTGAAGACCTGTCTGACTCTATTAGGGGAAGGTCATCCTCTTCGAAGGAGCGCGCAGCTTCTGGAGGGACGCACATGGAGTGGTGAGGGAGGAAGGGGACACCCGCCTAGCCAGCCAGAGCAGTGGAATCAACCCTGACAATCAATGGGGTGACAGATGTCGCAGCCAGCTCGCCCTCACAATGCATCTAGAGCATATCATCCTGAGTGAGATAACCCAGTCACAAAAGAACAGACATAATATGCAGTCACTGATAATGGGATACTAACCCCAGAAAGCTCTGAACACCCCAGAAACAACTCACAGAATATATGAAGTTCAAGAAAAAAAAAAAAAAAAAGGAAAGGAAAGAAAAAGAAAAAAAAATTATGCTCAATCCTTATGCACCAAGAAAGCTTTGGCTAATTATTGGTTACATCCTGTTTTACATGTACTTTATACTCATTGTAACTAGTAAGACCTTAATGCACACTATCAAACCCTTGGGGAAAAAAAGCCAAGCACTGACAAAAATGTATTCATACACTTTTATGCAAAAATGCCTAAAATTTGTACATTGATCTTTGTTTATTAAAATAAAGTTGTTCAAAAAATTCAGGTACCTAGCTAAACAGAGAATTCCCAATTGAGAAATATCAAATAGCTGAGAAGCATCTAAGGAAGTGCTCAACATCACTAGTCATCAGGAAAATGTAAATCATAACAACCCTGGGATTCCACCTCACACCACTCAGAATGACTAAGATAAAAAACTATGATGACAGCAGATGCTGGTGAGGATGTAGAGAAAGAGACACACTCCTCCACTCTCAGTAGAGTTGCAAACAGGTACGATCACTCTGGAAACCAATCTGGTGGTTTTTCAGAAAACTGGACATAGTACTATCTGAAGACTCAGTTATTCCACTTCTGGGCATATACCCCAGAGATGCTCCAACATATAATAAGGACACATGCTCTACCATGTTCATAGCAGACTTATTTATAATAGCCAGAACTTGTAATAAACCTACATGTCCTTCAATAAATGAATGGATACAAAAATTGTGGTGTATTTATGCAATGAAATACTACTCAGCTATTAGAAAAAATGACTTTATGAAATTCCTAGAAAAATGTATCTAGAGAATATCCAACTTAGTGAGGTAACCCAATATCAAAAGTATAGAAAAAATATGCAGTCACTGATAATTGAATACTAGCATCAGAAAGATCTGAATTCCCAGGAAACAACTCACAGATCATATGAAGCTCAAAAAATAAAGTTCAAAAAGTAAAAGCCTCAGTCCTTTGTAGAAACAACAACAACAACATCAACAAGTTTATAGCACCCTCTCAGAGTGGGGTACACCTAGACCTTAAATTATTAATAACTTGAGAACTAAGAAGATAGACTAGTAGCAATTTTTGGTATTTAAAAATCATTATGTTTAATCTATACATGCCAAGAAAACTTTGACTATTTCCATGTTACATTCTCTTCTACATGTACTTTATGCTTATGGTAACCAATAAGATTTCAATGCATACTATCAAACTTTAAAAAAAGTCAAGTACTGACAAAAATATATTCACATAGTCTTATGCCAAAATGCCTTTACAAATCTGTATATGTATCTCTCATTTTTAAGAATAAAGTTCTAAGATTAAAAAAAAAGAAATTTACTCTTCCTAACTGACTCTAGTTTGTATAAAGTTAAAAAAAACAAAAGCAAAGCAACAACTAAAAAAAAAGGAATAAAAAGAAAAAAAAAACCATTTCACTAGCACAGCTAGTAAGCATAACTTCTACCTGAAGAAATAAATCAAGGGTTTGATGTTAACACTTTTCAAAATTAAAAAAAAGTCCTTCATGGACTTCCTATTAAGGCCATCTACTCTGCCTGTGTAACCTGTCTATGGAAGACGTGGGGTCCTTCTGTCAGTGTGTATAGCATAAGTTAATGTTATTCTAATTCTACTTTATCACACTAGATGATCTTTCCCTATTGGTGAAGTCCTTCCTGTCTCCATGACTTGAATGTAAACAATTTTCTGTTATTCTTGATATTTCTAAGACATTCTGATGACATTTCATTGCATTGTTTACCAATATTCTTAGACAAAAATGAGTTCAACAGTATCTCCCCAAGTTATAGATTTGAAATTCAGGAAAGATGTCATTTCTCTTTATCAATTAAAACTTTTTCATAAGAAATCTTATAATGGTTATAAAATTGGGAAGGGAAGATGGTTCAGTGTTTAAGAACAACTGGTAATTCTCTAGATGGTTGGTGTTCCATTCCCAGCACCCTTAACATGGCTTACCACCTTCTGTATTTCTCTCCAAGTCTAGGAACTCTGAACCCAATTCTGGCCTTAATAAGCACTTTAGGCACATGACACACATAAAAAGATACATGTAAAACATTAATCCATATGATTAAAACAAATATAATATTTTAGATTTAAAAATGTATTTTCCATTCTAGCTATACTTCAAAAACATCTCTATCACAAGTTTCTGTGCTTTACACATTCCTTAGAAAGAAGGAAAAATTGTCATTTCAGGCTGTATACTCTATTGAATAGCAGCCTGCAAATTTACATGTGAGTCATGTAAAATGCATGCCTGGCCATTTGCTTAAGATGTAAAGAGCTGGAACTCTTCATTTATTTTGTGAGTACCCCATCCTTTAAACAATAACAATTGTCATAAACATATAGTTTACTGTGAAGATGCTGACAAACAACATTTATACATGATTCATGATGGAAGAGTCCAGATTTGAAATGCCATTTACACCCATTATTACATGATTTTGAAAATTCTTGCATCTATTACTGAAGATATAGTCACCAAAATATCCAAGCCTTAAGTTTTACTTGATAAGATCAACCAAATTAAAGCTTTACAATTACAACCAGAAACACAATAATTTCAAGATGAGAAGCTTGATTTTCTTATGACAAAATGATGGAGTACCTTTTGTGTTATCAGAGTGATCAGATCTATATGATGCAATGGTAAAAGGACATTAAGAAACAATTTTGAAAGTTTCCTGAAGAAGTACTATTGGCAATTTAAAGAAATTGGGGATATAGGAAGATCTTGAATTTGTTCCCTCATTTAACCCTTAGAGATAAAATTTCTCTATAGTCCTTGTTGTAGAGGAGGTTCAGAGAAAAATTTGGCTGAATTAGCAATCCCTTCCCTTCACCTCTCATTCTCATTTGCTTGATCCCCACCCCCACCAAGGGTTCAGGACCAACACAGCATATATAAAACTCAGTCCTATTCTTTGATCACTCTACAAGGTTTGTTGTCTTCATTTCCCAAGACTACTCTCATATAGTAACAAAAGTTTGGTCCCTTCAAACACACTTATTTTCTAAAAAATATTGATGACAGAACTACTAAATTAAGCAAATCTACACTTTATCAAATGAGTTTTTCCCCTAACTTATACATAAGTCACATGAGCATCTCCTGCTTCTGAATGCCACTACCATATTCCATCTCTAGGAAAATGCCTAATTTATACTAAAACACCAGTCATACTAAAATAAGACCTACCATCATAATCTCATTTTAATTCAGGTTACCTCTATAAAGACCTCATTTCTAAATAAAGTTCACAGTTTGATGTTTAAATATATGATAATTGGGTCTAAAGAAAATTGAATCCATAAGATAAAGGCTAATAAAAATATTTAAATCTCCAGGAAAAATATACACTCAAAAATAGTATTATTTAATTGGAATCAATAAGACAAATATCTTGGCTATGCTTTCTTAAATGATTTCAGTTGATGTCAAAGATTTTAATTAGAATCCCAACAATCAATAACTGGTTTCAAAAAGTAGAGCCAATAAAGAGTATTTATGTCATTTGGGGGCCATAATAAATCCTTTTTCCATCCTCAAAGCTTCTTAAACATACCACTCACATAGAGCTTCCTGCTTTGTTGGCTGCTCCTTGCCACACAAAATCACTCTATTGTGTTGTGAGGTCTAGGTCAGAAATTATCTTTCTCAAAAAAACACAGGTCCTACAGTGAATCTGACTCACCATATTAATCACCACATAGACATTTATTGAATGAAGAAATAACATAGCAGAAAAGCAAAGACATTATGCTCTTCATGCATAGAAACCTCTGGAGTAGGGGACCCATGAGCTCCAGGTTACAGCTATGAAGATCAGCCCAGTTTTCAGCAAGTTACTTCATTTTGTTGTCTGCTTCATCATCTGTTAGCCTGACTCACCTCTGCTGTTGTGGGTATCTACATAGGGAAGGTAGGTACTGGCTATGCCATCTGAAATGGAGTAGTGAATGACAGACTTTGTCATAGTGTCTTCATAAGTACCAGCAACTCATTTAGAGAGAAAATATAGTGAAACACCAAAGACGCGGCCCTCACTATTTCATTGCAACTACTTTACTCTTTAAACTCACCCACTCTT
The DNA here is from genome assembly GCF_963924665.1 of Micromys minutus. Classification (NCBI taxonomy): domain Eukaryota; kingdom Metazoa; phylum Chordata; class Mammalia; order Rodentia; family Muridae; genus Micromys; species Micromys minutus. Next base: position 11,265,058 of record NC_137969.1, read on the forward strand.
CTTCTTGAGCTCTTTGACACAGTTCAGGCTTCTTTCATTCTGTGCTTTCTCTACACACATGATTTATTTGCTTTATTTTCTCTTTTACATAATATATTTCTGATGCTTTTTTTTTTTTTTTTTTTTTTTTTTTGCCAGTTAGTACATCCAAAGGTGTTTGGACCTCTCTAGAAGTTGTTGGCTATGATTTTAACTATTTTTTTTTCGATGAAAAAGAAGACTTACTTTTTTTTTTTATTGATACCCTAATTGTGTACTCTCTCTTTCTCCCTTCAAAAATAGAACATGATTAAAGATATAGTGTGTCAGTCATTTGGGATGTTCTAGGCAAAGGCTATAAATATCTCTTTAATTATGGAAGGCTTTTTAAAAAGAAAATTCATTTCCATGTTCACACTTAGTTCATGATGAGGTGCTTATTATTTATTTTTTTCCCTTATTCTTATCCTAGTCACTTGCTAGAAAACACTCCATTTTACTTGAGACAAAAAGTTAGAACTATAGCAGGACCTTATTTTTTCAGAATTGTATATAGCACAGAAATAAAAGGCAAAAATACACTCATGTGGACTCATTCATTGCCTCAGTTTCCAATTGGTAAAAGGAGTTTAATGGTATTAGTCCCCTAGCACAAAGAGATTTTGGGAGGATTGATTAGGTAATTACCCAGCCTTTGATCTTGTCCAATATACATTAAAAGTCAGCTAATGATTTAGAAGTCCAAGTCTAGGTGTTTTATAGCCACAGTCTGGTTTCATTTATGGTCATAGAGCTGTGTTCCATGAGGTTTTAGTGATTTTCATCAAAACTATACTAAGACTTTCTTTTAAAACACTAAGACATAACCATATCTTGGCATATGGCAATGCCATGAGTTGCTCATGAAAAGAGATTAATTTCCAAACCCTTAAGCCTGAGACTAAAGGACATTCAGACATCCTTTCAAAACCAAACAGATGACTATAATGATTCAAACCATACTGAAGGTTATAAAAATTGACTTCAGGAAAATAAAAATATAGTGACACGATTTCTCATGGCTTTTGGTATTAGACAACAGATTAGTAGCCATTTCCTTTAGATATTATCTTATAGCATGCTTCAGATTAAAGATTTTCCTGAAGATGGGAGACTATCTTGTTGTCTTTTTTATGTAGAAAAAAAATCTATACACATGAAGTGGAGAGTCTGTTATTGCTTTCTACAGAAAAGCATGTGATGCCTTAGGTTTATTCCAAACAGGGTGAGGTTGTTCACTTTGGGTAGTAGGATGATAAGGGAATGAAACAGGACTTGGGTCTGTTTAGACATGAGACAGAAGCAAATTATTTAATCTTCCTGAGCTTTAGTTTTTAATCTATGAGTAGAAACCATAATATTGCTTTGATACTTCAAAGGGTTTAGGTTTCTCACCCTGTTTTTATAGTGTCATGCTCTTCTTTTGTAGTTTCAATTATGTGTCCCTCCTTTCATATTTGCACTTGATATTTAGAATCTGGATTCATATGAGGGCTCCCTGTGCAGGCCTATTGGTTTCTATAGCTGCCTGAGGTCATATTTTCAAAATTACATTTCAAAGCTTGCTGATCTTCCTTCTTGGGCCATCTCCCCTTTCAGAAGCTCTAGTCATTGAAGCACAACTGTCCTTTACTGTGTCCACTTTAATTGGCTCATGGTAGGTGCTCTGCAAGTCTGTAGAATGAATACTGATGAAATCTGATTTCCTCAAGTGCTCAGCTACACTGAGATTTCAATCCTTGACTGATGAAGCTACAAGAGGTGTTTTATATGCACTCCCTCCCAAGGTCCCTATCTCTTTTGCTTTATAAGAATGAAGTTCGGCAAAGAGGTTTTTCGGTTAGCTTATTCCATCTTAACATCAATGAAATTGAAGGCAAGGGAGTAAAAGCTATATGGGATGATCTTCTTCCCAAGAATAATATGTCTCAATTATTGAAATTTCCCCTTCATTACTCAGTTCCTTACCTGAGTGCTCCCTACACCTCACTAATCATAAGAATTATTCAGACAGATTATATGAACTAGATATCCTCTCTACAACACTCTAGATCTGAAGCTGAAATAAATTCATCTGTGTTACCTGTGCTTAAAAATGCCTGCACATATTTATTTGTCTATGTTTTGTGATCAGGTTTCAGAATCACCTACCTGAGGATGTTGTGCTCTAAGGCTTAACCAGAATCATTTCCAGGTTTTTATTCTAGAAACATGAGGTTCTTCTCATACAGTAAATAAGTTGGATTCTACAATAGATTATCATTTGAATGGCTCTACAAAACATTTTGCTAATTTTTACACTCATAAAAATACCTCAAGCAAGGAACTGTATCCATCAATCAGTTTAGCCTATAGGCAAGTCTGTGAGGGTGTTTTATTGACTAATGATTTATCTCGGAAGGTCCAGTTACTATGGGCAGTACCACCATGAACAAAAAGTACCAAGAACAAACAAAAACACTGACTGTATAGGGTGAAAAGCTGAGCAAGCCATGAAAAGAAAACCAGAAAGCATGATTGCTCCATGATTTTTGCTTCCATTTCTGCCTCCAGGTTCTTGACCTGTCTTCCCTCAATGCAGGACATTAAAGAATAAAATGGCATGAACCCTTTCCTCTACATTACCTTTGGTAATTCTACATATCACAACAAAATGTAAGCAAGAAAAATGTTTTCTCTGCCTTTGTTTAAAAATAGTTAAAGTCATGGAATTAGATTTACTTTCTGGAGGCTCTCATAACATAATATAAACAGAGTGACTGGCATGCAAAAATTTTTGAAAGGTACCTTAATTCACATTATAGTGGGACATGTGCATGATATTTACAGGCAAGATTCTCTTTACTTCTAGATCCTTTGAATGGGTTGGTGAGAACGTGAGAATCCAGTCATTGCACTATATTCTCCTAGGGTGTTTGCATGCCTACGTCATTGGCAAACTGGACAGAAGCTGAAAAGAAATATGTTAACTTATAATTGCTTTGTGAACGCGTTTTATTATTATTTGCCCTTGACGTGAAGATCTAGAAGTAAAGAAGCATTTTGGATCTTATTAATAAATATTAATAACATATGTCTAGAAAAAGAAATTATCAGCTGAGAACGAATGGATCTAGAAGTAAAGAGAGCTTTGACCATAGATTCCATAAGTAGTATGACTCACTGGGCTATGGATAAGCAATGAGTTTTTTGGCCCCAGGTAAGGAAATGGCAAGAAAACCAAACATGATTGAAGAAAGACAATTTTCAGAGATAAGATATAACAAGAGGCATGCAAAGTGAAATGCTGACAGATGCACGGGAAATCTACAACATAATTGACAGGAAATTATATCTTGAGCTGATGTGACAAATCATTAAGTGGATATCAGAGAAAATCAACCAAAACGTATATTCCTCAGTGACAAGTAACCCGTAGATGTAACCAAGAAACTGCTTAGTGAGTGTTCATGGGGAAAGAAAAGAGTTTCGGAACAACAGTTTCAGTAATAAATGGCGTAGAAGACTCATTCATGAAATTAAAGGCCCATATAGAGAAAGCTTCAGGTGATGTGTGGATCACTTGCCCTTCTGATTTCTATAGTGGGAAACCAGTGCCCATTTCCTCTGCAGCAGGTGAAACAGTGGGGCATTTGGGAAAATGAGACCAGCCTTCTCCAGACAACTGAATCTGCAAACACGCCAACCTTGGATTTTGAGTTTTCTAGAAATATTGCCTGCAAATGTGTGCTCTTTATAAGTCGTACAGTCTTATAGAGTTTATTATAGCCACATAAATGGACTTTTACTTTATTATTCAGTGAATTTCTTTTTGACTGATCAGGATGAGTTAGTTGAACTTTTATTTAGGTAACTTGCCTTATATGAATGTGGTTTTCAGACTCCTAAAAGTTAGAGACTTAATGAATATCTCTGTAAATATGTACTGTGTCTGGTATCTGCCAGGTAGGCTGTTAGACCATTAGGGAACAATAGGGAATTTCATACATTTCTGGAACTAAATAACTTCTAGGAAATAGTAAGTTGTTATAATGATCACAAGTTAAAATGTTATAATAGTGATCACATGTTGATAACCATCATGCATGAAGAAGTATGTAAGTTTAAACTTTCTTTTCTTTACATAAATTCCTTCTGAATACAGGGTATCATTGGAGCATGCATTATGTTCCTTACAGCAGGCTTCTCATGCGTCCTTATGACAATGGTTTTGGTAAAGAAGTCAACTGTCACAGAGATTCTGGATTTTTTTCCCCTCATTTACTTCACTAAGCTGTAACCAATGAAAAATCAAGATCAATACTTAAACTTAGTTTGTTCTTTTTTTTTTATCTGTTTCTACCTCTCTGGACAATTGTTCTTCCATCATAGAGTATTCAGAACACATTACATTTTTTTTTTACTATTAATGACAAAGAAAATAGGATGTGTGATTTCATTGTTCAATGAGCAATTGGAGTCATCCCCTCCAGAAAACCAAATGGTTTAAACAAATGATAAAGGGGAATAAAACTTCTGTTCAAATAGTTAACTGAGTTCAGTCCTGTGAAATGAATTATCTCTCAGAAGAATATGGAAGTCAAAATCCCAACTAAGGATGAGGGAGTGCTTCAGATCCAGCTGTGGTGGTACCCTGTAAGCAGCCTAGCCCTGAAGGGGTTGAGAAGAAAAAAAATAGTACCAAGACTAGTACTTGTAGCAAGAGAGGCAAAACCACCATGCAGAAAATATGACCAGGGACAAAGTCAGACACTTGCTGCTAAACCATGGTCCTGCAAAGAAAATCAGAGGAAGTTATTAACAACCCTTGTCATTTTTCCTGCAGTTTCTGGCATTACTAGAATCCAGATGTAGCCTCAAGAGAAGCAGAGTATAACAATATACACAATGAAACCAGGTTTCAGAAGCAGAAAGTAGAAGAGCCTGGGCTGGGCAGGGCAGAGTTGGAGCCCGTCCATGCCAGGAACAGGAACACCTCTATCTTCTGGGGAAATAGGCAGGCCTTTTCTTCTTGGAGTTCCTCTGTATACACAATGCAGGTTATGCTGTGTGCTTCCTCCTTTATAAAACTTAACTGTGAAACCCCCCCTCGTTTAAAGAAGTCACTTTCAATATCATTAATCTTAGTATATCAAGCTAGGTTGTGTCTTCTACTCAATAGCCTTATGAAGGAAAAAAAAGGTATTTTCTCCAATTCCTCTGGTAAATAAGAGAAGTGATATTCTGAAGAACAAAGGGAGACAAAGGGAATCCATGAGATTTCTGGCACACACCAGTATCCAGATCTGAGTGTGAGCAGTGTGCCCTCCACCCTGACACATTGTTCTCTGAGTAAGATATCTGTATTAACTACAAATGCAGACTTACAGGGAAGTCAAAAGAATTCTATTATAACAAAGAGAATAATTCTATGAACTTTCAATTCACTGGGTCAGGTATTGTTCATTATTCCTGTGCTGTGCTATTTTAAGCTGATGAAAAATAAAAGAGGCGATGTACTCAAGAGTAGGGATTTCCATCAGTTGCTTTTATTTTAGTCGCTGTGATCAAAATACCTGATGAACAACAGCTTAGGGAGGAAAGTTATTAGGCTCAGGGTTTCAGAAGGTATAGACCATATTGACAGGAATGTGTAGTGGAGTGTCTTTATAGTGATACAAAACTGTCCTGGAGTACCTCACATAGCTCTCAGATCAGGTGACAGAGACTAGGACAGAAGTAGCACTGAATATAAACTCCAAAGGCCTGCCCACACTGATTCATTTCCTCTTGCTAGAGAGCTCCACTAGGCAGTTTGATAACCTCCCCAAACAGCAGTTGGAGAGGCCAGGTGTTCAGATTAATGAACCTGCAGGGGGCATTTCACATTCTAGCCATATTCTGTTTTAAAATGCTAGGGGTGCTGGGAATTCTGCACAGGTGAAAGTAACTTACAAAACAATTTACATATTTAAGTAAAGGCCAGAATATATAGAATAATTAATAATACGACATCTAATTGTTAGTGTGATGGCTAATTTTGATTGGCAACTGACTTTAACTGGGATCAACTGAAATTCACGTAACTGGGCATGCCTGAAAGTTTTTAAAGTTAATTCTTTGAAGTGAGAAGATGCAACCATACTAAAATTTATGGAGGGGAGAAGCTTTTTCTTTTAACTCACTGGCTGTCACTCTGACTGAGTAGTTCATTTATTCTGTTGCCAAGGCATTCCTCTGCTGGTATTAGAATAACCTTCTTCAAAATTCCAATGCTCACCAAAGGCCAGAAGCTCGCCAGGACTTTCCTGGGATTCCTGCACCAGATTGGGACCACTGAGACATTCAACGCCAAGGACTAAATACTTACTAGATTCTTTGATTTTTCTAATAAAAGACAGCCAGTTTTGGACTATTCAAACCACAGACTTAAGATACTCTAATAAATCATATATATGATATATATTTATTACTTTTATTCTGTTTCTTTAGAAAATGCTGATTAACAAAGATATTACAGTCATTAACAATTATTAAATAATAGCAAAATAAATTAGACAGCAACAGTAACTAAAGTAAAATAAAATATCTGTGATTTCTGTTAGTTATGCAGTTACTTCTAATAATACTGATATTTTCTGCTGTTCTGTACAAACCAGAGAGAGTCAGTCATTAGCATGGGTTCAGTGATAAAGATATTTCCCTGCCCAAGTTCATAGATTCCATTGTTTTCTATCTACATAGTAATCATGGTCTCTAGAACTCCCTAGAGCACATACCATGTGTGGTAAATCGTGCACCCTAGATAACTAGTAAGTGAAGTAAACAAGGTTTAAAAATCGTCTATAGACAGAAACCAAGAATTATAATGAATTCCTGAGATGTGGTGATTTACTCTAAATGATCCTAGAAAATTATACTTTGTGCAGACAAGGTTTCATTAGCTCTTACCTACACACAAACATGGATGTGTAATACCTCATGAGTACAAGAGGCCCAGCTATTGATTTATCCTATAATTACAAGGCTTTATGGAGAAACATGGAGAAAAACTATAGAGCATGTTAAGAAATAGACATTTTAAACTTTTTAAAAATGGAAAATATAAATTAGAAATAACAATAATTTTGTATGTAAGATTTTTCTTCTCAGGGAGAAGAATGTTTTTCTAAGTCAGCAAGCGGTTGCAATCAACAAAGTAGAAATGAGAAATGGATATCAATAATACACAACTTGTGCAGAATAGCTGGTAGCTAGTTTACAACAACATGCCTATCCTTCCTCAGAAGCCAGGCAAATGCTCAAGAAATAGTAGCAAACTCCCACAATTTATCACATTATCAAAACACTATAATGAGAACATGCAGAGAAGGTTGAGATGAAATAGAATTTTCCAGAACTCATTGGTGACTATTTGGGAAAATCATTTGGCAAAAGCAGTAAAACCTTAGAACACTAAAGAAAAGGTTCCAGGGCTCTATCTTATTTAATACTCACACCAAATCTGACGCAGTTATGACCACTCTCGTTGTATAAAGGAAGAACTCGAGCATCTATGAACTTAACACAAGGCATCCAAATCACAGAGCTCGTAGGAAGCACTATCAATGCCTCAAAACATCTCTCTGCAGCATCTAAGCCTGAACTTTGTTCATCATATTCTAAAATGATGACTTTCAGTTATCTGGACGAGACAGGGAGCATATACCAGCATTTCCTTCAACATCTTGAACAATACTAAAGAAAAGTTCATAACTCAACATGTGAAAAGTTAAGAGAATTATAATGTTACTTTTTGACTGTGTCAGCACCTATCTAAATTTTATTGTGAAATGTCAGTCATTACACAGAGAAATATTTATGGTAAGTTTATTGAAACAGTAAATATATAATAAAGTGATAAAAAAACAAAATCTTTTAGAAATAGTTGGACATAAAATGACTTAAAAGAGCATCTGCTGGTGCTTGGTGCAGGTTGTGTTTAATGGTAGAACATCTTAGTGCACTGCATCAAGAAAACTCATATATATATATCTGTCTATTATATATGTGTTATATAAAATAAATTATCATGCTTTAGAATTAGAATATTTTTTCTTTTACATTACTAGATTTTAGCAATTTCACTAATAGCTAATCATAACTTTCATGATGAAGAAAATGCAAATTTATATTTTAAAGTTGAGGACAGAAGTTAATTACAATAGTCTGTTTAGATTATATAAGATCCAATAATTCACATGACTTGGTCATAATATTATTCCACATACCTAAGACTCTATCTCAGAAAATTGATATTTAATGTGTTTCATATGGAGTACACTCCCCTAATTTCTATAACCTTATCATAGGAATAATGGCTGACAGGTAAAACAGAGCAGCGGCATAGGATTGAGGTTCTTAGGTTTTATCTGGACTCTGCAATTAATTAATTAGCTTTGCAATTTGATAAAATGTTCTAAACCTGGCTGAACTTGGATATAAAGTTTATGGTCAATGAAACTGTCGTTATTTAAGATGGTTAAGAAGAAGCTGGGATATAACATCCTAGACTGACCTGAAGTTGTACATGGTCATGTGCAGGTGTGTGCATTTATTTCTATAGTTATATAGGACTATCCTGCTTTGGTTTTTGTTACTGTAGTAAAATATTGACAAAAATCAACTTAGTGAAGAAAGGTTTGATTTGGCTCACACTCTCATATCAGAGTTCATCAGAAGGAGAAGGCAAGGCACGAAGTCAGTGTGGAAACTTGGAAGCAGCAATTGAAGCTCCCCATGACTTGCTTGGCTTGCCTTCATATACCACTCAGGACCACCTGCCCGGGGGTGACACAGCCCACAGTGAGCCCTAACATCAAACGTTAATCAGGATGATGCTCCCACAAACTTGTTTACAGGCTAGTTTGGTGGGGACAATTATTTTTTCAAACAGGATTCTCTCCTCCAAGATAACTCTAGCTTGTGTGAAGTTGACAAAAATCTAACCAGTACAACGAATGAAAGTTGAGGTTGCAAAGAGAGCCAAATGGGAAAAATTCTTATCTAAAAGTTGAAGATTATTGCTGCCAAGCATATAGTCTGACTTCACATTTTTCCCTGCATCCAGGGAAAACCTGTTACACAAGCATCAGAAAGAGTCAATCAGACCAAAGCTTCCAGGGACACATAGGTTTATGTAGAAACCAACACTTTCCCCTTGTTGAGATATTATGCAGAGCTGAGTGATTTAATGGGTAATGCGCACATGTTATTTTTCACAGCAAATGAAGAAGTGGATTCTACATGACTATATTTTATAGCGACTGTTTTGAAAAGTCAAGGATTTAACATAAATCAGAAATTGGTGATGTAGTTTTGCAAGGACTTTGGTAATGCCATTGAGACTCTGTTTTTGCCCATCCTCCCCTCTTTTGCCTGTTCTTCTTCTTATTTTCCTTTTCCCTTCCCCTTGTAAAATTCTTTTAGTGGCAGAAAGAAAAATTAGGAAGAATGTGAACTCCTGGATCAGATGCTTGATTAAACTTCTTTTCTCACACGTTCTGGCAATTCATCATGTACATGTTGCTTAATCTTTGTGTTTCTACTTTTTCTTCTGGAAAGTGGGTTAAATAATCCCTATCTTATGAGACAAAATTGGTGGCAAAAAGAATGTATAGTCAATAATACACAAAGATTAATTAGAATGATTATAGTAAAGTCAATAATTCACTCACTTGACAATCAATTTTGAGTCCCTTTAATACATTACATATAATGAAAGATATAACATAATAGACTGTGTTCAAACTAAATAATTCCCTAAGTTCCTGCGGCTTTCACTTAACAGTAGAGACAGATTTACAAATAGGTAACTCTAAAGCAAACCAATATCAGCCATGTACAATGAAGGTTCACCGTGTCATTTTGTTCACAGAAAAATGGGGAGCTAAAGAAATTTTTATGAAGAATGTGATAGATGAGGCCAGTCTAACAGGAGCAAAAGCACACAATATTTTTATGTGAGTCATGCATAGTACTTAGATGCTTGAATGTAACTCATGAAATCTTTTGCAGAACACTGTGACCTTTTTAATGAGGCTAAGGCCTAGGAAAATTAAATAACCTGTCTCAGGATTCATAGTTAGAAAGCAGCAAAGCTTAGTCGTTATATTCTCAGTTGTTATAATTTCTGGATCTCCAGTACCTTAAATATGACAGGATATGTGCCTGTGCAATGGAAGAGAATGTATGCAGGGAAGCGGGTTTAGATGTAGTGGGATTTAGAGGAATGGAAGTCATACTGTGGAAGGACAAGATCCAAAGTTCTCTGAGCAGGTGTTCCAGAAGGCAGCAGGATGTCATGAGCCTAGTGACACAGGGCTGAGGAAATGAAACATCTTAGTGTTGCACATGAAAATGATCCTATGTTAAAAAGCCAGGTGAGCAATAATTCTGAATAGATCTCTGTGAAAAGGACTAACCATCTGTATGTCTTAATGTCATGAAAGGCTGTAGGAGAGATTATTATTTTATTAAAATTCACACAAAGGTGTAAGAACATGTAAAAGTGCCTAATAACTGGGAGACAGTCAATGGATGATCCTTATGAGTAAAGAGTGTACTTCAGGTGAGAAATAGGGGATATGTGTGTGGCCAAGTTTATATGGACGTACAAGGACAAAAACCATGCCTAGGGTAGAAAAGGGAAAATTCATAAAGTAAAAATCTACCCTGGGCATTTTTTAGGAAACTGCTGACAGACTGTCTCTCAGCAAGTTCAATATTCAGGCATGGAAATCTGTCACTGTTGCCTCTGTTGGGAGAGGCTTATCTATCTTTGTCTTCTTGTCTGTGTGCTGCTCTTTTTCTTTGTGTCAACCTGGGTACAGCCAAATTCACATAAATTGCATGGATATACAATACTAGTCCTTAAATGAGACAAATTAGTATGAGGGACATTATATGATTTTCCCATTAAAGAGGATACATTTTCTGGTCTATATAATGTGTCATTAACTGAGTCAGATTGTAGTTATTGTTACACATATCTTATTTCTAGTGAACTATTAAAAATGACTCTTTCTGCTCTCTTATAAGCCCCTGGGCTGTTTTAGAAAAGACAAGACATAATCAGAATAAAGAAATGGCATATAAAAAATAATAGCCTAGGCAGTGTTGGGTTAAAAACAAGAATCCTGCTATGAAACATGGGCTTCTTCCCTGTCATTCTGCCCCACCTCATCTCAGTAACACTCCATCAAGCTGCCTCATGGCAGAGAGGGAGAGAGCATCCACAAAGAGCATCATGCGTCTCACCCAGCACTTCTGTGAGTATTGACAGAGATGAATCATGAAGCCTATAGGGCTAATAAAATAGAGAAGAAAGTGAAAGAAACATGGGTTCAAGACTCAATAGATGAAGATTTACCTTAGAATCAAAGCCTTCATCTGTAGGAAATAAAAGGGCCTTAAATTTAAGAACCAAACTCATGAAGTAGCTAAAAACAGCCAGCACACTATTTCTTTCAATGAAACTGGACTGGTGAAAACAACAGACAAGATATATAAACAAACAGCAGACATCAGGAAAAGAAAGATAAGCAAGAAAAGAAAGAAGCAAGCGGGAAGATCCACGGATGGTGTGATGGGAAATGTGCTCCCTGTTTCCATCTTTCCAGAGAGGGTTTCTGAAAACAAAGGGCCATGCAGAGCATTTCCATGCTGATAAAACTGTCTGACCTACTTGGTGGGAGTGGAGGAAAGGAGGTACACCTTTGAAAAGGTTGCTTCTAGAAGAAACAAAGGATATTTGGCAAGTCTCCTTCACTTAATATTTACAAGGGAGGCAATGACTGAGTGGTAGAGACTTGGAAATATGCCAATCTGTCCAGCCAGATTATGAAACACACACATTTGTCCAAAGCTAAAGAAAAATAGTAACCGCAAACACAGGGACAGCCTTATTTGCTGGAATGCTATACTCCGAGGGACTGTGGCACCTACTGGTCCCCATGTTATGATGAGGTAGATAGCAGAAACAGGATTGAAAGCCACATCTAAATCCTTCAAACAGTCCTTCTGAATGATACTATAAAACAAATGCATGGCTTCTGTGGGACTAAGATATAAGACATTTGTCAGGAGAGGCACCAAAATTAATAAATAAATAAAAACTCTCACTTGGAAAGAGAGTGTGATTGAAATACCATAAAAGAGGCCAAGGCTTGTGTCCTGGGGGAAACATTTCTGTTTTCTGATTATTTAATGTACACTTAGGGGCTTTTAAGGTTCAAAATATTTGTTCAGAGTCCTAGTGTCCAAAGAATAATTCATCCCCATGGTACCTGAATGTAATATGTCATACCAAGACCTCAGTACTTACAAGGAGATTTAGAATTCATCCCACAGCTACAGATGGCTGTAGGTCAACCATTGTGCCTCTATGGTACATGTTCCTGGCTCTTTTACAGATGAAAAGCTAGCCTCTTCTGGAAAAAATCAGTTCCTTAAGACAAAGGTAAAATAACATGAGAGTTGTGGAGGCCTTGAAGTATCTTTAAATATTTCTGCTGGAATTAAGCTTGTGTACACTGATTGGTCAGCATCAATGGGGCACAATATGAACAGAAAAAGCCAGCTGAGGCTGTGTCATACTCACAGTAGGTGGGAAATTGAAACATGACTGGAACCAATAACATCAGTCATTATGTTCTATCCCATTACAGATGGTACCATAAAATCTACCTCAGTCTATAGAACAAACTTGGAAAACTTATGGTGTTGTAGATATGGGTGGGTCTCTCCTGAATAATATTGATAAAATAATATTGAAAATGTGACTAAAATCACTCCATTCAGAAACAGAAAGTACATGAGCTTCCAGAAATAAGATGGCCAAAGCAAGTGTGACATCTGGAATGGCCTTCTGCATGAGCATTTCAGCTGGACACAGCTGAAGAAGAATATGCCCTGTACCTTCTTCAAAGAGAAGATGAAAAGGTCATCATGTATTTGGAACAACAGCAATCTGCTCAAAGCCTATGCCCAGGTTGTCAGTACTTTTAACAGTTCAACTTTATAAGAACCTTGCTTGATCTCTCGTGACTCTACACATCTTCATATAATACTAATCGCTGTTTTAGGTAGCTTGTTTGTTTTATTTGTTTGTTTGTTTCTATGAAGAGAAACCATAGCCACAGAAACTCTTATTAGATAATTGGGTTTGGCATACAGTTCAGAGGGTTAGTCCATAATCTTCATGGAAGAAAGCATGGTGGCATGCTGGTAGACATGGTGCTAGAGATGTAGCTGAGAATTCTACTTCCAGATCTTCAGGCAGCAGGAAGAGAGAATGACACTGAACCTGGCTTGAGCATGAGAAACTAAAAGCCCAACCAGAGAGACACAATTGTTCCAACTAGGGTACACCTACTACAACAAGCTCTCACCTCCTAATAGTGACACTCCTTATGATTCTATGAGGACCATTTTTATTCAAATTCCCGCAGCCACATTCTGCATCCTACTTGAGATATCCCTCTTTCTAGAAAGTATAATGAGCTCTTCATGGAACATTTGTATGGCCCTTAGCCCCTGCAGTTATCTCTTTCCCTCAAAGGGTTTGCTCCTTCTCCCCTTACATAATTCAAAAGTGTTGACAGAATGTAATAACCCAGCCCTGGATTCAATCTTTAATGCTGGGAAAGTTTCTGATTCCTCTTGGTTATTCACATAGTTCTTGAGTTTTACATTTTAGTGATGAGAAGTATAGACACTTGGCCTTAAATTCTCAAAAACTCCTGTTTTCTTACTCCATTTATGCTTGCTTCAAGATAGATGTTAATTTTCTTAACTTATCTCTTCTTTGTCCATTAATTGATTGATTAATTAATTAATTAATTTTATATAATATATTAACATAGAAAAAATTTTAAGAACCTGCAAGAAAGGGGCATAGGCATCCTCTACATTTGGTGTTTTTACCCTAAGTCACATGGCTGTTATGCAGATGACCTGACTGATCAATTATGATCAGGATGGTTTAGAGGCACTGCCATTTTACACTATAGGCTGCCATTTTTAAAGCATCCATTAATAATTTCTAGAGTCATAATTTAGGTCATTATTGTTGATATGGTCACAGAACATTTAATCTTTTGCTATTAATTTTATAAAATTCTCATGTGTATGAGCATTTTAACTGTATAGTTGTATATGTCCTATGTCTGTATATTTGGTGCCTAGGATAGTCACAAGAGTGTGCTAAGTTCCTAGAACTGGAGTTGAAAATTTTTTTTTGAGCTGCCACGTGAGAGTTCTAAATGTACCCGGGTCCTTTACAAAAAGAGCAACAACTTTCTCTATCAACTCATCATCTCTTCATTCCAACCCTGTACTATTAATTTATCAATCAGCTTTTTTTGCAACATAAAAAGGCTCAAAAATTTTAGTTGTCTAGTCTATGATGTATATATATTTAAACGTATATTTTCATGACTTTAAACTATATGCTTGTGTATATCTGAGTATGAGAATTTTTCTGTTGCTGCAGATGTCTGTGGGTGCCATAACTGTAGGTTAGCCTGAGAACTGAAGTTACAGGTAGATGAAGATTGTCAAATGCAGATGCTAGGACAAAGTGAGTCTTATGTACAAGCAGTATATACTCTCAACCATAATAAATCTCTGTCCATAAAATATAAATGTATTACTTACCTACACTGCAACTCAGTGGCCACAGGTCAATTATTACAATATGATATATATTATTTCAACTCAAGAATCTAGAATGAAAGAGGAGCTATTTTTCAGAGCATGTGATTCAGGGGGTAGAAGGGAAAGACTAAGAGGTATGGTTGCTATTGAAATGCTTCATAAGGCTTTAGTTTAGACTTTGTACAAACTATGACTGTTCACTATACTTTTTCTAAAGCACAAAATAAGGTCAAGTTCACCTTTTTAGGGGTAGGACTGTGCAATTCTTACAGCACAGGGAGAATACTGCCAGTTACCTAGCAACAAACATGCAATCCTCTTACAAGGAAGGGGATTCAAAGAGGGCCAGCCATATATTTTGTCAAACTTTGGCATAGTGCTATGACTATGAAAGCAATACTTATACTTTCCTAAAATTCATAATGAAGTCCTGACTCCCATTATAATAACACCTGTAGATGAGTTGTTAAGGCTTATTAGGATTAGATGAGATAGATCACAAAATTGGATGCTATGGCATTAAACTTGTGTCCTTAACATAGAGGACCAGAATTGCCTTTGCTTATGTGATCTCTCCTTTTCCTTTTTGAGGATTCACCAAGAAGGAGGCCACCTAGAAGTTAGAAAGACGATATTCATCATAAACTGAAACTTCAAATATCTTGAGCTTGAGATTTTTAGTCCCCAGGACTGAAAAAAATATATATTTATAATATTTGAACTCATATTAACCATATGGGAGAAACACTCCTTAACTGATCCATAGTCCCAGCCTTAAATGAAGCTTTTTAAGTTGGCATTTTATGATATTTTAATGCAGAAACCCAATATTACTAATAGATGAGACCATGAGTAGGGCTATGGTTTGAATAACCTATAATATATAATGCAATGCCTTCAACATAGCTGCTTTCATTTGCCATGTGTTATGTGAGACTATAGATAGAAAAAGACATTTAGGGAGAGCCCAGATCTCAGAACATGTAACCCTAATATCTCAGTATCAGCTTGTACTCTCTAAATACATCTAAAAAGTCTACATGGGTTTATTTATTATCTATTAATTATTCTAGTCACAGTTCCTAATGACTTGTGCCTTACGCAAGCTACTTTGTTAGTATCTACCTGTATTGCCCAGCATTTATAAATGTATCACTGGTAAACAAAACACAAAATGGAGTTTCGTGTGGGGCTATTTATAGCTGGCCTCTGAGGAATGCAAGAATCTTTCTTCTACTTGTCAACCAAGCCCTGACTAATGTTCTGAGGGACAGAAGGCCACATGGACAGAGGCCCAGTCATTCATGCTAGCTATTCCAACTGGCTACACAGATCTACAAATGTGATAATATTTCAACAATTTGTGTCCACCTGTGTTTACTCAGGTCAGGAAGTTTATTCGGAAAATGTCTATGTTCATGAGAAATGATAATTATTTTGTTGTTGTTGTATGAAGCTACAAGTTCTGTTGTGAGTTGTGAGGGATCGAAACCCTTTGCCACAAACCTTATCTCATACCTTCTTTTCTGCATTCTTAGCTTATTTAGCTTCCGCAGTTTATGTCCCACTTTACACCAAAGAGCAGATATAGATGATGTTATTAATAAAATTCTAGGGGTGACAGTAAAAGAAAAGAGGCATAAAGTGCTCCATTGTTCATGTCCCTTTTCAAATGCTACTGTCTCAGAGTCTGATCTCAAAATAGAGTCATAGTCTGTTCATGTCATTTCTTAAATTTTCCCTACATAATTTGTATATATGACGGGTATTACTATCCAATATAATTAGCACATAAAGTGCAAAGGTATAGCCTCTATCCTTATTGGACCAATGGTTAATTTCTTATGTCCACATGAGTAAAATATAATAGCCAGCTACTGAAACAAAGTCTAGACTAGATCTCTCTAGATGTGTTAGTTTTGACAAGCACTTGAGTGAATCAGCTCACAGGAAAGCAGATTATCTTTTATAACATATACAGAACTCCATCGTGCAATGAAGGTTATTAGGAGTAGACCTAAAATTAGCAAAGATGACTTCAGAGAAGTAACAGAAATCCTATTTAGTATTTTAGCCTGCTACATAGACCTCAGCCTTGCTGCCTTTAAACTCTGTGTAAGTCATTCCTTCAAATTCATTTCAATGTATAGAGAGATAGATGGTTCATAGTTGAATAGAGGACAGATGAATGACTCTACATGTAAGTAGATAGATAGATAGATAGATGATAGATAGATAGATAGATAGATAGGCGCACACACACACACACACACACACACACACACACACACACACACATATATATATATATATATATATATATATATATATATATATACATACACATACAAATATTACCAATGTATCTATATATACATATTTTACTTTTCTATTTTTAGAAAAAATTCTGATACTGTGGATATATATTTATATAAAAAGTAGATTAAATATGTATTATAATATAAACTTCATGGTATTTCCTGCATTTCCACTTGACTGTAAGCTCTCAGATGACAGATGTTTCATCACACCTGTTATTAAAATGACTAGTAGGTGCTGGATAATATTTCTGAATGAATAAATATGTCCATGGAAAGTTCCTATCAGTGCAGTTTCATAACAGACATCCTCTCAATTCCATATATACACATACAGATTTATCACTCTGGCAATAGGCTGGAAGCTGATTTATTGCTCTTCACTATGAGAAACAAAGGAGAAGCTGGAAGACAACTTCAACAACAGAGTCACTGAGAAAGACTTTTGTTAAGAAACAATTTTTTACAAAAATATTTCACAAATGCCAATGTAACTAAGATGTCTCAACTTAAAAGTATCTTATCTCTGGGAATATGAGTAGAATAAATGTTCACAAGTTTCTACCCCTACATGAAGAGCTACAAGCAATTAAGAGTTCATGGCTGCAGGCCAGAGAGAATACAATTAATGCTGTGTTTTGTTTGTATTGTTTTCAGAGATAAGACCACAGCCCTAAATACACAGGAAGGACAATACTAATGAGAATCAGAAGGGTTTGCATGTGTGTTGGATAAATGATAGATAGATAGATAGATAGATAGATAGATAGATAGATAGATAGATAGATAGATAGGTTGGTAGGTAGGTAGATAGATAGGTACATAGATAAGCAGGCAGGCAGGCAAATGATAGAAATAGAAATGTCAGAGAGGATAGAAATTCAAAAGAGTATGGTTTGTATCACATAAACTGCAGTTTGGAGAAATATTTCAGCAATTTGAAGATTATGCAAAGAAAAAAAATGTACACAAGAATATGTACTTCTGTGTCTATATGTGAGTCAAATTCTTAAGACTATTATTAAGACTATGGAATGGAACAGCTGATGCCATGGTATTTATAAAGCGACAAGAGGAAAAGAGTTGAACAGTTTCCTCAAACAATAGCCTTCTAGGAAAGGTAATTTTTCCAGTAAGCTTTTAACCCAGGAATCTATAACAAAGTATTTGTTTATTCCTAAGTACCTTTCACATTGTTTCTTTGTACAGAGCATCAAATTAGAGGTACCATTCTCTTTATAGAAGGGCAGAAAAATAATGTGGGAAAATAGTTCAAGTCAAAGAACACAGTCCACAGGAACCCTAAAGAACTTTACTATTAGTTTTAGGGAAAACAACAACAACAATGCTATGTGCTGAGCAACACAATGTCTTATCTCTCAGGGCATTCTGAGACCCTAGTGAATATACTAAATCAGAGTCACTACATGCTGCATATTGTGTGGAAGGACACATACCTTAGGCAGTCTGCTGTGTTTCTTGGCTCTCCTTCCTTTCCTAACCAGGCATATGACAAGACTCAAGCCTGAGAACTCTATAATTTGATAGCACAATCGTTGACATTCATGCTCAGATTGAAAAGTATGCTGAGACAGGGAAGCTCTGCTCTTAGGGAGCAGAGCTTTTCCAGGCAGAGATTTCCATGGTAAGGATTGATGAGATTCCAAGACCTGAGCTTGTTGAGCACAGGGATGGGTGAGTTTTCATGTTCAAGGATCTGTGGGTTTTCATGCTCAGAGATTAATGAGTTCCTGTGGGAAGCTTGGGGATTGGTGCGTTTTCCTGTTTAGACTTTTACTTAAAATTAGTATAATTTAGGAATGGTCCTACTTCAGGCTTAGATATGACCATTTTGACAGTTAAAAAGGCTGAAACCACCATTAAGACAGAGAAGCTTGAGAGAGGAGCCTAGTGGTTGGAGTTCTTCAGGCAGGAGCCTGGACACTTTCCTGCCTTGAGGCTTTTCAAAGATTACAAAGTCCAAAAAGTTTACACAGGGGCTTGATGTCAGGGAAGCCTTTTCCTGCCTCTTGCCCTACCACTTGAGTTAGTGTGACTAGCCAACAATACCTTCTATCCAAGGTGTGTTCATCTGTCGGAATGTGAGTGTGCCTGTGTGAGTCAGAGGACAATCTCAGTTGCTAAGGCAGGGTCTCTGGGTTGCTGCTACAGATACCAGGCTAGCTGGCTTGTAAACAGCCCAGGATTCTCCCATGTCTACCTATCTCACAGTAGGAACACTGGGCTTGCTGACACATCTTGTTTTATTTAGGTTTTGAGGATTTGAACTCAGGGCCTCATGTTTGAAAAGCCTATAACAAGGGACTATACTAAACCTATAACTGAATGTCACTTTCCCAAACTAAAATACAACCATCTGGTTAGTGTGTGCATATGTGTATGTGCATACATGCATTTGTGTAGGTTTGTGTGTGTGTGTGTGCGCGTGTGTGTGTGTGTGAGTGTGTGTGTGTGTGTGTGTGTGTATACTCTGGTCTTTATGTAGATATACACATGGCACGGCTTGCTTGTTGAGGTCTGAGGACAATATTGCATGTCATTCCTCACTGTCTACCAACTCTCTCTTGGACTCTCCATGTTCTTCCTGTTACACCAGGCTAGCTGTTCTAGGAACTTCAGGGGATTACACAACTTGCAACAGAAGCACTGGAATTACAAACATGTTCTACCATCACTGGCTTTACAAAGATTCTAATGATTTAAACTGAGATCTTCATGCTTCGTAGCAAGCAGTGTCCTCTCTGAACCATCTTCCTTCCCAACTTTTCCAAAATTTTATCTCCAAACTAAACTTCTACCCATACCCAATTGTTTACATAAGCTATACAACAGGGAAAACATACATACTCTTCAGATTTCCTTCTGCCATAGACTTTCTTTTTTCACTCCATTATGTTAAATATTCCTATGGACTCAATGGACCACATGACCTAGAAGTTGCCTGTGATATCCACTTCCTTCCATATTCCTCCAGTACCAAGAGCAAGTCTTATGATTCTGAATTCTGACCATGACTTAAATTTGCCCATTCACTTGTACTTTCTAGTTTACCTTTTGGTCACATGTCACTATAGTCTCTTATAGCTTTATGATCACATCCTGAGTGATCCCTATCCAGCTTATTTTTACAGAGATTGGGAAATGATCATTGTTAGAACCTGGGAAAGACACTGCCATTTTTGATTATGCATAGAACCATTCAATATTTACTGATTAATCATAGACTCAAATCTCAAATCTTTGTCCTGCACACAGGATTCAGGCATTTTATCTCTTCTGTCTTCCACAAATGTCACTCTCTCGATTTCTATCCAGCCACAGTGAGCTCCTTCTGTCCAGTTTCTGAAACATACCACATTATTTTCAATCCCACACCATTTGTGTATGCTAGAATATTTGCACAGATCTGGACCTAGCCTTTCCATATTTACAGTGGGTGAATTTGAGTTAACTATCGGGCTAGAGCTTAGATAGTACCAGTGTGAAGGAGTCTTCAATTATTCAACAAATATAGCAGTAGAAATGCTTTAGAATAATTCCTCAAAAAAAAAAAAAAAAAAAAAAAACTGTACCTTTCCTGAAGTATACTTCTCATTATCTGTAATTTATATTTGTGTTTGTTATCTCTTTTCTTAATCAAATTTATTCTTTGTCAGTATCCATGTATTAAATACATATTACTTGTCCTCATCACCAACCCCATTAGCCACTCCTCCCTATAAAGCTGTGTCTTCATCCATGTCTTCCTTATTCTATGCTGTGACAAGTTGAATTTAACCAAGAGCCTCAGATTGGAGACATCTATTGAAACTTGGTAAGATTACCACGCAACATGCAACTGAAAAAACAATGACAAAGGCAAAAACAGGACAATCCCTCTCGTTTCCTTTCACTATTCAATAGCTCAGCAGGCTGGCATAGGGCCATACAAGTCTCTCCTCCATCCATAACTTATTGTTGAAATCACTGCTGTACTTAGGCTCAGTGAAAGCAATGGGATTTCCTGTTAGTTGAATACTGCAATGGAGCTATCTTCCCTAGAAGAAGCACATTTAAACTATATCTCTCCATACACCAGCTATTATATTATTTCTGCTTCTTCACCTACACTGTTCCCTGAGCCTTAGGGAAGATGCTATAAATATTTTGTTTAGGCATGAATATTAAATGACTATTTATTGGAGCACTTTGAGCAGCTGTGAATCTCTGCGTTCACTGTTTCACTGTAGAGACAGTCTTCTCTCTCATCGAGGCTGAAAGTATTATTTTTCTATGGGTATAAACACAGATACTTATACAGAAGGTTGGTACTATGTTAATTTATCTAAACAACAGCAGTAAGTTCCCCATTAGGACCAATGTCTTCCCCAGCCATATGCTTTTGGCCAGGTTTACAGTACCAGGCATGGGTTCCCTCCTGTGTAACAGAACTCAAATCCAATCAGAGATCCAATAACCCTATTGCACAAGTGGGCACATCTTGTTTGGCAAGTTGGTACTGAAGTTTATAGTGTTCACAGCTGGGCAAAACTGCTGATGTCTTTTCTCTACCAACAACTCATTTAAGCACCTTCTGGCACTGTGAAGCTCGTCAGTAGAGATGCATTTCTGATAACCTCCCTCACTTGACTATAAGCTGGATGAAGGTAGACATTATTTGTATTTTTATGGTGAGATGTGCCTGTGTGAGTATACTATTTAGTACTTAAAATCATCTATTTAATTCTCAGCTATGTCAGTGCACTGAATTATGCTAAGTAATATATTTGTAGACAGTTATAAGCTAACCAAATCAATCCTGAGTCATGGGTACACAGCAGTAAGTTAGCCTGATTCTGTTCCTTCACAGATTGCTAGTTTATACTTGTCTGCGCATCCTTTCAACCCAAGTAAGTTGTCTAAAGTTCAACTGTCAGTCATCCTTAGAATGTCAATATGGCATTTGTTGCATATTGAGGAGGAGCAATAGCCACATGCAGAAAAAGCAAATGAAAGTAGAAGTTCTGACTGTACATCAAGGTAACTTTCCATTTATTTTGTTTTTTCTGTGTTAGCAAGCCAAAGAGAGGCTATACAGTGACTTCTCTGGGGCTCTCTCTCTCTCTCTCTCTCTCTGTGTGTGTGTGTGTGTGTGTGTGTGTGTGTGTGTGTGTTCATATTGTTCTTTTTAGAACCATAATGTTACTTAACCTTTGCTTGGTCTGTTTAATGGATGTAATACTCTGATAAATGTAATATAGTGGACAATAACAAGGGAAAGCTTGATCATAATTGGTTGTTAAAATGCTGGTAAATGGAGTTCCTACTTTACTCACTCCTGAATAATGTTCTCTGCAAAGTCTAAACAGCATTTCATCACTGCATAAATAAATGTAGATGTTCTAATCCCAAACATTTTTAAAATGGGAGCTAAAATCAACTCCCTATAATGTATTCTAAAATACACCAAGATATATCCTAAGTTTTAATTTCTATCAAATTTTTACCTGATAGTTTCAGAGGGTAAGTATATAATGTTAATGACATAAATTAGTTATGCTCAACTAAAATAAATTAGGTTGGCTACAAAATATACAGCATGTGTAATTCAGGAAAGTAATCAAGTTAACTACCTATGAGCTATAAACATCATATGTAAATTATTGAGAAAAATAGCACCTCAATTGGTGTCAAAGTTAGACAATGTGCAATTAATTTCCCATGCCAAACATGGTATCAAAGTAGTATGTCTGCTAGTTAGACTTCACTAGTAATTAGCTAGGGACATCTGACCAATGCCCAGTCTAACTCCATAGAAGGAAGCATTGAGAACTAACCACCTTGTGATAAACACAGTGGCACAGCAATACAGAACTGCTTTGAAATAAGAACAAAACATCAGAAAAAGCATGTATTTTATGTTAGTTGTATGCGCACCTACCAAAAAATTCTTCCAAAAATATCTTCAAGATTTGTAGACAGAAAGATGTAAAAAATACAACACTTAATGAGTACAAAAATCAAAGCACAATTTCTGTGTAATTGTTGAACAGATAATGTCTACAAAGATAATCAGGTCCAATCTATGGAGTTCAAAATTCCACACTAAGACAGAAAATTACAAAATAATAAAACTCAGTTGTCCTAAGGAACATAGCCTAAATCATAGAGGTCACACATAAAAAACTCATTTAAGTAAAGAAAATGTGTATTTCATATGCTTCAGAACTGAAATTGGAAATCAGGAACCAAAGACATCAAATAAGACATAATAATTTGGTTTTAGCTATTGTTTTCTTTTTCCAAAGGGATGTCAATATAAAACAGGACTTTAAACAGGATAGAGAATGCCAGCTTGACCTCTAGTCAAATTCCATCAACTACTTATGTCTGTATGTCTTTCTGTATCTTCTACATGTCTAAGTATATGCTCTGCCCCCAGGAGTATCTATAAATGTGGCATATCCTCACACAGACACAGACATATATACTGAAACAAAATAAGTAAAATTTTAAACTTCTTCTAGGTTATGGTTATAAAATATGAAATCCCAATTTGCAAAAGATTAATTTCATATGTATAATATTGTGCCAAACTCATTTATGGTCAAAGTTACCATACCTAATCATGCCATTTTACTTGAAGACAGCTAACCACTTATAAAAAAATATCATACCTGACTTCAAAGAAGTTATAGGCAACTCGAGAATTTTGAGGTCCTTTATTAATATTTTATAAAAGTTTCTATTTGCAAAATATATGTAATAGTGGATTTAAGTGTGTAAAATCTAAAATAGAAATATGGCAAAAATCCATGAAATAAAAATTATTTTTTTGGACTATTGGGTATACGTTACCACGTAAAAAATTTTTTTTCTTATTTGAATTTGAAATATGATTAAGAGTTGAAAGACAAATGTACATAAAACAGGCACATATTCAAAGATATGCTCATAACTGAAAACAACATTGGGGCTTCAGGAAATATTTATCAGCCCTGGAGGGTCAGGTGCACCTGTTAGAAAATAAAAATGGGGTCTAAAAAATAGAAATTTATACAAAGAACAGCACACAATATAAAAGAAACTAGAAAGGATTTCAAAACTAGGAAATGACATGATATGTGTAGGTAGCAGGTAGACTCCTCTGGAGATGAGGTGGGTAATGGGCAGGCTTGTGCTGTGTCAGGCAGAGCTCTTTTTCAACACAACAGCAATGTCAGACAGATAAAGCTTGGTAAGAGCCAAAACTCTCGCTGAAAATGTCTCATTCAAGAGACATTAGTTTTGAAGTATCTTCTTGACTATAAAGGCTGTTTTCTGCTCTGTACCAAGTATTTGAGAGAAGCATTGAATAGGATCATTCTCTCTGAGGAACAACTTATTCTGTCAAGACTGCAGTGGGTAATGCCAACTCGCAAAGACTGTTAATAAACACTTTTCTTTGAAATTGACATATATTTCTCCTTTACCAAAATCTAGCACAAACTTTACTATCATCTATGGAAGCAGCATTACTACTTTCTGAGCTTGGAGTAGAGAGGCAAGTGTACGAGATGCTGTTTTGTACATTTCTCCAACTCTTTGACCACACCCCTCGTATACTTTGAACCTATCTATAGTTTCTCTTTCTTCAGTCACTTTTCTTGACCTCATCAACCAATGCTCTTCTCATCAAAACAGACTGTTTACTACACTATTCAACACACCCCCATTTTGTCATCCCATTGACACACACCCATTTGGGAGCAGTCTGCATTAGAATGACCTACCTGCCTACAACTCATTAATATGCATTCCATATCCTTAGACTTTAATCTACTTTCTCTTATTGTATAGGCTGATTAAACTGGCAACTTTTCATCACTGTGCCATTTGTGTTTTCTTTCTTTGAATACTTAATGTATGGAATATTTCTAAGCATATTATAAATTGTTCCAATGCCATGGTTGCTGACTTAATAATACCTTAGCATGTTCAGTAAGAGCATAACAACCCCTGCTATTCATTCCAACTTGTAGAAATGATGATAAAGAAAAGAAAGTGGGATTTATGTGTCGTCACTTATCAAAGAACCTGCTTATTCTAAGAGAGATGGCAAAGAAGCATTTTATTATTACCTCTTGAAAAATGCACCAACTAAGCCAGAGAAAGGTTAACTGGTTGGATGACTCATCATTTTGCTTTCCAGCCAAGATTAAGTTGATGCCTCAAATCTATTTCCATAACCTCCCTACAATCTCCTCCCCTCAGTAATCCTTTACCTCAAGAGAAACTTTGCACAATTCTCCTGCCAGTGTTTGCCTTACAAATTGATGTTTGTCTCTGTGCTTCAGATGTTTGTTTTTGCTTTACTTAAATTGTATTAAGTTGTATCCTCTGAAGGCCAATGTCCTCACAGTCCCCAACACTCTAGAGGGGCAAGAAAAGTGAGACAGGACATAACGGACATTCTTCTTTTACTACCCTTGTTTCCAATCATGAGTTTCATCTCTACATTATCCCATTGTTTCATCTTGTGCTGATCAAACAAAATTGACAGAAATCTTGAAAATGAGAGTTTAGAGCATGCAGGAAGCCTCTCTCATTAGCTATCAAGTCAACATGGTTTTTCTGCAGTACTCTCTGGCTGATAAAAGATTTTGAATAATAGAATAAGAGAGCATTTACAGATACTTAGGTGCTCCACAAATTAAAAAAAAAAAAAAACCCTGCTTCCTTTCTCCTGCACCCTCTAATTAAGTCATCCCAAATGGTCTAATACTGCAGTCATGTTCAGATCCTCTGGAAGACACAACACCTGTGGACTGTTGTTCTTCACAGAGATGTCCTGTAGTTACTCTGTCCATTGCAATAATCTCCATTTGAAACCTCAATTTCTTATCACACTGATAAAGAGTTCTAATGAACATGACTAGTGTTCAACATGTCTAACTGCTAAAAAAAAAAAAAAAAAAAAAAAAAAAAAAAAAAAAAAACAATGCAGAGGTGCTCTAGGGATTTTGGTGTGGATTCTGAAGGCAAGAACTTCACTAATCACCATTTCAGATTCCCTTTGTTCTTCTCTGAGATGTGTATTGACTGACAGTTTCAAGGGCTTCATTGTTTAAAATCAATGAGGAAATGAGATTCCCTTTGATAGGCTAGAGTTGTTGACCCAGTATTTTGGAGAAAATTTAAAAAAAAATCAATGTATGAAATATGTTGATGGAAGGAATTATCTCTTTCCTTGTAATCACAAGATCTGATATCTTAATAGAAAAGCACACTTTCTGTTGTGACTATAGCCATCCAAGGGCACTACCCATAACACACTAGAAGCAGAAGTCTGCATACAAGCAGAGATGATTCACTTCATTGCTTCGCTGACTTGACTTTGAATTGACATTTAAACACAATTAACAGTCTTGAAATAATTTCTAAACTTTTTCTGACACATCCATCTCTGAGGACTCAGATCTGAGCATCTCTCAGCTATCCTGCCTAGCCCATGCTCAACTTCACATAGACTTGCACTGAATTTAGAGTCCTGCTGAAAAAAAAAGGAGCCTGTCCTAGCACTACCAAGACTATTTTGTAGAAGGCAAAGTGTTCTGTGGCCACACCAAACATGTATCCTGTTTCAGCAATGCAATATAATTCTGAAAATGAACTCACTGGTAGTTTTGTAGATCTTTTGTCTTAAGTTGTTTTGTTTGGGCATTCCTTATTGTACTGGCATTTTGATTGTGCATTATGGTTTTATACCATAATTTGTGTTTTAAGAGTTATTCGCTCATGAGTGCATGAATGTGTATGCACATGTGTGTTTGTGTGTGCTTGTGTGTGTTTGTGTGTGTGTGTGTGTGTGTGTTTCTTCTTGTGGTATATTTTTCCTTTGTGCCTTTTTAAAATGATTGTATGGTTGGTTAGTTTCTTTGTTTCTTTGTATGCATATATGTATTCTGTGACAGAGGGAAAGGAGGGCAATAAATTAGATGAGTGTGAAGGACTTAAAAGAGGTGGCAGGAATGAAAATTGTGATCTAAATACATTATATAAAATTTTTATTTTAATGAAATATTTTATGTGTAAAAACTATTAGTATCTAGAAAGCAATAAGTACAATATCTTCTGTATCTGTATTTAGATTACTGTTAACGTCTCTTTCCAAAGAAATACATAGAGTATCAAATAAGAAGCCATAGCCGGTACAAGCTCTGTGTTTTAAATATGGGTAGGTGTATAGTCTGGATTATTAATATACAGATGATACTTTGTTTTATATTCCCTCAAATGGCAAAGAATTTTTAAATGTCTATAACACAAAATCTATTGGTAAGAAAAATATTGTTATTATAGACAGGAAAAATAAAAAAAAATATAGGAGAGGATGAAGAGAGCAGAAGAAAGTAAGGAGGGAAGTAGGGGTGTGGCAGATGGAAGGAAGTATGGCAGAGAGCAAGAAGCGCTAGTGGAAGAAAAGGGAAGGGAAGGTGAGAGGAAGAAACAGAGAGGAAGTAGCATGACAGACAGGAAGCAGAGAAGCTGAGGTTCAGAGGAAGTGGCACGGAGAAGAGAAGGCACAGATGACAGATGACAGACAGCAGGACAGACAGTGGAGGGACCAGAGAAGCTACAACTTGAGTTGTAGTTTGCACTAGGGCTAGAGAGTAAATCCTGAAATTTATTTACTAAAAAGCCTGTTTTGTAGTTGAAATTTTGAGAAATGGCTGAGTTTTGGTTCCATCCTTATATGATTAACAAGGAAGTAAACGTCTTGAAATAAAAAATACTTTAACTGAAATAGGTAATTAAAAGAAATATCTCAAAATCATAGTGAAGCCTCAGTAAATAATATATAAAATGATAATTTTGATTAGTTGTTTCAAACTTACTTTTTAAAGTCAATTTTCTGAATATTGGGAACAGTAAGGATGCAGGACAAGAATGATAATAAGGACAGATACCATGATGGTGATGGTCATCATTGACACTTACAGAAAGAAATCTGGGTTTCTAAAACATATATCCTACCTCTCAACCTCCTTAATGTGAGATGTTACTATAGTTCCTCCTTATAATGTAGTTACCCCAACCCTAAAAGTAGTTCTGTTTCTTATTCACAACTGTGATTTCACTAGTGTTTTAAATTATGATGTAAATATTTGATAAGTGACCCACGCAAAGGAGCCACAACCCATAAGTTGAGAGAATCATTACTAAAGGCCACTAGCAAATGCTGAGTGGATAAAAACAATGTCTTCCCTAAGGTATTGCATAGACACCAAATTATCTATCTAATACCTTAGACAACATATACACACATACATAATCACATTCAGCCTGAGCAGTTGCTATTTATGTATTTAAAGAAAATGAGTTTGAAAGAGAGTATAATTGTATTTGCAAGGATGGATTGATACAGTTATATTATAATCTCAAAATGTAAAAATAAAGATGTAAAGATAAAAGCATACACATAAGGAAAGAGAAGGGTAAATATAACATAAACAGAATATAAACAAATAGTGAAAATTAATGTTTTACAACTAATGTAGTTATTAAAGATATAGACAAAAATAATAATTTGCTATGGAAAAAGAACAGAGGAATGGGGGATGTTCCTGCACAAAAAAAAAAAAAAAAAAAAAAAAAAAAAAAAAAAAAACCAGAAAATCACCATTGAGAAAGTTTATAAGGCTAGACTGATTCCCTCTTAGCATGCACAACTAGTCCTTAGAAAATTAGCATTCCTTTTTGAATCATAATTATTGTAACATTAAAGGAAATAATTGAAATGAATTAGGAGTCTTCTTCAATAAATGTCTTAGCAACTATTTCAACTAGCAGAGCAGATGCATTTCTAGAATCCATTTATAACAGTAAGATGAAAAGCAACATAAAATAGAGGTGACGGATGCGAGAGAGGAAGGCTGAAGTTGAAGGAGCTAAGTCTAAATGCAAAGCCCATCTCACTCATTGGGATTTATTTATTACATTTCTATGCACCGAACTGCTATGTCCCAGGTATAAAAATGAGTAACATAGTCTTTGCCCTGTAGGAACTCAGTCTTATGGAGAAAACAGATAACCTTATTACAATTTACAAATGCTATCTTTGCCATTTGTACTGTAAATACAGTGCAGTAGAGCAATAAAGAAGACTAACTCACAAGCTGGACCACCTGAGTTTACATCCTTCTTAGAAATTAATGGCTGTATGATATTGCGTAATAGGCAAGTGTTCTTGTCCTTAGTTTTTCAGAAGAGAGATGCAGGATTGCCTTGGATACTACTGCGAGATTTCAAAATATTGACTATGATAAACACATTTAAATAGTTTTCCAGTATAAAAAGGATGCTTCTGCCTCTGTTCCCTTTGCTATGAGCATCACCAACATCCTAAACATCATTGTCTTAGTCTTATTGGGGTGAAAACACACAACGACCAATGCAGATCTTAACCTCTTATAAAAGAAAACATTTAACTAGGGGCACATTTACAACTTTAGAGGATTGGTCCATCATCATCATCATCATCATCATCATCATCATCATCATCATCATCATCATCATCATCACAGAAATCAGACATGCATAACACTGGACTAGTCACTGAGATCTTTGCATGTAGGGAGTGGTTCTGATGCTCTGATCAGAAATGAATACTGAATGTCCTGTTCCCCAGTTGATTCTTGATTCATCAATGAAGATGCTAGCAGGCAATGAGCAAAAGAGGTGGGACCTCCAGTTTCTCACAGGAAGGCTAGCAGACCCAGAGGGGGAAAAAAATTGGCCATCTTTCAAATGGAGAGAGCTATCTCCCTTGTGAAATTTCATGTGGAGTAGCTTTTGGCCAATTCTCCATCTGGACTTGGTGTAGCATGTGGAAAACTAGAAAAGTAACTAAGACGAAGGAAAAAGATTTAGGATGCTAAGCTAAGACTAAAGATAACTGAGCAATTGAGCTAAAGGGAGATTTACAGATGTTGAGC
Organism: Micromys minutus; assembly: GCF_963924665.1. Classification (NCBI taxonomy): domain Eukaryota; kingdom Metazoa; phylum Chordata; class Mammalia; order Rodentia; family Muridae; genus Micromys; species Micromys minutus. The sequence goes on from NC_137969.1 coordinate 11,295,047, forward strand.
TAGGAGTGAAGAGAATGGCACTTTAGCCACAAGAGGTTTAGAAGTGTCTAGCCATTGAGCAAGAAGCATATTAGAAATAGGCTAATGTGGGTGTCTTTCATATAGGGATCCAAGGGAAACAGGGAGCAGCTGATAGCATGGTCCACTCAGAACTTAAAGCAAGTCAATAGAAACTACATGCTACATTTACTTCCTAATATACTTGTGGCAGGCAGAGGTGGGGGCAAACAGAGGGATGGAGTGAGAGAGAGAGAAACATAGAGAGAGAGAGAGAGAAAGAGAGAGAGAGAGAGAGAGAGAGAGAGAGAGAGAGAGAGAGAGAGAGAGAGAGCAGAAGGGAGAGAAGGAAGGAGGGTGATGGAAAAAGGTAGAGAGAGAGGGAGAAACTGGGCTCGATGTAGGCTTTTAAACCCTCATCCCCAACAATACACACCTTCCAAGATGGCTACACCTACTCCAACATGACAATATCTTCTACTCCTCTGCAAACAGTTCACCCACCACGGACTAAGCACGCAAAGTATGGACCTATGGAGGCCAATCTCATTCAAACCATCACAGTAATCATCATTATGATTATCATCACCATCATCATAAGTCACTACAGAAATAGTAGATAGGATCAGCTATTGTACTGATAAACAATAGGAAAGCTTATACAAAATTAATTACATTTTATAGGGATCTTAAAAAATAAAGTTATTCCTAGCTATATATCTCACAGAAAATTGTTGACTAAGATATATAGACAATGGACAAATCTAAATAGCAAGAAGACAAACAGCCCAAATAAAAATTATAATATGGCTCTTAGTTAGGATTACTCTGATGAAATACCAGCTGACAAAAGTCAGTTTTGGGAAAGAAGAGCTCTTGTACTTACAATTCCATATAACATCAAAAAGAATGGGGGCCAGAACTCAAGCAGGGCAGGAACCTGGTGGTTGGAGCTCATGCAGAGACATGTAGGGTATTGTTTAGCTAGCTTGTTCTTCATGGTTTACTCAAGCTGCTTTCTTGTAGAAACTAGGACTACCAGCATAGGGATGGTACCACTCCCAATAGGATGGCCGCACCCAGATCACTTACTAATTAAGAAAATATCCTACAGTTGAGTGTTCTGGTGGTATTTCTTTAGTTGAGATTACCTCCTTTCAGAGTGAAACTGAACAGAGATTTTTCAGGAGCAGAAATGCAAGTGAATAAGATATATTCTTAAAGTGTCCACCATCCTAAGATCTCATGTAAATGGAATAAAAGCTACTTTGAGATCCCACTTTATCACAGTCAGAATGGCCAATATTAAGGCAACAAATCCTGAGGATGATGAGAGGAAAAGCTATCCCTAATGCACAGTCAGTGGGAATGGAAATTGTAGTCACTATGAAAATCAGACTGATTGTTGCAGAGACAACTAAAAATTAATATACTAAATGACTGAAGTTATTACCATTGCTGGGCATACACTCAAAAAGTATATCTTAATGCTGAAATATGTGATTGGACATTTTCAATATAAGTGTATTCTCAATACCTTGGGCATTGGAACAAATAGCCTAGATGTCCATCATTGATAAATTGATAATGATAATGTAGTACCTTTGTGCAAATACATTTTAACCATAAAAATGTAATTATGTAATTGTCAGGTAAATAGATGGAGCTTCATACATTTATTAATAATCTAAATAAGTAGATTATACCGGGTGAGGTAGCCCAGATCAAGAAAGGCAAACTTCGTACGGTCTTACTTAAATGTGAAACGTGGCATACAATGTTTAGATTTATGTACTTGAGTACTGGTAAAAAAAAAAAAAAGAAGATCTGAAAGTTGTCACCATGGGGCAGGAGAAGGAAGCTCTTAAATGAATTGGAATGTCAAAAGCCATGTAATTGGAAAACAAAAAGAGAGACCTAGGGAAAGAGGTCTAAGTTGAAAGAAGAATGAAAGGGTCAAGCAGAAAAATAAATGAAAACAGAACATCTAAGACTATAACCATGTGGAACCCTACTATTGTATAAGCTTCACAGATTTAGGTGGTGTTATGTTATGCAGGGCATGCTGAACCTAGCAGAAGTCATTGGTTGCCAAAGAAAAAATAAAATAATAAACATACACACACACACACACACACACACACACACACACACACACACACACACACACAAGATGTTTGTTATTGGTCTTGGTTCCTTAACAGAACATGATATTAAGACTTTAATGCTGAAAACACCCCGGATATGGGACATAGGACATAGAGAAATCAAATTGGTGCTGATTGACTAGAAAGTATCCTCCTTGCTAAATATGTTATTAGATGAAATGAATCTTTACTTTTTAAAGATTTAATTATTTATTTTAGGTATGTGAATACACTGTGACTCTCTTCAGAAACATCAGAAGAGGACATCTGATCCCATTACAAATGGTTGTGAGCCACCATGTGATTGCTGGGAATTGAACTCAGGACCTCTGGGAGAATAGTCGGTACATTCAAACCCTAAGGCATCTTTTCAGCTCCTAGAGGAAATGAGTCTTGTGGCCATTTGATAGTAGAGTGGGACAAAATCTTGTCATTTCAAAGAAATAAAGACCATAAATCAGTTTGTAAATGGTGACATCAAAAATGTGGAAATCCGTGAATCTCCCTGAAAGAGGGACAAAAAGTATTTGGAAAAATTTAATACATAGTTTATGCACTGCAAATAACAGCTGAAAATATGATTTATTTAATTTATTTCAGGTACATTAGTGAGACTATTGTATCAGATGAAAGTTGACTTCATTCTCCTAGCAGGAAAGGCCCAAAGCTTAATAGTTCTCTCCTATTCTTCCTAAGTTCTCTGCCCCTAACCACGTAGGTTTCCTAAAATCTCCAGTAGTTTTTGCTTTTGTTTGTTTGTTTGTTTTGTTTTGTTTGCTACTTATTGAAACCATCCCTTGCCTGTTGGTCATGGGGGTCACAAGCCATATACAGCGATAGAGGAAGTGAGCCCTAACTCTTGAGAGCTGGACAGCTATTGAGTCTATGGTTGATCTCCATTTCTGCAAAGGACTGGACTGTGTTTGTCCAGGAACGATTAAAGAGCAATACTTGACATACAGTCGTGGGAAAGTTAACTACCTAAATATGGGATAGAAAAGGGACAAAATTGCTCAACGTCATTGAATCACTTCTGCAATATTCACACATTAGCCGTGGGGGGAAATACATATATCCCACAGTCATGATATTACTTTATAAATTCTAAATTATGTGAGAGATTAAAAGAAAGAATTTTTTATCAAGATGGTGATCACATCCTAGAGATTTATTTCAATATGTTATTTGTGTATAATTCTTATGAAAGTGCTACAAAATACACAAAAAGCATATGCTAACCCAAAATAAACTTTATTTTAGAAAGTCACTTTAAAATGTGCAGTGATATAATTAAGCCTTATTAATATGCTGTTTATTTAACAAGTTAAAAATGCATACAGATCATGTACCATTCATCTTAATTAGACAATATACTTGTCAAGATTATTTGCTTTATACTTTTGTTTTTCATGAAAATTCTGAGGATATCCATTGTTGTTGTTAGAGCCAACATTTCCTTTTCTCTGAAGCTCAGTGACTGATGTGATTGCTCCCTTAAGACACGTTCCATGTCTAACCTGGCTGTGGGTCATCCACGGGGACCTAGTTCTAAGGCCTATGCTAGGGTGGAGAATGGCTTCAAAAGAAAAGGAGCTGAAGGGGTTTGCAACCCCATTGGAAGAACAACAATATCAACCAACCATTTCCTACAGAGTTTCCAGGGACTAAACCTCCAACCAATGAGTATACATGGAGGGACCCATGGATCCAGCTGCATATGTAGCAGAGGATGGACATGTCAGACATCAATGGGAGGAGAGGCCCTTGGTCCCTTATAGAGCTATGGATATGAGCTACTGATACTGCCTCATACAGAAAATCAAATTCTAGTTCTGTGAAAAATTTTAAAGTAACTTTTTCATTCTCAAATGTAATCTTTTTGCTCTAGCTTCATCCACATTTTGTCAATTGCTGCCAAGGTCGTGTGTGTATGTGTGTGTGTGTGTGTGTGTGTGTGTGTGTGTGTGTGTGTGTTTGATATTATATATATACATATATATATAATATCTAACACCTAGTATCTCTCTATAGACATGTCTATATGTCTAATATCTGTCTATTGACAACAAGCATTTCATGATCATGAATAGGTTAGTGTCAATTATGAAAGATCATGAGCTGTTGATTCAAGTATGCCCCCTTCTCTTTTAAGCATTTGATATCCTCTATCATTATATGATGATAAATGTGATATACAATTATCAATGTATAGTCCTGCAAAACTTCCTCCTTAAATTCTGGCCACTCTATCTTGCAGTCTAGTAGCCAGAATCAACATCCAACCTTTCCACCCAGGCAGATCCTTGCATATCCTTTGTTAGGGTCTTGTCTAGAGAATTTACCCTACTTTCCCGTCCGAATATCTATCTGAACACACTGGATCTAGTTCAAATCTCACATCTAGGGTCCCAGCCTACTCTGGCTTTCAATGCCTTTGCATCAAGCAACTTCAAGGTTTCTGCCAGAAACTACCCTGCTTGCCATTCAATCTACAGTTCCTCAACTGCAGCATCAAACATTTCCACCCAGCAAGATCAACTGCACATTTCAGGATTAAACCAGAGTATATATGTGGTATACTAGCCCAGGGCCCTCCCTCCACAAGACTTCATTCAATCTACTATGTAGAATAATGAGCCAACAACTTTGTATCTATTATAAATTTTTTAGTCTTATGTACTCTGTTATTACTATAAAAAGGAAATTATATTTGTGGACATTTTCTGATTTATTACTTAATGTATATCATAGGAAAGAATATATTACTACTTTAAATAACAACAAAATTAGACAGATGTGCATTTTATTTGCAAAATGTAGTATAGATACATATAAGCCGAACAGGAATGATGTTGCTAGAGTATAGCTGGATTTCATGTTTATCTCTTTGTCAGATCTCTATGCCTAAGGCTCCCTCTCTTTATTACTAAAGGACCTCTGTTTAGATGGAGCTTGGGGACTCTTATGGAAGAGTTGGGGAAAGGATTGAGGAACGGGAGCTTCACAGGAACAAAAACAGAGTCAACAAACCTTGATCCTTGAAGATTTCCAGCGATTGAACAATCAACCAAAGAGTGAGCATAGACTGAACCTAGCCTCCCCAGGCACATACATAGCCGATGTGTGGTGTAATCTTCAAAGCAAGTCTCCCAACAACTGGAGTTGGAGATGTTCCTGAAAATGTTCCTTCCTGCCTGTGGATTCTTTGATCCTAAATAGACTACCTTGCCTGACCTTAGTAGTAGAGGATGTGTCAAACCATTACCACAGTGACATGATGTGCAGATGGGGTGGGGTGGGGCCTGAGGAGTAGGAGATGACAGGATGATACACCCAGAGGGGGCTTCCAATCCTCAAAAGGGGGAAGGTGAAATTGGTGGAAGAGTTGCTTGATGGAACACTGGGAAAAGATAAGGGACTGTTATTGGGTTGTAAAGTCAATAAATAAATAAATTTAATTTTAGAAAGGAAATAAAGAAAAGATGTCTTGTTTCTTCCTCTCCACTTACAATTTTACATCCAACCTTGGTCTTTGAAAGATCTCCACAGTAAAAACAACCACAGTTCCTTGGAGATATTGAGTCTAAGACTAAGATAAAACATAACTTAGTAGGAAAAGGGACGTTCTTAACAAGCGAATGAGCAGAATAAAATCCCACTCAGTGCATAGGGATATGCCACGAGAAAAGGATGAGCCAACTAAAAAGCTCCAGTTGGCAAAAGAGGGAATGATTTAAATAACAAAATCAAATAGTTTTACCATGTAGCTTAAAATACAAACATACATTCAGGACTTCATACAGATTATTAATAATGGGGGAAAGAAACAAACTTTTCGTACAGCAGAATTCTAAATAATCCTGATTTTTGCCACTCCCATGGAGGTAGATCATAAACTTTCACTCTTTAAATGGGGACTAAGTGTTATGACTTTCTTCCATATTATGGAAAGCGAGACAATGTTTTAAATGAAAGCACATGACAAATGCTCACTTCGCAGCAGCAGCGGATGAGGCCAACAGCAACAGTGTTAACTCCGGTGTTAGCATACAACCCCCACTGTAAGTAAAATGTTTTTGAACATCAAATATTCGCTCAATGCTCCTGTGGGGCTTGCTCTCTAACTAGCATCACAGGTGGAAGATGGTGGAACTTTCAGGGTCCAGCCACAGTTCAGCTGTACATCATTAGAGAATGCCTGTGATGGAAACATGTTACCTCTGACCCTCATTCCTTCCCTTTCTGATTCATAGTTGCTATGGGATGAGTCATATAGAGAGCCCTGAAACTGTGAGCGGAAATAAGTATTTCTCTTTTAAATTGATTGTCTTCAAGTATTTAATCACAAAGATGAAAAACTGACACATATCAATGACATATGATGAGAATGGAATTTGTCCTTGCAATCTTCCTCAAAATAAGCCACAATTCTACTGTAACCATACATAGTATATAAATTTCAACTCAGAAATGTTCTAAAAACAGCCAACCAGTCATATTTCAAACTAGGAAAGTTATCAAAAGCAAAATGCATTTGGAACATGACAATTGAATTAGTATGCCAGGTACTTAGAGAGTTGCTTAGAACAGAAAAATAATATTTTTTGTTCAACCTAAGGAATCTAAGTATGATATTGTCGTTGATAATAATAATGAACTAATAATACTTTGTTTTATCAACTGAAATAAATATTTGTCACTAATATGAGAGGTTTGTGGGCATTCAGTATGTAGTAAACCTTTTTACTATAATCTGTTGTACTAAATTTCTGTTCATAAAACATCTTAAAATGTAAATTGCACAAAACATAGATTAACTTTTCTATTTCACTCTGGTATTTCAAATACTAATAGATAAAAATGTTAATTTCAAAACAGAGATCATGAAAATAGGGACTGCTCTGTTAGAAACAATCAGACAGAGAGAGTGAATCAGAAGGCTGAGAAAAACTAAAGCAAGAATTGCTCCAGGTTCATGATTCAGCTATTATACTTCAACATCTTAATTGAGGAAGGAAGTCTTTACTGAGCTATGTGAAAAGTTGCAAGTGAATCATACAATCAACTTAAATCTGCTATTTTTATTGTAATCTCTAAGACTGGACTACGTTAAAGACAGTAATGGGAACCAATCATTATTGTATTCAGAATGCATATACTTTTTACATATAGTATAGGGATATATAAATATAGAATATTCAACTATGATCATAAAATATTTGAGAGGTAGATATTAAATGACAATTTTAAACATTCCAAATGATCATTGAAGTTATCATCAAATGTCAGGATACATGAGAAGACCAAAAAGAATCCTAACGCCTTATGCTATAGGACAAAATGAGCAAGTTTTTCCTGCAACTTAAATGGAGGCACATTAATTTTTTGTTCATGTAGAAACTGATTTCCTTTAATAGGGCTAGAGATTTAACATTCAAATTTCACATTCTTCTGAACACATGTCTCTGCATTTCCAGCTCTTCAACATGTCCTCCAAGATGAAAGACAGGCAGCCAGCCTCTCTGAATATGTTCCATCAAAGTCAGTTTCCAGGAAGACAGAAGATTTTTGAGGCCCAATATGAAGAAGCATGTATGCTTGATTAAATCATGTGAAAAATGAAATCTCTTTCCTATATGTTAAATATTATTTTGATTATTTAATATTATTGTTATTATTGTTACACTCAAATTATCAATATTCTGTATAGTTTTTAGGATGCTACAATATTATCCTTACAAAAGCAAAAGTAAAATGTTGAGTCCAACAGAACCAGCAATGGGAGAGTTATCACTATAGACTGAACCATTACATACAAACACACACACACACACACACACACACACACAGAGAGAGAGAGAGAGAGAGAGAGAGAGAGAGAGAGAGAGAGAGCAAGAGAGAGAGAGAGAGAGAGAGACAGAGACAGAGACAGAGACAGAGACACAGAGAGACAGAGAGATGAGAGAGACAGAGGGACAGAGAGAGAGAAAGAAAGAAAGAAAGAAAGAAAGAAAGAAAGAAAGAAAGAGAGAGAGAGAGAAAAACACACAATCACACATAATTGATAATCATTTTTGGAGAAATTTGAACAATGATGAACAGTGAGGATTTGAGTTATATGTTGAGTTATAATAGTAATTGCTGAAATCTTAAGAATATAAAATCTTTTTTTTAGATTGAAAAACTTTATTTAAAAAGAAACAAAGATAAATGTACAAATTTTAAGCATTTTTACATAAAAGTATATGAATACATTTTTTGTCATTGCTTGCCTTTTTTTAAAATAAGGTTTGATAGTGTGCATTAAGATCTTACTAGTTAAAATGAGCATAAGGTACATGTAAAACAGGATGTAACCTGGAATTAGTCAAGGTTTTCTTGGTGTCTAAGGAGTAAACATATGGCTTTTTTTTTTCTTCTTGAACTTCACACAGTCTGTGAGTTGTTTCTGGGGTGTTCAGAGCTTTCTGGGGTTACTGGTACAGAAATAAGCACGTGGATCAATGGAATACAATAGAAGATCCAGAAATGAGCCCTCACATATATGGTCACCTGATTTTTGACAAAGGAGATGTAAACATTCAATGGCAAAAGGACAGCCTCTTCAACAAATGGTGTTGGTCTAACTGGCACACAGCATGCAAAAGAATAAAAATGGACCCTTTCTTATCTCTTTGTACAAAGTTCAAGTGCAAGTGGATCAAAGATCTACACATTAAACGAGGTACACTGAAACTATTAGATGGGAAATTAGGGAAAACCTTAGAACACATAGGCACAGGAGAAAATTTCCTAAACAGAACACCAATGGCTCCTGGTCTAAGGTCAAAGATTGACAAATGGGAGTTAATGAGATTGCAAAGTTTCTGTAAGACTAAAGACACTGTCAAGAAAACAGAACAGCAGCCAACAGAGTGGTAGAAGATCTTTACCAACCCCACATCAGATAGAGGCCTAATATCCAAGGTATACAAAGAACTCAAAAAGCTAGACACCAGAGAATCAAACAACCCTATTAAAAATGGGGTACAGAGCTAAACAAAACGTTCTCAATTGAGGAATATCGAATGGCTTAGAAGCATCTAAGGACATGCTCAACATCCTTAGCCATCAGGAAAATGCAAATCAAAACAACCTTGAGATTCCACCTCACACCAGTCAGATTGGCTAAGATCAAAAATTCAGATGACAGCAGATGCTGGTGAGGCTGTGGAGAAAGAAGAACACTTCTCCACTGTTGGTTGGATTGCAAACTGGTACAACCACTCTGGAAATCAGTCTGGCGATTCCTCAGAAAATTGGACATAGTACTACCTGAAGACCCAGCTATTCCACTTCTGGGCATATACCCCAGAGACACTAATACACAACAAAGATATATGCACCACAATGTTTATAGCAGCTCTATTTATAATAGCCAGAAGCTGGAAAGAACCCAGATGTCCTTCAGTAGAAGAATGGATACAAAAATTGTGGTACATTTATACAATGGAGTACTACTCAGCTATCAGAAATAATGACTTAATGAATTTCTTAAGAAAATGGATGGATGCATCTAGAGAATATCATCCTGAGTGTGATAACCCAGTCACAAAAGAACAGACATAAGAATATAAAATCTTAAAACTCAGATTGCTCCACATAGAAGGCTACAATAGAAAGTGAATGGAGTTAGGAATGAGAAAAAGCTTGCATTGTGAGAATTTTGCTTAATATGCCTAGGGATGACCTTAATATATTCTTTTTCTGCCTGGGCCCAGACATAATGTTACAATGTTACATTAACTGTGTCATGGTGTCCAGATATCTTGCAAACATTAAGGATTCAATAAGGAAGGGTCAATAAGGGAGATATTAGAATTTGAATCAGTAGGCAAGTAAAGTACGTCTGAAAGTGCACTTGATTTAATGAAAGAAACATCTGTTCTTCAGAGAGATAGAAGGAGAAATTCACCAATTCATTTGAAATAACAAAAACCCAAGATAGCAAAAACTGTTCTCACCAATAAAAGAACTCCTGGGGAAATGACCATCCCTGACCTCAAGCTGTATTACAGAGCAATTAAAATAAAGGCTGCATGTGCATGGCTTTGGTACAGAGACAAGCAGGTAGATTAATGGAATTGAATTGAAGACCCAGAAATGAACCCACACCCCCATGAGCACTTGATCTCTGACAAAATAATCCAGTGGAAAATGGAAAGCATTTTCAATAAATGGTGCTGGTTCAACTGGAAGTCAGTATGTAGACCAATGCAAATTTCTCTATTCTTATCTCCTTGTACAAAGCTCAAGTCCAAGTGGATCAAAGACCTCCACATAAAACCAGATACACTGAAACTAATAGAACTGAAAGTGGGGAAGAATCTCAAACACATGGGCAGAGGGGAAATTTTCCTGAACAGAACACCAATGGCTTATGCTATATGATCAACTATTGACAAATGGGACCTCATAAAATTGCAAAGCATTTATAAGGCAAAAGACACTGTCAATAGGACTAAATTGCATCCAACAGATTGGGAAAATATCTTTACCAATCCTACATCCAATAAAGGGTTAATATCAAATTTATACAAAGTACTCAAGTTAGACTCCAGAGAACCAAATAAGCCTATTAAAAATGCAGCACAGAGCTAAACAAAGAAATTTCAACTGAGTAATATTGAATGGCCAAGAAGCACCTAAAGAAATGTTCCACATCCTTAGTCATCAGGAAAATGCAAATCAAAACAACCCTAAGAATCCATCTCACACCAGTTAGAATGGCTAAATTCAAACCTCAGTTGACAGCAGATGCTGGTGTGGATGTGGAGAAAGAGGAACACTTTTCCACTGTTGGTGGGGTTGTAATCTGGTATAACCACTCTGGAAATCGGTCTGGTAGTTCCTCAGAAAATCGGACATAGTACTCTCATAAGACCCAGTTATACCACTCCTGGATATATATCCAAAAGATACTCCAACATATAACAAGGACACATTCTATACTATGTTCATAGCATCCTTATTTATAATAGTCAGAAGTTGGAAAGAACTCAGATGTCCTTCAACAGAGAAATGGATACAGAAATTGTGTTATTTTTGTATATTTTTTGGTATTTTTTGTATATTTTATATATTTTTGTATATATTTACACAATGGAGAACTACTCAGCTAATAAAAACAATGGCTTTATGAATTTCTTAAGCAAATTGATGAATCTAGAAAATATCATTTTTAGTGAGGTAACCCAATCACAAAAATACACCCAAGGTATGTACTCACTGATTAGTGGATACTTAACCAAAAGCTTGGAATACCCAAGATACAACTCACAGACCACATGATGCTCAAGAAGAAGGATGACCAAAGTTCAGATGCTCCAGTCCTTCTTAGACGGGGGGAGGGTGGGGGTGGGAACAAAAGTATCCTCAGGCAAAAATATGGAGACAAAGAAAATGCTATCCAGAGACTGTCCCACCTGGATATCTATTCCATATACAGACACCAAACCTAGACACTATTGTGGATGCCAGAAAGTGCCTTCTGACAGGATGCAGAAATAGCTGTCTCCTGAGAAACTCTGCCTGAGCCTGACAAATACATAGACGGAAACTTGCAACCTGGCTCCTCCTGCATATGATTTAGAGGATGGCTTGATCTGGCATCAGTGTGAAGAGAGGCCCTTGGTCCTGTGAAGACTAGATGCCCAAGTGTATGGGACTCCCAGGCCTTTCTAGGATTGGGGTTATTGATTAGGTTGGGGAGCACCCTGATAAAGCAGAAGGAGGAGGGATGGGATAGCGGGTTTGTGGAGAGAAAACCAGGAAAGGGGATAACATTTGAAATGTAAACAAAATATCCAATAAAAATTGGAACAAAACACTAGAGCATCTAATTACTGAGTTGTGGTGCTAGTCTTTTTTGGCTTTCAGTGTCAGTCTAATATATAAATTTACTAGGTCTCCAGAATTTGCCAACTTTATAAACTCACACTTATCCATTGATTTTCCTTGATACCAGGCCTTTTATTTGGTTTAAACTATACTATGTGATGTTTAGTGTCTTGATACTGAAGGTCTTGGGCTTATCAGCCTTTGTCTTGTGTGAGCTGATTTCTTATGGTTGATGGATGGATAGATAGGTAGATGTTGTTCCTGTTGTACTCTTTTCTATGTTGTGTCCTGATTAGTAAAGACAGCACCAGTGTCATAATTTATAAGGTAGATATTATCAACAGGATAAGGATTCATTGAGTAACTAAAAGCAACTGGCACATAGAAGGCGTTCACATGAATATTTGTGTCCCGGTAAGTTGAGTGACTGAAATAATAGCCAGCAGGAATAAAATAGAGGGCTGTCCTTCTAGTAGACATTCTTTCTGCCTCCAGTCTTTAATAGACTCTATTAATATCTATCAAACATTCCTGGGAATAGTAATATAAAGTCATCCTTGCTCTATATGCAGCAACCTAATGAGCCAGTTTCTCCCAGTGAAGCAATAATTTACTCAAAGTGCCCATAGTGGCTATAGCTAGTGAAGACAGCTTTCCAAATGGACCAGTTCTTGCACAAAGAGCCTGCTGTTATTATGTTACCCTTTCTGTGTGATTTGTACAACAAAGGTTTATGCAGGATAAACCAATGTGATACCTGCCCTCCAGGACTTTGCTCTGCAGGGATTTCAATTGCAGCTTCAAACCCCTGGAAATCAAGCAGTCATTTCTAGCTCCAGGCCAGTGGGGTTTTCCCAAACTACAGCACTGTCAGATCTAGCCATGCATATCCATTCCTTGGGGAGGGACTCAAGGAAGGATGACATCGGGCAATTTCTCAAGCTCCATTTCTCAATAAAATGTCTCAATATTTGTGCACAGAGGAGCTTTTCTATGTCGGCCAATCCATATCAGATGATGATGTATGTCACTTAGCAGTGATGGAAGGTCCAAACGCAGAAGCCATTTTTTGGAGTCAAGGATTGTAGCCCGAAGCTAATTTGGCAGGAGAGATATTTATGATCTTAGCAATAGCACCAGCCGCTCTTCAGCTCCTCCTCTGAGGCTGGGCAGCGCTGTGGACACGGGAGTATGTTTTCTTTACCAGAGTTTGATGCTTGAATCACATTTGACAGATGTTTAGAGCCAAGTCATTGAATAAAAGGACACCAAAAGATTACAAGTAGAAAGAAACACTGACTTAGAAAGCAAAAGCTAGAGTTGTCTGGCCTTTTATAATTCCAGCAATTCAAGTGTCCTTGGACAAGTCACTTCATCCTTCAGAGATTACAAACTGCATGGCCTGACAATTGGGTTAGCACCAACCCACAGTAACAGAGGGAAGATTTCAAGAGAGCATGTCCATGTTGCCCTTTATACAGTTGTGCTTTTAATTGTGGGTCATGGTGTAAAGGATCAGCCAGTAGTGTGTTAATGCTTCAGAGTTTCCCTTTGCAAGATGCTTTCTGCTCACAAACGCTTCCTAGCTAAATCATTGGACTGCACACACACACACACACACACACACACACACACACACACACACACAGCATTCCCCTCAAAGAAGCCAGGCGGGGTCACACTTCCTGCTTGGCAGGAGAAACATGGAGCCTCCCAAAAGACAACCAACTTCTGGAATGTCAATGTTAATAAAGCCTTTGGTCAGAGTCAGGTGACTTGCTTTTGCTTTTCTGTCTTTTAGCTCTTTTCTACTGGTCTCTGTCCTATGCTTCCTTCAGGTCTCTGTTCAAATACCAATGTTGAGAGAGAGAGAGAGAGAGAGAGAGAGAGAGAGAGAGAGAGAGAGAGAGAGAGAGAGAGAGGGAGAGAGAGGAAGAGAGGGAGAGAGGGAGGGAGAGAGAGAGGGAGAGAGGGAGGGAGAGAGAGAGAGGGAGAGAGGGAGAGAGAGAGACAAAGAAAAAAGAAAGAAAGAAAGAGAGAAAGAAAGAAAGAAAGAAAGAAAGAAAGAAGGAAAGAAAGAAAGAAAGAATGAATGAAAGAAAGAAAGAAAGAAAAAAAGAAAGAAAGAAAGAAAGAAAAACTTCTCCTTTTTTCATGAAACAACATCCCACTAGCCCTCCCTCTCCGGCTTCCTTCTGCCTTCTTCCTGATGAACTTATCACTTTGAGTTAGTTCATGGCTTGGTTTCTTGCTCACTGAAAAGTCAACTGTGTTAGAAATTTGGTCAGATCTAGTTTCTTCCTGTGTTCCTCAAGCTCACCATAGTGCTTGGTCAGTAGTAGGCCCCCAATCAATAATTGTTAGATAACAAATGAACAAATGAAGTGAATCGAAGAAGTGTCTGGAAATTTTGAACTTTATCTTTGAAAAATGGAAGGTGTCCCTGTCCTCTAATAGGTTGAGTTTTGGCTCATTTCCTCAGATGTCTTGCTTGAAGTTTATCTGATATATATTCTTATCTCACTTCCTCAAGGGAAAAAATGCAGTTCTTTGACACAATGTGAACCTTCCCCCCATTTCATCACATGGAAAAATTCTATTTTCATTGTTTGGAATCCATAGGAGTAGCTCATCAAGCAGAAAATTGAATGATCAATGGTTCCTTAATACAGCTCAACCATGAAATGTCATTTGTAAAAGGCTGAATTCCCAGAACCCCTTCATACAGATCTCAAATTCATGGAATCTATGATGGAACAAAAACTTTTAGCATCCATCCTTTGTCCAGTTTTTCCTCTTTGGAAAAGCCAACCACCACATTGCCTGGAAAGATTTCCTCTGTTTAAGTAATGTGGAGTGGAATTTGAGCAAGGGTCAAGACTATTGGGTTATGACCACAAGTTCTACATGGGAAGCATAAGGCACAATTTCAATAACAGTTGTCCACAGAGACTTCTATTTAAAAGGACAGAGATCAAGCACATATATTTTCCTGGAACCAAAGATTCACCTGCAGTAGGAAACCACCCAGTCACTCTACAGGGAATATAGTACATCTCTAGGTTTCTATGGACGGAGCAGCAAAAATGGCACAGCCTAAGCCTAGCTTGCAAAGAAAGGCAAAGCTATATCACCGGGCACAGAGCCACACAGTGCTTGTTGTAAAAGTTCTCCATAATACAATCAGCCTATAAAGACATTTATTGAGACCATGCTAATTTTTCAAACATAGGCTCTAGCCAAGATTAAGTCATCCCCCACAAACTTGTATGAATATATGACAGAAGGTGGAGCAGAGCATTTACAGAGGGAGGGTTAAAGTCAAACGGGATAAACTGATAAAATATCAAACTGGGTTATAGGGTAAAGAAAGATCATTTGAGGATAAAACTTAGAGAATGGATAATAATTTACTAGGAAAATACGGGAAGAGGACAAAGAACGTAGAACTGTTGAAAAGCAGCAGAGATTATTCATCTTAACATAATATGTTTGATTTAAAAATATGAAGGTCTAGAAAAGAAAAAAAAAATGTTGCTTAGGTTCCCCCCACCCCAGGGATGGTGGGAATGTGTATGACAAAGTTAATATTAAAATAATTGATCAAATAAAAAGTGAAAACCTTCCCAGGCACGGTGGTATATTATCATAAGCCCAATGCTTAAAGACAGGAAGGCAGAAGCTGGAGAATCCCAATTCAAATTCAACCTGAGGTACAAATCAAGATTAAGCCCAGCCTTATTTACATAGATTCAAGCTGCTAAGAAGAACCAAGGACCAAGGATAAAGGCCTGTGGTAGAGTTCATTAAAAATCTCAAGGCCGGACAGTAAACATGACTGTGACTAGTTCACTGAGGCAACCTTGAGCAAAGGAAGGCAGGGCACTGTGAGTCTTTGCCCAGGTCCCGTCAGTGATGGCGCTTCAGCCACGGCTCTGGAAATGTCTGTCAGTTTGCAGGAACCTGGAGTGTGGGTTGGCAACCCTCTCAACCAGTTCCTCTGCGGTGCAGCCCGACGTGGAGAAGAAGGAAAACGAAGCGGTGGCTCCAGAGTTCACCAGCCGGAACCCTCGGAAGCTGGAGCTATTAGGCGTAGCCCAGAAAGAACGGGGCTGGGCTACCGTGTGGCCTAACTGAGTTCTGGCACAGGTTGCAAGTCATAAAGACTCAACATCACCTAGAAGCATGTGTTGAGCACCTTAATGGCCAGGTTGTGGTTTCAGCATCAACTTGCAAATGGGCTATTAAAAAACACCTTTATAATACCTGGAACGTGGTGGCTTGTGAGAGCATAGGGCGAGTCGAGTGCTTAGAAGCAGGAATCAACTTCCTGGTCTACCCTCCCACCCCGTGGGAGGCGTCCTCAGACTCGATAAAATGTTTACAAAATGCCATGACAGAAAGCGGTGTCATGCTTCGGGAGCCTCGAAGAATCTATGAACCAAAGAGACACGTTAACTGTTGTTGGAATTGTAAATATAAAACTATCACCTACGGCTACCAAAAGAAAGAAACTTCATTAAAAGAAAGAAAGGAACATTTGGAAGAAGGAGAACCAGACTGATAGCTTCACAGCAATAAAGTAACAGTGAAAACTTACTTATCATTAGCTTCTTTCCACTTCTATGTGTGCTTGTGTGCTTCATGGTTTAATCCAAGGCTTAAGGTGTCCCCATTCTTGGATGTGAGATGTATTTAAGGAAAATAGTCACTATTTGAAGAACAAATGAAACGTTTATAACAAACTGAAAAAAAATCTCAAGGCCCTCGGTTGCAAAGCAGTAGATCAGTAATAAAGAAGGGCAGTAACAATCAAGTAGATAGAGTGGACTGGAAGTTGATGATGGAATGAAGTCTACCAACTGTCTACAGTGAAAATGAAGACCCGATATGACCTTTAGTGGGAAGTAGCATGCAGAAATGGGAAGAGGTGGCTTACTTGTGGAGGCTACCTAAACCTGGGTCTGCCTACACAGATAGATGAATTCTGTCATACTACATTTAGAGTATTTAAATGGTGCTATTCTATCTATTTCTGTCTATCCAAATCTATGGAACTCAGACCAGTTCTAAGCGTTTTGGAAAAGAAAACTCAAAGGAATTGAGTCTACAGCTAATTTTATTTGTCCTTGCAGAGTAAAGAAATGATATGCATTAAAACAATTTTCAAATGTTGATGTAAACAGTACACTCTATTATTCTTCCTAAGCTCCAATGACCAGTGACCTGGCCTCTAAGATAATGGTGAAGGTGACAGTTAGATGAAGGTTTTAAGTCATGATTAAATCTGGATTTATCTTGTTTCCTGTTAAAATAAGGTTAACGTTTTTGTTATTCCCTTGAAACTCAGATATCTGATAGCAGCACACTTTGTGAGTTATTGCATTAAGAACTTATGAGTCTCTTCTCAACCTTGCATGTGGATGATTTACAGAGAGATGTAAAGTGGAAAGGCTGGCTTAGAGAGTATAGAGGGACAAGTCAGTAGTCTACTTGGACAGATGGAAAAACTAAATCAGACGCTCACAGAGAAGATTAAAGACATGAATGCCTTAGGAAAGGTTAATCAGGGTGTGTTCTTAGTCTAGAAAAGAAAAGCAAGGGTAGAATAATTGATAGCCCTAGGGAATATACAAAAACTATGGATAAAAGAAATGGACAACAAAACAGCATAAACACACACTCACACCTACAGAGAGACTCACACACACATACACTTACAAACACATACACACACACACACACACACACACACACACACACACACACACACAAACACACACACATAATAAGGGATCTTTATTAAGGAAATGTTTATGCAATCTTTTTAAGAAAAGTCTCCTGAAACAGACAAAAGGAAAAACAAAAACCCTCAAGAACAAAAAACAGCGCACGTTATATTCTAGGCATTTTAATTTTCCTCTCAATCACACCAAGAGCTTTCTTGTCTCCTCTTCTCAAGCTTCTCTTTATCTCCTTTCTATACTCCAGCTACACTGGAATAACCTTGATCTTGTGGGTTGATTTCTAAATGTGTTTTCAAAGTAGGTTTGTCGTCAGCACTTAGAGGGAGGTTTATCTGCTTTGTGCCAGACAAGCTGTTTGATCAAGTCATTTAATATCACATATTTGGGATACAGGCAAAATGAGTAGCTAAGATCAAATGGAGCTTTGCACCTGTAGTGAGTATGTAGTTTTGAGCTGACCTCTAAGAAAATGCAATGTCCTCTGTTATTTGGGAGTTGAATGGGAGGGCTGTTTTACACCTATTTTCATGTTTTATTTCCAAGATTATTTGAGCAGATGTCATGAAAATCGATGAAAATAAATGTTCTCACAGCAAAATATACAAATATTGAGTATACCTTTAGTCATGAGAATTATAAAAGACCCAAGCCAAGCAATTCCTTTGTTGCAAACAGTAGATTACCACAAATACTTTTTTGTAAGAGATACAGTATCTGATTCAGAAACATCATATTACTATATAATATATTTTGAAAGGAATATTATATCTTAGGTTTCTTTAAGCAATGACTCTGGCAACGGTCATCACATTTGTATCAAGTAGGATACGAAGGGCAAAATCAACCTATCTATAGGTTCTCTATCCTGACTTCTGAATAAGATATAAAATTAATGGTGTTATTTGTATAGGAGTAGATGAGACCAAAACTCAAAGTGTGTGTGTACATAGAGTTGCTTAAAGAAATTTGTCGCTACCGTCTCCAACCAGCAGAAAAGGAGTGAGACACAGCGTTCTTCTCAAAGCGGTTTATTCAGGAACCTTACAGCATGCAAGTGAAAATCTTTCTGTCTCCTTTCTGTCTCTCTTTCTGTCTCTCTTTCTGTTTCTCTTTCTCTCCCCCACCCCGCCCCCAAGTGCAGTCCCTTTATCCTCTCAACTCCACCTCCTCAGTCCATGTTGTGTGGCTGCAGTTCATAGGTCTGCGTCATCTGGCCTGGTCTCGCGTCATGGGTGCGCCTGTGCAGCTCGCACGGTGGGAGTGGCTAATCTCGGAGCACTAGGCAAGAGTCCCAAGCGCCGTCTTTGCACTGCTGCCACACCCGCTCTCCACAGAAGTTATCCAACAGAGCTGGAAAAGAAAAGGCAAACCTGAAAGCTGAGTTTTGTGCAAGGGTTTTGGATTCCCACTTGTCTCCTGTCTTAGTTATACCTCCTCTAACCCCACTCTACCCCCTCTCAATTTCCAATGCTGTGACTTGATGCCTCCAAAGGGTGATATGTGAAAGGCCACCAGCTTGTGGCACTATTTAGAGGTAGTAGGTAGAGCTAAGAGGTAGGGCCTAGTAGAAGGGACTTTGGTCAGTGTGTATATGGCCTTATAATGAATAGGCAGACTTCAGGCCATTTCTGTCTCTTTCTATGCCTTTAGGCTACCATGAGATGAGCAGTTGTGTTATCTGCATGCTCCTATCTGTGATGAGCAGCATGGAGACAAAACATAAAATAGTGAGTCACAGTCAGTCTTTCTTGTCAAAAATTGCTGACATCAGCTATTTTGTCACAATGACAAACCAGAACAAATATTCAAGCATTCATAGTTTCAAAGTCACACTTCCAGTTTGGATAGTACAGACATCCTGGCTCATCTTGTCTTACTATACAGGAAGTCAGTGCAAAATTGTGCAATTTTTCCAGTGATTTACATTTTTAGGGAAGTACCTTTGTTCACTGCCACTTAAATAATCTCATTCACAAAATCATTAGTAGAGACAACTTAATATTAAGAATGATATAGAAAATGTAATACTTAAAATGATGGACCAAAGATTTAAAATCCTTCTTTCTTTAGGAGCTGAAGTTTTAATTACATAATCAGTATATCTTATAGAGAAACATGGCATCAATAAAGAAGAATAATATCCCTGTGCATATCTATTTCCTTCAAAATACCGATCCTTTTTATTACTAATAATTTCCTCTGGTATTCATGAAGTAGAAACTAATTAAACTCCTCTGAGAGAGTCACTATGAAGATTCAAACATTATTATCTGTACTTCTCCTTCAAGAAATGCATAAAAATTATTTTAAGTTTCTATTAGAATAATAATACATCATCAAACTAATATTTTAGACTAACATTAAATATAATGCTTGTTAAATTTCAAGTTCTAGCAATCAATATGATCAACCCTTAGATTCAACAAGTATGAAAGCCTAGAGCTAGAAGGGATTTCCAGATGCTGAGGTCTAGGCTCACCTCAAACCTGAATCATCTGGTAATGGTTCAAATAATTAGATGTAGAAATAGGACAGAAAACTAAGACTGCAGATTTTCAGTCTTATTTTTCTAATCAATTCTTCTTCTCTTTGTGCTTAATCAATACAAAATTATATGGGTAGGGTGCTGCTAAAGTCAATGACTTGTCCATGATTATACTGGACACGGAAAAAAGTGTAACTAAGAGACATGTCAATATATTCTATTAAAGAAGACCAGTTATTGCATAATAGAAGCCATGTCTGGACGGCTAGAACTCTGCCTGGTGGACAACTTGTCTACATAGCATGCCATGGGTGAGTACCAATGTTATCAACAATATCATCCCTCAGTATCCATGTATCCCCCACTTAATGTGTAGCCCAGTCTGGCCTCAGGATCCTCCTGACTCTGCCTCCTTCAGCAAATCCTACTGGTATGTGCCACCACAACTGGCATATCCTTCACTTAAAACAAGTGAAGAAGCCAGAGCTTGGGTTGGAGGGTGGTTCACTAGCAATTCATAAAGTGTGGGATTCAGTTTCACCATCTGGACTTACCTTGAGTAGTAACTTCCCTTACATTCCTTGACAACATAAGCACATTTATACAGAACAAGGCATATGATAAAGTTTCTTACAGAATTACTTACTCATTCTGCAGGTGAATCAAATCTCCAAAGATTCAAAACTTCTTCCATCAGAACATGGAAGGTACCTTAAACAAGTCATTAACTAGGAGCAAGAATTAGGTGTGAGTAAAGTTGACTCCCCTGAGAGATAACTCTCTTTGGATATAGATTCCCTTTTTGGATTGTGAGCATCTTAGTGTGAGAAAGGAACTTCATTATTAATTTTAATCCTGCAATAAAATACATGTGGGTTTTCTTATTCTTCAGAAGAAATGATACTCCATCTGTATTCAAAATAACTGCTGACTCATCCATGAAATAATGATAAGAGGTTATTTTTATGAACACACAATAAAATGGACTCTGGGATTCTTTGCCTGTCATTGAGACTTGGCATCTCAGTCTCTCCATTCAGAAGCTCTATGGACACTTCCCATTCTACAATGACTACCTTGCCAGCCATCTGCATTGCTCAGATCTCAATAGCAACAAAAAATAGACAATCATAATAACAGATTTTACTCATATCCAATTTCTGTGATTCATTCTAATGTACAAAAATTAAAATTGAAGAATCAATGTCCCTCATATCCCTTAAATATTCTTAATCCTAAATATACAAATGTATATGTGTATTAATTTTTAACATATTATTTGAGTTTAAAATTATGTAGTGTATTAAACATTAAATACCACTTAGGCACTGTACTTCTCCTCTTTAAATGCATATGGCAAGGATTTAAATTAGATTTAATAAAAGAGTTATTATATTATTTACTTGATTATAAATAGGCAAATGAAAATACCATGCTATAAATAGTTCTGATAATTAAATACTAGCTGACATATGGAGGCTTATTTTGGTATAGCTATATTTTTATTAAGATGTATGACTCCAAACTCAATAACCATATCCTCAATAATCTATTGATATTTAATAGCTAACCACCACATTATATTTGAGGTGCTACATTTAAATGCATTCTTTCCATTGAATGTTAGCATAAGACTAATGATTAGTACGCTATTTACTGAGTCTCAACTAGCTAAGAGATATTCATCTTAATAAAAAGGTTGTTATGCCCCAATAGATATTCATAATTATCAGTTTATATTTAATTATCATATAATAACTCCCTCATTAAACCTAAATTAAATCCCTATTTGCAATACTTAAGTTAAAGCACAACCAAAAATATTGCAATACAAAAACGACATAGCAGTGTTGCATTGTTTGTAGAAGCCAAGTGAGAGCTGTCCTCCTCATCCAAGACGGAATATTACCCATCATGAAAGGCTGGTGAGAGCACCTGGAAATTATATGTACAGAACACATACAGAAATGTCAAGTTGGTAAGTTAGCAACTAGACCACATTTCACATTGCTACAGAAATCACTGAAACTTGATAAAGTTGGAACTACATGAAATACTAAGGCACCTCATGTTTCCTTCCTTCCTTCCTTCCTTCCTTCCTTCCTTCCTTCCTTCCTTCCTTGTTCCTTCTTTCTTTCTTTCTTTCTTTCTTTCTTTTTTTCTTTCTTTCTTTCTTTCTTTCTTTCTTTCTTGTAATGCTAATGTCTTATTTATGTATTTTTTTATAATTACATTAAATTTTTATTTCACTGATGATAAGGGAGGGTGAACATATAAAAAATATTAACCATTTGTGTATCTTCTTTTTAAAGACTTCTGTTCATTAACTATCCCATGAAGCATCTCATGTTTCTAACTAGGGAAAATCTACTGAGGTAAAGAGGATTTTACCCTACTTTCTCATCTAATAGTTTCAGTGTATCTGGTTTAATGTGGATATCTTTGATCCACTTACACTTGAGCTTTGTACAAGGAGAAAAGAAAGGGTCTATTTTCATTCTTTTGCATACTGAATGCCAGTTGGACCAGCACCATTTGTTGAATAGGCTGTCCTTTTTCCATTGAATGTTTACAGCTCCTATGTCAAAAATCAGGTGACCATATATGTGAGGGCTCATTTCTAGATCTTCTATTCTATTCCATTGATCCACATGCCTATTTTGGTACCAGTACCATGCAGTTTTCAGCACAATTGCCTTGTAATATAGCTTGAGGTCAGGGATAGTGAATCACGCAGACGTTTTCTTGTTGTTGAGGATGGATTTCGCTATTCTATGTCTTTTGTTACTCCATATGAAATAGTACATTGATCTTTCCAACTCAATGATGAACTGGGTTGGAATTTTTATGGGGATTGCACTAATTCTGTAGATTACTTTTGGTAGGATGGCCATTTTTAAAATGTTGATCATTCCAGTCCATGAGCATGGGAGATCTTTCCATTTTCTGAGATCTTCCTTGATTTCCTTCTTTAGAGGTTTGAAGTTCTTGTCATACAGGTCCTTCACTTGCTTAGTTAGAGTCACACCAAGGTATTTCATAGTTTTTCTGACTATTGTTAAGGGTATCTTTTCCCTATTTTCTTTCTCCACATGTTTGTCCTTTGAATATAGGAAAGCTACTGATTTGTTTGAGTTAATTTTGTATCCAGCCAATTTGCTGAACTTGTTTATCAGCTGTAGGAGTTCTCTGGTGGAATTTTTGGGGTCACTTAAGTACACTATCATGTCCTCTGCAAAGAGTGATGATTTTACCTCTTCCATTCCGATTTGTATCCCCTTGATCTCCTTTTGCTGCCTAATTGATCCAGCCTTGACTTCCGGAACTATTTTGAATAGGTAGGGGGAGAGTGGGCAGCCTTGTCAAGTCCCTGATTTTAGTGGGATTGCTTCAAGTTTCCCACTGTTAAGTTTGATGTTGGCTGTTGGTTGGCTGTATATTGCTTTTATTGTGTTTAGGTATGAACCTTGGATTCCTGTTCTTTCGAGGACTTTTAACATGAAGGGGTGTTGAATTTTGTCAAATGATTTCTCAGCATCTAGTGAGATGACCATGTGATTTTGTTCTTTGAGTTTGTTTATATGGTGGATTACATTGATGGATTTCCTTATATTAAACCATCCCTGCATCCCAGGGATGAAGCATACCTGGTCATGATGAATGATCATGTTGATGTGTTCCTGGATTTGGTTTGCAAGGATTTTGTTAAGTATTTCTGCATGAATGTTCATAAGTGAGATTGGTCTGAAGTTCTCTTTCTTTGTAGGGTCTTTGTGTGGTTTAGGAATGAGGGTTATAGTAGCCTCAAAAAATGCATTAGGTAGTATTCCATCTGATTCTATCTTGTGGAATAGTTTGGAGAGTATTGGTGTTATGTCTGCAATAAATGTCTGATAAAATTCTGCACTGAACCTGTCTGGACCTTGACTTTTTTTGGCTGGGAGGCTTTTGATGACCTCTTCTATTTCGTTAGGTGTTATGGGATTATTTAGATGGTTTACCTGGTCCTGGTTTAACTTTAGGATCTTGTATCTGTCTAGGAATTCATCCATTTCCTCCAGATTTTCCAACATTGTGGAGTATAGGTTTTTGTAGTAGGATCTAATGATTTCTTGAATTTCCTCAGTTTCAGTTGTTATGTCTCCACGTTCCTTTCTGATTTTGTTAATTTGTATACTCCCCCTTTGCCT
This sequence comes from Micromys minutus, assembly GCF_963924665.1. Lineage (NCBI taxonomy): Eukaryota > Metazoa > Chordata > Mammalia > Rodentia > Muridae > Micromys > Micromys minutus. The sequence continues at coordinate 11,319,492 of NC_137969.1, forward strand.
TCTAGTTAGTCTGGCTAGGGATTTATCGATATTGTTGATTTTCTCAAAGAACCAGCTCATGGTTTTGTTGATTCTTTCAATGGTTCTTTTTGTTTCAGTTTGATCTATTTCTGCCCTAATTTTGATTATTTCTAGCCCTCTACTCTTTTTGGGTGTATCTGCTTCCTTTTGTTCTAGAGCTTTTAGCTATGCTGTCAAGTTGCTGATATAGGCTCTCTTCAGTTTCTTTTTGGAAGTGCTTAGGGCTATGAGTTTTCCTCTCAGTACTGCTTTCATCGCATCCCATAAGTTTGGGTATGTTGTGTTTGCGTTTTCGGTGAATTCTAGAAAATCCTTAATTTATTTCTTTACTTCTTCTTTTACCCTGCTATCCTTTAACAGAGTGCTGTTTAGTTTCCATGTGTATGTGGGCTTTTTGTTGTCTTTGTTTTTGTTAAAGACCAGCCGTAGACCATGGTGATCTGAGAGGATGCATGGGAGTATTTCAGTCTTCTTATATCTATTGAGGTTCCATTTATGTTAATAGATATCAAGGAATAGTGGTTGCTTTTTCCTGCTATTATTGCTTTTGTAAATTCAATTGTGTCTGTGTCTCTTTCTTCTTTTGGTTTGCTTGCTTAGGAGTTTTCTTGTTTTTACTAGGATGTAGTTCCCCTCATTGTATTTCGTTTTCCACTTATAGTTCGTTGTAGTGCTGGGTTTGTGGTCAGATATTGTGTAAATTTAGATTTGTCTTGAAATATCTTCATCTCTCCATCTATGGTGATTGATAGTTTTGCTGGGTATAGCAGCTTGGGCTGGCACTTGTGCTCTCTTAGGGTGTGCATGATGCCTTTCCAGTCTCTTCTAGCTTTCATGTCTCTGTTGAGAAATCCTGTGTGATTCTGATTGGTCTGCCTTTATATGTTACCTTAACTTTTTCCCTTACTGCTTTTACTATTCCTTCTTTGCTTTGGGCACTTGGTGTTTTAACTATTATGTGTCGGGAGGAATTTCTTTTCTGTTCCAACGTATTTGGAGTTCTGAAGGCTTCTTTTATGCTCGTGGTCATCTCATTCTTAAGGGTAGGGAAGTTTTCTTCTACAATTTTGTTAAAGATATTTACTGTGCCTCTTAGTTGATATTCTTCTCCCTCTTCTATTCCTATTATCCTTAGGTTCGGTTTTCACATTGTGTCCTGGATCTCCTGGACATTTTGGGTTAGAAGCTTTTTGGTTTTTGCATCTTCTCTGACTGTTTTGTCTTTGTTTACAATGTTGTCTTCTGCTCCCGAGATTCTCTCATCCATCTCTTGTAGTCTATTGGACATGCTTGCTTCTGTGACTCCTGATTTCTTTTTTAGGTGTTCTACCTCTAAGGTTATCTCTTTTAGTGTTTTCTTTATTGTGTCAATTTCAGTTTTAAATTCCTTCTTCCATTCCTTCATCTCTTTGGTTCTGTTTTCCTCTAGTTCTTTGAGTTCTTTGATTGTTTTTCTTGTTTCCTCTTTAAAAGCTTCTGATTCTTTTTGATTTTTCTCCGGTTCTTTTTTAAGGATCTTTATCAGCGTCTTGAGGTATGATCTTAGGTCTGCATCTTTTTTTTCTGGAGTGTTTGGCATTCCAATGTTTGCTGTTATGGGAGAGCTGGGTACTGGTGTTGCCAGGTTGTCTTGGTTTCCTTGGGATATACTCTTTTGCTTTCCTCTTGCCATCTTGTTGTCCATGATATGCTCTTGCCTTTCCCTTGTATCTGGTCTGTGTCCCTGGAACTCCACTGGTCCAGGTGGTGGATGGTCCGAGCTCTGTTCTGTGCCCCAAAGCCACTGGGTGGGAACAGAGGTTCCAGTGCTGGGTTCCTGGTCCCTGGATCAGGCAGAAAAAGGGTGCGCTTTTCGTGTGTACTCGGCAGATATCTCTGTGCTCCTTTGCTGCCCAGACCTCCTTCTCACCAGTCTTTAAACCTTGTTACTTCCATTCTTAAGGATGGAAAGTTGTTGGTGGTGGTGGTAGTAGTGGTGAATGTGTTTGTATGTTTGTGTGTGTGTGTGTGTGTGTTTACCTTCATTTCATTCTGCTGATCTGAGATTATTTATTCTGTACATTTTCATGCCTGTAGTTAACCTCCTTAGCTTGGTGTTTTCCTTCGAGAACCTTAGAAATGTATTGATAGACTTGTATGTATGTATATATATATATATATATATATATATATATATATATATATATATATATATATTAATTTGGCTGTGTCGTGGAACATCTTGTTTGTTCTCACTATGGAGTATAACCTGTACTTGTAATGTGAAATGAACAGTTTTTCTTCTGTTCCCTGAGAGGCTCTGCCAGAGCCTGACCAATAAAGATGCTGATGTACACAGCCAAACATTGGACTGAGTGTTAGGACCCAAGTGATAAAGTTAGGGCAAGGACTGAAGGAGTTGAATGGGTTTGCAAATTCATAGGTAGAAGAACAATATCAACCAACCAGAGCGCATAAAGTTCCCAGGTACTAAACTGCCAACCAAAGAGTATAAATGGAGGGACACATGGCTCCAGTTGAATATGTAGCAGACGATAGCATTGTCTGGTACGAATGGGAGGAGAGCCCCTTGGTCTTCTGGGGAGGCTAGATGACTAGGGTAGGGGAATGATAGGGTGATGAGGCAGGAGTGGGTGGGCAGGTTGGGGAGCAATCCCATAGAGGCACAGAGAAGGAATGGAGGAGGGAATAGGTGGCCTGTGGAAGGGAAACTGTGAAGGGGGATTATAATTGAAATGTAAATAAATAAAATAACCAGTAAAAACTTGAAAATTAAGAAAAATAAATAATTTGGGGAAAATAAAATCTAGTAATAAAACTAAAGACTTCCAAATTTTCAATATCTTCAATTATATAAATATGCAAATAATTTATATTCTACTTATTTTTAAGTCAATATTTTACTAACCCAGTTGCTTATAAGCCACGCAATGAGATATAGAGGAGTTGTGGTCATGGGCCTATTTAATGGTTCCACTTATACCATAAGAAATCCGCCCACAGCCTCTGCACCCAGATCATCAAAGAACTTGTTCCTTCTCAGTGACATCATTCTTCTCTTTGGACACAGATCACATAATGTAAAACTCACATGATCCATAACAGACCCTACAGAGTTGCCAAAAAATTAACTAATTTCTATGGGGATGGAAAGTTGGGGAGATGATGAAAGCCCTATATTTGAGATTAGATATCATAACTTTCAGACATAGCCTAGCAGCACAAAAGAAGGTTGAATCAAGAATTGGAATCAGAGCATAATAACAGCAGACCTTTACCTCATATATCCAACAAATACCCCAAAGAATGATCCAGACTTTAGAATGAGCATGAATGGTTTTAAACTACTGCTTTCTGCCTAGACCATTTTGAGTTGGAGTCCCCACAACAAAACCCATAAAACAGAACTCTACCAAGGATATATAAATAGATTTGAACGGACTTACTTGATGCGCAAAAGACGTGGCCCTACCTTGATATACATTGCCTGAAGTTTCACTTATTAAACTATTATTTTGGATAGTGTTAATGTTAAGTGTTATAAACGATCAAACTGTGCTGATGCAAAACATATGTAACTTCCAATGATGCTTTATTGAGGGGTAGTAATAAAATCATTCATTTGGAGGTTGTGTGTTTCAAACTCTTTTTCTTTTTCAGTCTCAAATGTTAATTTCCCATAAATCAGCAAATTAATATTGCCAATCTGGCTTTCAATATCACAGTGTTATTGTGAACTTTAAATTAGTGTTAACATTATTTATAATGTCCAAAAACTCTACAGTGTATAAAATGTAAATCAAGTGTGTGCAGTTTGCTAGACATCAATTGTAATTAAGCAAATTTTTAAAGAACAAACACATGTCAAATTATATATTTGGCATGATATTCAAAATGAGAGGATGTGATTAAAAATAGGTATTATTTCTTTCTTCTGGTCTGTAGTTAATGTTTTTAAAGCTCTTTACAAACATTAAATAATTAGACTTTCTAACAGCTTTTGGACACAGTGGTGTTATAAAGGGGGCCACTTCACTGTGATAATGTAGACCTGTATTTATTTTCTAGGTTTTAAAGATCCACTTAGGGAGACTCTAAGCATTAAAAATCAATTTAAAATACAATTAAACTATTAGTGTACCCAAAGAGACCAATAGCAACATTAGGCTATGTCTATTCTTGGGCCAAATGAGTGGGGAGTGCAGGCACACGTCCAGACACTTAGGACATAATGGCTCAAATGTCAACTGGGGGAACTGAAAAAAGATGGGAGGACTTGAGCTTTCTAAATTGACTTTTTCAAGTGAAATATCAATAAATATTATGCCAAACTTGTGGTTCTGGTACAACCACACCAACCTTAACCAGCTTGTACTCTGAATATTCTAATATTGTTCTTCTATAATTAAATATGTTGTGGCTTTATTTTTTCATTAAGCGAACTGTATTTCTGTCTTGCTTCCTTATTCACCCACATGTTAAGAACATAATCACTATCTAAATGTGATTTTCCTCTGCACAGTCTAGCTCAAATAATTGTTCTGATTCTGGTAAAATGCCTTTATAAACCTAACACCCTATTTTAGTTAGCTGACTCTCTAAGCAAAATTAGGCAAAACAATAATTTGTATTTTGTAGATTTGGTGACTTAAATACTTTCTTAATGTCAAAATTACACATTTTAGTAAAATATTTAACATCTAACTGGAATAAAAATAAAATATATTACATTGGTGTTGGCTTATATATACTATATTGGTTATTTCAAAATAGTAGATACAGAAAAATAAGTAAGAATCTTGAAAATTATGGTCTGAGAATAATACATTGCATATCCTTCCTACATCTTTCTACTGCCCCCTTCATCTTTTTTGAGTGTCACAAATTGTTTAATATATACATCATCTAGTGACATAAAGAGATTGCCAAGTTTGTGTACATCTAGCAAGTAGCAAGCATTATAATACATTCTTGGGCTCAGATTTCATAAAGAGCCATATACAATAGTGGTTCTCAACCTTCCTAATGCTGCAACCGTTTAATACATTTATTTTCTCATGGTGTAGTAACTCCCATTCATAAGATTATTACATTGCTACTTCCTAACTATAATTTGCTACTGTTATGAATTATAAGTATCTGATATGCAGGATATCGAAATGGGAAACACACAAGGGGTTTGCAACACACAGGCTGAGAATCTCTGTATTTGAATTCTTGAAACAAAAATGTGATTCTAGTTTTTGCCCACCAAAGTGTGTATGGTATGAATTCAGTATGATTGACCTTTGACTCTGGTCTTAGCTAGTCCTTGCTCTAAACTTAACATTTTCATTCTATTACTTTAATATATAAAGGAATATAGGAAATTATATGATGTTGATGTGATCTTTGTGTTAATTGTTAACTTTATGCAATCTAGAATTACCTAGGAAAATGACCTCTAGCCTAGCCTAGAGTTAGGAGCTTTCTTGATTTGTTTCAGAAAGGTGGGGAACTACACCATATGCAACCATCAAACCCACACACTATTGCTGATACCAAGAAGCACTTACTGGCAGGGGCAAGATATGGATACCTCCTTAGAGGCTCTGCAGAGACATACAGATACAATTGAGGATGCTTGCAGCTAACCATTATAATGAACATGGGGACCCCAATGAAGGAGTTAGAGAAAGAACTGAAGGAGCTGAAAGGGTTTGCAACCTCATGGGAAGAACAACATTATCAACCAACTCTCCAGAAATCCCAGGGACTAAAGAAAACCAATGAGCACACGTGGAGAGACCCATAGCTCCAGTTACATATGTACCGGAGGACGGCATTGTCTGACATCAATGGGAAAAGAGGCCTTTGGTCCAGTAAAGGCTCGTTTTCCCTGTGTAAGGGAATGCCAAGGGACTGAGGTGGAGAGGATGGTTGGGAGAGGGAGCACCTTCATGGAAACAAGTGGAGGGATAGGGAGTTAGTAGTAGAGGGAAAGAAGATAACATTTGAAATGTAAATACAGAGAATATCCAATTAAAAAAAAGAAAGGTGGTCAGAATCTTGGGCAATATAGGTGGGATCATCCTCTCAGTTCAATCCAGGATTATAAAAATAAAGAGGTCTTCTTGACTTCAAGTGTAATGAAGTTATCTACAAGCTCCTGCCCCAGTGACCTCCTGCTATTGATGGACTGCAACCTAGAACTGGGAGCTTAAGTAAACCGTTCTCTCTTGAGTTGCTTCTGTCACGGTATTTTTATCACAGCAGTAGAAAAGACTCTAAGACAGATAGGAAAGAACTTTTAGAGCTGTATCTCAAATACCAGAATTGAGCCAAAATATTAGCTGTTAAGAAGCAATGCAGGAATACCACCTCTGCTTAAGACCCTAGCTTTAACCTCATCTAGTTAGATCCTACTTAGGTTGAAGGGTTCTATTAAGGCATAAGCCCTTCAGTCTAAATTATGCCTTTTTATCTGATGCTTTTATACTCTAACTATTGTTCTGTCGAAGATAGAATTACTGCTTGAGTATTATTATTATTGCTGTGAAAAAATACCTATGATAATAAAGTTAAAGATTAAAAGGCTTCTCTCCTAATTTGCTTGGCTCATAGTCTTTTGTTGTATGTTGAAGTAGGATACCATGATGAGAGTACATGACACAAGAAGTTTGTCACATTGTGGCTGATAAGGTAACAGAAAGGAAGAATAAGATGTCAGAGTCCCGGAATCCCCTTCAAGGGTATGTTGCCAATAATTTGACTTCTTGGGATGAAATCCCAATACTGTTTTCAGATTTTAAAAGAACTTTTACATAAAGCTATATGAATATATTTTTAGTCAGTACTTGATTTTTTAAAGGTTTGATAGTATTCATTGAAAACTTAATAGTTACAAAAGCATAAAGTACATATAAAACAAAGCGTAACATGTAAATAGCCACAATTTTCTTGGTGTGTAAAGATTAAGCATGATGGTTATTAAATAACAAGGACTGCCACAAGGCTGCATTCTTAGCTCTTGTATTATTAATGATTTAAGGTCTAGCTGTACCACACTCTGAGAGGGTGCTATACACTTATTTGTTATCTAAGACAGACTAAGGCTTCCACATTTTGGCCTTCCTTCTTTTTGAGCTTCATAATGTCTGTGAGTTGTTTCTTGGGTATTCAGAGCTTTCTGGGGCTAGTATCAAATTATCAGTGACTACATATTATATCTGTTCTTTTGTGACTAGTTACCTCACTCAGGATATTATTCTCTAGTTCCATCCACTTGCCTAGAAATTTTGTAAAGTCATTGTTTCTAATAGTTGAGTAGTACTCCACTGTATAAATGTACCACCATTTCACTATCCATTTATCTACAGAAGGACATCTGGGTTCTTTCCAGTTTCTGGATATTATAAATAAGGCTGCTTTGAACATGATGGAGCATGTGTCCTTGTTATATGTTTGAGCATATTTGTGTTATATGCCCAGAAGTGGAATAACTGATTCTTTAGGTAGTACTATATCAAATTATCTGAGGAATCTCCAGACTGATTTCCAGAGTGGTTGGAACTTACAAGTGATAACCAGCTTATAACCCCACCAACAATAGAGGAGTGTTCTTCTTTCTTCTTATCCTTGCAAGCCTCTGCTTTCATCTGAGTTTTAGATCTTAGCTATTCTGAGTGGTGTAAGGTGGAATCTCAGGGTTGTTTTTATTTGCATTTCCCTGATGAGTAGGGATACTGAGCAATTCCTTAGGTGCTTCTCAGCCATCCGATATCTTCAGCTGAAATGCTTTGTTTAGCTCTGTACCCCAATTTTTAATAGGATTGTTTAATTCTCTGGAGTCTAACTTCTTGATTTTTTTTTTGTATATATTGGATATCAGACCTCTATCAGATGTTAGAATCATAAAGATCCTTTTCCAGTCTGCTGGCTTCCATTTTGTTTTCTTGACAATGTCCTTAGCCGTTCAGAAACTTCGCGATCTCAAGAAGTCCCATTTATTGATTTGTGATCTTAGAGCCTGTGCCTATTTGTTCTAAGCTTTTCCCCACCTTCTCTTCTAATAGTTTCAGTGTACTCTGTTTTATGTGGAGGTCTTTGATCCACTTGCACTTGAACTTTGTATGAGGAGATAAGGAACGATCAATTTGCATTCTTCTGCAAGCTGATTGCCAGTTGAACCAACACCATTTGTTGAAGAGGCTGTCCTTTTGCCATTGAATGTTTTCAGTTCCTTTGTCAAAGATGAAGTGACCATATACGTGAGAGTTCATTTGTGGATCTTTTATTCTGTTCCATTGATCTACTTGCCTATCTCAGTACCAATATGAATTCTCAATTCTTAAGAATTGTGCACCCTCCATATAATACAGCAGCTCAGAGAACAAGACTATAACATCTGAACTAAAGTAATAATTACTACTCTATTAATTTAGTATTTCTAATCATGAGATAGTGAGTAGAGGTTATACTTTCATTTTTATTTGTGGTGTATAGTAGTATGGAGTAAGCCCTAGTTCTTTAATAAATATAAGCTAAATGAATAAAAAAATAACTTAATGGCAAGAGGACTTAAGTTTTTAACTTTTCTCTTGTGTATTTTATTTTTTTAATTGAAGACTTATTCAAAAAAAGAAAAATTGTGTATATATGAGTGTTTGCCTTCACATGTACTTGCACAACATATGTGTGACTGGTGCCTACAGAGATGAGAAGAGGGCATCAGATCCCTGGAACTGTAGTTACCGTGTGTCTTCCAGAAGAGTGGCCAGGCCCTTAGCTACTATCCACCTCTCCAGATCCAACGTCCTTTATTTTAAATTTTTTGTACAACCAATATTTTTCTGAAATGCCATTTGATTACTATTTTTATAGTACCATCTCTCTCATTGAGGTAAAGCATAATTTTATTTAACTTTGTATTCTACAGGGACTCAACATCCAAAATGTTTGTGGTACCATGTACAGCACCTTTGTAAACTGAAACCAGAAGCCATGCCAACAAGGAAGTAGAAGTCATGCAGATGATCCTATTGAGTTCCCAGAGTTGTATGCCATTGTTAATGTCTGAGAGGAGAAGAGCCAGTTTCCTCTAAGACTGTACCACTATCTAATAAAGACATCACATCAATTCTGTGTTTTGATAGCACAGACTAATCCTAAATACGCAAAAAACAAATGATGACACAAATCTGGATGGGTAGGAAAGGAGTATGACTGGAGGACCAGTTGGGTCAGAAAGATGAATATGGTCAATATGTGTTGTATGAAATGCTTAGCAAACTAATAGAAAACTAAATAAAGAGACATTCTGTAAGACAAGGTATGGTTGAAACAAAATATAATGAACTTTCTAAAGGTAGCCCAAAACTAACTATAACTTAATCTTTTCTTTGTTTTCCCAGTAGCAACATAATAGAAACATAGGTTTCCTTCAAATTGCCTCAAGTTAATAAGCACTTGTTTTATGCCTACTATGGCTTAAGCACTCTAGCAAGGTTCTCTGTTTGTAACAGATTTTGCACCTCTTTTGCTTTCTGTAGCATGTAAGACCAAAATGGTAATTAAATATGTGTTAACATTAGTTAACATGAAAACCACAGACTAGTAACAATTTAAAAAAATTCTTCAAATTGCAATTTCAAAGAGTTCACTGACACAAGGAAATTAAATGACTTAAGCATCTCCACATGGATTGGATGCTGAAAATTGCAAATGCAGTGGGATACTAGAGATGTCCACATTGAGCAGAGTCATCACTATCACCATGGAAACCATCTCCCACCCACTTCTTAGGAGGAAACAGCAGCTGTTAAACAGCCACCAACCAAGAAAAAATGCAAATCAGTTGGAAGCAGAAAAAAAAAAAAAAAACTCAAGATTCACTTAAAATCATTAAAGGGATGAAATTTGGAGTAAAGGTAAGATAAAGTGACGCTTTAGAAAATTGGGTTATATTAGCCTCCCGTGCATCTGGAAGATGGCTGCAAGGTAGAGGTAGAAGATAGTTAGAGATTTCCATCAAGCATAATATAACATCACCATGTAGGAATAATTGAGTAAATTTTGCAAAGTTAAATTTCAAAGAGAAAATTAGTCTCAAAGAAAGGAACTGGGAATAAGGAGATTCATTTATCAAACGAAGAAAAAGTTAAACCTTGTCATTCATACCACATGGAAAACTGAAAGGAAGAGGAGGCTGTTGTATGATGAACTATAAAATGTTGACTATGTTGTGTTTCTTTTAAGTGAGCTTTTGATGTACATCTTCCTTCAAAGGTTTCATGTATCTATAATAGTGTTTCTGATATGAAAGAATTGGATACCTTTCCAGCAAAGTCAAGTGATTTGGGCAATATCAAGACAGAGAGCTGATTAAGGCTGTATTTTCATGGAGAACTCAGAACTGAGTTAGGAAGAAGAACATGAAGACTATTCTTAAGAACTAGACATTAAGAACACTATCTTATCCTGTTAAATTTCATATTCTTCAAGTTTGAGTCCAGGAATCTTGTAGCATGCTGCATTACTTCCAGTGGAAACGGCCAAGGTTAAACTCTGCTACAAGAACAGACAAACACATATAACATGGGGTTAGGGTTAAGACTACAGAAGAAAAGGGGGTAAGGCGAATAGGGTGAGAAAAGGGGGGAAAGGAGTAGAGGGGAAAAGACAGAAAAATCATTTCTACAAAACTTCACTTTGTTTTCCTTTCCAACCTATGTTCCTTCATCCTTGTTTTCAATTATAATAGAACAATCTTACCTTATTGTTTAAGGTAGTCCTTAAGTAGTAATATTTTTATTACTGTAAACACTAGTCTCAGAATTTCTATTTCTGTTTTAAATCTGTCTTTGCATTTGTACAATTTTCCATTTTCTTGAGGTATTTATAAGAATTACATGTAACTGATATATATGTTGTGATGAATTTGGATATCCATAATTCCCAGGCACTAAATTACTGCACAGTCACTATGCTAAGCCAACATATCTGTCACTGATGCTGCCCTCTCTCTGTCAACATTTCCTTCAACGAATACATTAGCTTATTGGTTCTAGATTTGTTCAATTTCATTTGCCTAGTAAAGCAGTTAAACATGAAGTTTTTCTTGACAGATTCATAAGTAAGCTATTGCTTATGAATTTGAAATTAATATTAGATTGTACAGCAGATCTCTGCAATTGACATACCTTTTATTCCTACTAGAATCTAAAAGATGGTGAAATTTTAGAGCACAGGACCCTTTAACTCAATGTATGGAATGAATATCATCTTCAAATTACCCTACAGATAAACATATTCTCAAGTGCTGTAATGGCTAAATGGAACAGTGAGTAACTAGGGGGGAAACTCAGAATCTTAGACTGTAGGGAAAACGTTTTGTAACCAGAATGAAGGAAGACCACATTAGATCTATTGACATTTATAGACATGCTAGCTCCTGAACAATATAAGCAATGGGCATCCATTATTTCTCACTGTGTTTTGGTGAAAATAATCTCAATTATTTTTAAGATCATCCAAGTGTTAAGCTAAGATCCCAGGGTAATTACTTTGGGGAACATTTGAGTTGGTTTAGCCATTAGCTCACAGTGGCTGTGGATAAAGACCATCTTGGCATTTTCTACCTATTATTGCTGAATGTCTGTGCTATTTTTGAGGGTAAAACAACAGCAGTATTTTCTTGAGACTTGAATTCCCAAAAAACTCCAAATCTTCTACTATGTTCTCAAACCAGTCATGTCATGGATTCCTCAAACCTTCTTTGCCTCACAGCAGTAGGAATCTTTTTCTAGATAAAAGTCAGTACTCACTATTTCTTCCTTCATCTGTCTTTCTATTACCATGTGTGAGTGTTGAATCATTTAGAAGTAAATTTCAAGATATCTCCCGGCTTACATGTTTTGCTGACTCAGCAATTTTTCCTGGATTAACCGTGTGCAGAGACAAGATGCTTGAATAAAAGATTAAATAATGGAGTAGTGATAACTAATGCACCAAAGTATTTCTATCCCACATTCCTATAGCTTCCCAAATTATTTTTCTGGAGCTGGACCTTAAATTCTGTGGGATATAAAATATAAGTTTGAAAAATGCATATCAAAATATTAAAATGAAACTTAAAAGTCTCAAGGCAAGAGTTCTTTATGACCTTATAAATTAAGAAGGCTTTACAATTACAGATGGGTTTTGAGACAGTTATATTTCTGATTTTTTAAAAAATATTGCTGCCCATCAATAGTAATGCCAAATACCCCAGAAAGAAAGTTCTGTATATTGAATTCTATTAGCCAATTGAGTTGTGCAGGAATGTGAACAGTGTTCCGACAGAAAACATCTATGCCTCAAGATATCATAAATCCATGCCATTACTATAAAGCTTTTAAAGTAGGTATTTAAAAGAAAAATGCCGATTTCCTTATAAAATATTAACATTGCTACTCAAATTAAGTCACTAGCTAGGAATTCAAATTATCCAAAGTTATTGTTCTCTTTAGATCTATAGCTTTATGGTCAGGAAGAAGAATAGCTGGAATGTTAAATGACAGCTGAGTCTTGATTGTCATGTTTCTTATCATCCTTCCAGGCAGTGAGGCAGTAACAAGACAGAAGAACAGTAAGCACTTAGTTACAAATTGGGGAACAGAAGAGAAACATCTAGAATCATGGCCTGGCAAACGACTGACTCTTGCTTTTCTTTCAAAACACACAACCCTCTCCCATATACCTTTTTGGACCCTTTATGACTGTTTTCTATCATTTCATCCTTTTCTGACAGCATAATAAGTGGCTCAAGATAAAAGTAGTTTGTGATTTATATATTATTAAATACATTATAACGATGGTAATATAATTGTTAATAATGTCCATTTTATATAAAGACAAATTTTTACTTTTCCCATTTAACAAGTGATGCATACCATTTCATTTACTTTAAATTAATTATGTAATAAAAGCATGAGTTGTCAACAAATAAATTCAAGAATGACACATACTGTTTTTGCTTGGAGAACTAATGGGTTTTAAAATGTAAATTAAATTTTAACTGTGCCTCATCATTGCACACAAAACAAAAAAAACAGCCTTGTGGTGATTTCATTTGGAGCCCAAGAAACTACATCTCAGAGAAACAACTGTTTTATTATTTTTTTAATGTGTTCACAATTTTATTTTTTCACCTTACTAAAAGTAAACGTTGTAAGTTGCCTTATGCCAATAGGTTGCAAATATAATATGGTTAAGAACACGGACAGTGTTTATCCCAGCGTATCAGATGTTACTGTATTTTCTTTTCTTTTTTAATCATTTTATTGGATACTCTCTGTATTTACATTTCAAATGTTATCCCCTCCCTGTTTTCCTCCCACATCCCCCTCAACTTGTCACTAACATATTGAAGTACCAAGTATGTTAGGACACAATGTCCCTGGAAAGAAAGTCACAGTTTTATGAAGACATTTAAAACCCACTAAGCAAAATTCTAATTAAGAACTTCTCAATCTCTCTAAGGCTTTCTCAAATTCTGGTGGAGTGATTGCATTACAAGAAGTGAAGTTATAGAAGAATTTCTAAGACCTTTATAAGGTAGAAAACTAACACAGTACTGATAATCAATAAGGCATTTTCAATACCAGTGGAAGTAAAACAGCCTGGTGATAGTTAGCAACAGCAAAATAGGACATGGAGAAGTTCTCTGTAGTCTATAAACAAGCCCATGCAAATACACATGTGCTAGGCATTAAACTTGATATATGATTGCAATTAAGTAGAAGAATCAAATTGGTTAATCAACTGTGAAAGCAATAAATTATATCCTATTTAATCATATATATATATATATATATATATATATATATCATAAAGAGTAAATTTTTAAATAAACACTTTAAAAGGAAACAATTAGGCAAACTATAAGAAAGATAAGAAAAAGTGGTATACATCTTAGAAGGTATTTATGGAAGAGGAAAGGTTATGGAGATGGTAAGGCAGCATAGCAGATGAACTATGGAGGAGAAATAACTCTAAAGATCCTTAAGCAACAGTCATATGAAAACCTATTACCACAGAGGCTTCCTAAAACCTGTATCCGTACATATCTAAGAGGAATTAAAATACAGTTATCATTTAATGGAACAACAGCAACCCTACTAGACCCCAAAGGCTAACACATTAAAATTCTAGGGCCAAGAATGACTTACTTTCCTATTTTAGAGTTATTGGCCAATTAATTTCCACAGACCAACAGACACTACAGTCTATTGCTAATGGTATTGGTTATCATCCAGAACTTGACAGTAAGACTATATTGTTGAAGGTATCATGCATTTGAGCCACAGAGTATGATATAATTAAGTGAATAATCACCTGGATACCTCATCACCTGACTCGTTCCCACAGTGCCAGGAGGTGCTATGTATGTTACTGCAAAACTAATCAGCTGTGACTCCTGAAACTATAATAATCATCGGGTCACCAAGATATGTACCCTCTGGTGAAATCGTGGAATGACCACTGTAAGAGTAACCAACCACTTTCTGATTATATTTAAGTCCTCTTCTACAAGGTAACATTTATACCTGATTCCATTTCTAGGTTAAGAAGCTGTGGCTGGCCCCAAGTGAAGGAACTGCTGCTATTTTTCTGCTAAGTGGAGAGACATGATATTAAGCTTCTCACAACATATTCCTCTATCTATATATAAGTGCTTCTCTCAAACCACATCAGATAAGCTTATGTTTGCTACAGATCGCTATCCAGAACCCACTAAGGCAAAGGAAATAAGGCATGACAGAATATTTAGTATGTATACTGTATCATATGTATACTGTAATTTCTCCTAAAAAGGCTTGGAGATCACTGCAGAAAATGGGGCAGAACGACTGCAAAGGCCAAGGAGGTGAATGAAAATAAGACATCGGTGTCCTCAAAACAAAATTGAGCAGTTATATTAACAGTGATTAAAGAAAAGATCCTAGAAATAATAAAGAAGAGATCCTGAATTTTGGAAGGGGATCCAAAAAGAGATTAGAGAAGGAAAATGTGAAGATTATATAGATACAACAAGTATGTAAAATCTTTCAAAATATACAATTAATTGGAAAAGAAAAAAACTTTAAGAGAACTAATATTGATGATTATTAACCACCCAACAACTGAGCTGTAGACACAGTTCCATACAATCACTCCTCTTTCTCTAGTGCTAGGATTTGAACTTTACACATTCCAGGAAATACATTTTCATTGGAATACACCCCACCCCTATGAACAAGGAATTCTACCTCTAGTTCCATCCATTTGCCTAGAAATTTTGTAAAGTCATTGTTTCTAATAGCTGAGTAGTACTCCATTGTGTAAATGTACCACATTTTCTGTATCCATTCCTCTATCGAAGGACATCTGGGTTCTTTTTAGCTTCTGGCTATTATAAATAAGGCTGCTATAAACATAGTGGATCATGTGTCCTTATTGTATGTTGGAGCATCTTTGGGGTATATGCCCAGAAGTAGAATAACTGCATCTTCAGGTAGTACTATGTCAAATTATGTGAGGAACATGCAGACTCATTTCCAGACTGGTTCTACCAGCTTACAAATCCACCAGTAGTGGAGAAGTGTTCCTCTTTCTTCACATCATCGCCAGCATCTGCTGTCATCTGAGGTTCTGTTCTTGGCTAAGAACGGTAACCCAGTCACAAAAGAACATAATATGCAGTCACTGATAATTGGATACTAACCCCAGAAAGCTCTGAATATCCAATAAACAACTCTCAGACCATATGAAGCTCAAAAAGAAGGAAGGCCAAAATGTGGAAGCCTCAGTTTCTCTTAGAAAAAAATAGTGTATAGCACCCTCTCAGAGTGTGGTACACCTAGACCTTAAATCATTAATAATTCAAGAGCTAAGAATGCAGCCCTGTGGCAGTCCTTGGTATTTAAAAATTATTATGTTTAATCTTTACACACCAAGAAAACTTTGACTATTTCCATGTTATGTACTTTATGCTCATTGTAACTATTAAGATTTCAATGCATACTATGAAACCTTGAAAAAAAATCAAGTACTGACAAAAAATATATTCATATAGTTTTATGCAAAAAATGCTTTTAAAATCTGTACATTCATCTCTTTTTTAAGAAAATAAAGTTGTTTAATTTAAAATAAGGAATTTTACCTCATAGTCTCACCATCTTTTCATACCTTAGTTTTTATTCCACCATGGGATTTCAGATGCCACCAGCCCACATGATAATATGAGCAAATGTCATGCAATAAATGTCTCTAAAAGAGAGATAGAAACATAGATCATCTAAAGTTCCTTACTTACAAAAAGCAAGGGCTAAGAGAAAATAAAAGAAGTAAACATATCTGTTACAAAGGATATTTATTAGCAGTTTGAGTATGGATATATAATTTTTTGTTTGTCATTAATTGTATCAAATAAATCCAACTCCCCTCTGAAATAAAAAATTAAAAAGCAAGAAAACAATTTGAGTCAATGGCAGCATGATTCAGATCAATAGCCTCTTGTAGTAGCAGAAATGTACAGCAACCTAGCAATAGTCCGGTATTTACTAGCATTTGGACCACTAAACTATTTTTATCAATTTAATTTCACTAGTTTATAGCCTTCCTACTTTAAACACACAGACCCCAAGGAAAGTTGATATTAAGTTACAAGTCAGTTATCATAAAAGCAGGGGCCTGTGAAATGGTTCAGCCTGTAAAGTTGATTGTGGCTAGGCTGCCCAACCTTAGTTTAATCCCTGGGACTCACATTGTAAAAGAAGAGAGCTGATTCTTGCATAAGTTTTCTTTTGCTTTGCATATGAGAAAGCTAGCTTGACATTAACCCCATAAATGAATATGTATAACAAAACATGTGAGTGGATATGTATAAGAAGATACCAATTTTTCATGTCATTTAGAACACTTAGTTGATCAAAATCTTTTAATATGTAATACAAATTTCAATATTTTTATTTCAATATCAAATGCATTCTTATTTTTTAACCTAGTAATACATATATCCAAGAATTAAAGGTGGCAATATAGCACTTATTGCCTTTCAATTACATGTTTACGGTTTTCATACACACCCCCCACACGCACACTTGCATATGTGTGTGTGTTCACTCCATATAGAAAACTTACATCACTTACGAATCTGCTTTTTAGAGATTCATGGAATGAGTGATACTGACCCAAAGACTAAGGAAATCCTTGCTCTAGGAACATCTACTTGCCTGAACAGAGAAGCAGTGAGTGAGGCACCTGTGAGTTAAACAAAAGCAACTGATAACCAGCTGGCCAGATATGTCTGAAGGACTGCTGATCCTTAAAGGAGCCAAGGTAGGGACTGTGGGAAAAAAATGCCTTTTTGCAAAGAAATACAGAAACTAGGTCACTGGCTTTGAGCTGACACAAGGCCAACATACTCTTTTCCATAACCAAACCCAAGTATAGACCTCTGCTCATAATGAAAAGCACCAGTTCAGTCATTGTAAGATGATTCAAGGTGTCAAATCATCTTATTTCTCAATTAGCTGGGGACCTATTGTATAGTTAACATGTTCAAGTCAATCAATTTCAGAGTTTCTTGTGGGTTAGCATGCCTTTTAAAGAGATCACTGGGACACCTGGGCACTTGGCTGTGTTCAGAAAACATCCACACATGTAACTGACACTCAGACCAAGTTCAAATAAAGAAGTGAGCCACTTAAACACAGGTCTAACAACCAAGTTAGGAATCTGCATTTTCTTTTCAAGTGGAAATTACTCTCACTAATATAAAGCTACAAGTCACCCTTGATCAGCTTCTCTTTTGATCTTCCATTGGCTCAGTAACCAAGGCAAGAAGTAATTTCCTATATAAGTTTTTACTTCTAAAAAAGTCTACATGCTGTCTTTACTCAATACAATGTTAAAGAAAGTGTTTGATTACATTTCATTATCTCAATCATAAATGTAATACTGTTATGGAATTATATTTATGATTTTCAAAATAGAATTTAAATAACAAAACCTCAAAACAGATGATTGGAAAAGTGACCAATTACTCATGTATGCATTATAATAGAGTTATTTTACATGATATGTATTTCTTGCATATCTTCCTATGAATGTATGCATACATAATTACTATATGTGCAAGTATATATATATATATATATATATATATATATACACTACAGGTTCTTTCACAAATTTTACTTTAGGCAAATATAATTTTAAATAATTAAACATAATTATCACAGAGCACATAATACACATACATGTATTTGGAATATATACACATAATATTTAAGTATGCATTTGCACTGAGGAATTTATCAGTAAACTATTTTGGAGCATATGCAACTTATATGCATGTCATGCACAGGAATAAAAGATTTGGGGATATATGTTTGTGTGCATATGTATATACCCAGTGATGTTAATCATCAACTCTTGTTTTATCAAACAAACAATAAACAAAGAAAATGACTTGATCAAGGTCACAGGAAAAACCACAACAACCAAACAAAAATAGCCCAAATGTCATGATTTCAGTCCAATGTTTTACACTCCTGATATTCTGATTTTCCAGCCTTACTTTTAAAAAACCGAGAACAAATTGTGGTTGTTACCTTTTGACTGACTGGTCTGCAGAGATTTGCCTTCTCTGAGATTTGGATTCTTATCAGAGGACTCTGTTTTGGAAGTACCAATTGCCATTTTAATGCAACTTCCTGATCATGCAGACAGCCAGCCTCTCATAAATCATGTAAAGTACCTGAAAATATGATTTATGAGCTAAGTTATGGGAAATGGGGTCCTTTAATATTCTTAACCCTTCAGGATGTTGTTGCTTATCACAGTTTCTTCTCTGGACCAATGAAGGTGCCTCTGAGTGCTTTATCCCAAAGTTCCCCTACCTCTCTGCCCCCATCACGAATACACTGCCCACTCACCTTAATCCGAAGATAATGGGCATCTCCTTTAACTGTGTCACCTGACTGTGCAAGCTTGAATCTAATGCCTAGTTTGTTTGTGGCTATTACAGAACATGTTCCTGAGGTACTGCCTCACACAGTAATTAAAGAACAGCATTTAATAGCCTCTTGCTGCAGAATTAAAAGAGCAGGAAAATTAGAGTTTGTTGCAGAAGGGAGTCCGTGAAAGATCCTAGAAAACCCAACATGAAACTAATTTAAACCGTATGCCTTGTTGAAAAGAAATATGGAGAAAATGCCTGTAATGTACAGTAAATGAGGCCCATAACTCATTGGAGCCTCCAATGAATTATGTGCTAAATTTATATTTCACAACATGGCCATGGATTTTTTTTAATCTTTTTTGCTATTAACCCCTTTCTTTGTGTGGAAGCTTATATAAGAATAACATGGTGGTGTGCACATTAATAGATTTACATATGCAAATAGAAGTCATATACCAATGGGTTATTTTTTTACCCCCTCCCTTATGGCTCAATATATTATCGCTTCACCAAACCAACAAATTAAAAATAATTTCCAATTTCTTCCACAAATACCTAGTGGCTAAATGATATTAATGCATTTGCCTGAAAGGCACACATTCAAACATTGCTCAGTTAGGGAGGAAGAATAGACAGGACTGATTGCTTGCAATCAGTTTCAGTAATCTATATTTTCTTCACCGAACTGAAAGTTTATCTCACCATGGAACAACAGTTATAATTTTGCTTCTAACATTCATCAACTCTGGTATTTCTGAGACTCAAATCATCACATTCTGGAGATTCAGAGTAAGCAAGCTGTTGACAATTTTCTTCTTAGCATATTCCTTTAAAACTGTTTGTCTGCACATTATGGGTTTATCTCCTGTGTGAGAGACCCTAATAAATCACATTTGTGTTCGGCTATCCTGGCTATTAGGCTTTTATAATCATGAAATAAACTCAATAGAAGACTACTATTTTCAGAAGATTGGAAATCACTAGGTATTTTCCTCTTTGTATGATTACATGCTTCCCTCATTTTTCAGGAGGGCTGTGTTACATTTACAGTCTGTCAGCATATTGCTTGTATAAACAATAATGCTCCCAACCGATTGTTGGTCTGAAGGGGTGGGGGTGGGAAGCCATGCATGAAACAGAAAGTTCCAGAGTCAGAAGGACTTTAGTCAGTATTTTTGCCATCCTAGAATTACAAAAATAGTTTCTTTTACAATACAAACTGCTCAGAATGCTTTCTTTTAGCCATTGTCTCTTAATATACAATAATTGCTCATAATCCTTTGTAGAGCAGTGCTTTGAAATCCTTTCAGATTTAAGTGACTGTATTAAATCCATCACACATGACGAAGGCCCTAAAGGAGATTTATGTGAATTATTTTTCAACACAATCACTACAATCAAATGTCCATACACCTTTGTGTCATTAATATTATAATTTTTATGGATCAATGATTTGATGGAATTTCTCGAAAGAAATACATCTAAAATAGAGGATTTGGATGGCATTCTCAGCTAAAATAACTACCCAAGTTAAGAATAAGGCAATGAGAACAAATGTCAAGGTCAATCTCATTACTAAGTTCTGAATCTTGGTTAATATTTTCAGCGATTCCATTTATAATTTAAAATGTCCCATTGCTACTGTCAAAAAACTCATTTTTGGCTTTTCTGGGGTGGATGCAATGTTTAGGTTTTTCTTAATGGTGTCCCCAAGTGAACTTGAATTTGTCAAAGGAAGAGACGCAAATCCACTTTCTTGTTGATTCTTCATCATATCACAAGATGCAGATGTGAATGACAAAAGACACAGCTTGGCATGACCCTCACAAATATGTGCATTCCAAAACACAGCTCATAAAAACCATTGTCAGCCCTCAGAGGGGAAATAGGCACAAAAGGAAACAGATAGAAGAAGAAATTTAACCCTGGTTTGTTTATACATCTAATAGTCCTGAAATTAGTAGATAAGTATTTTCCTGGTCCATTTTCCCTAACTGCTTCAAACCGTCTGTATGTCTAGCATCATAATTGCCATATACAGGCCTTATTCCGTATGGTAATTGTTGCCATGAGGAAGCCTTATTCTGAATGACGTTCATTGCCAGGTTTTATTCCTAGTTTCCAGGGTGAATACTGTTCAAAGTGATGCAAGTATATACACCATAAACAGTGTTCCAGAACTCTGTCCACTGATCTTGGGCTAGGATAAATCAACAAAGGTAGAGAGGTGCTGATTAAAAGGCACACTTCAATGGAAAATTATTTCAAAGCCAGAATTAATAGAAACTGCTCAACTATAAAAATCTAGGGACCCAGGGGAAAATTATAATTCATGCAATAATTTGAGAAAATAACAATGCAATCCCCCATTCTTCAATTATATCAACAATAATAAACATTTTTATTAATACTTAGCTTTCATCTGTACTTCCCATTGCCTTGATCATTTTCATTTTTTTTTCCTAAAATTGGAAAAGTAGAAATATAATCTATTTACCATGATGCTTTTGACTTTCTCAGAGAGTATTGACAGGAGGCTTTTTGAGTGTAATTCTCCAAATGAGTTTTGAAAATAATTGGCTACTTAGAAAGTCATCCTCTACCTCAGGCTTCACTAGCCCTTAGCTCCCCACAGTGCCCTCTTCCACTGATAATCTGCCTCTGCCTCTCCTGAGATACTCTACTTCAACACTGAGCTAGTCTCTTGACATTTAAATAAATTTTCCTTTTCTGGAAATAAACATGTAAAATGCTGATTTAAAAACATGTCTTACTGTCAGTCAAAGAGGCAACTCTTCATTTCACACTGCCGTTGTCCTGGAAGGTTGTCTCTCTTTATTTTTCATCCACATAAACAGAGCTCTGTAAATCTTGTCTAGAAGACTGCAACTGAAACAATTAATCAAAGTGTTGTTTATGAGCTGGTAAGAGCAGATTAAATGTTGTGTTGACAACACAATTTGCAAATTATCTATAAGCATCAACAGACATACAGAAATGAGCTAGATCATGGAAAACCTGTGGCCACAAGGAGACCATGCATTTCTTGGGTTTGATACCTAGTCCAGATGTTTTGAGAAAGGTTCAGTTAACATTATTTGTGGTCTCCTTGCTACAAATGAATTCTTTTGTAATTTATTTTTGCCAGCGCCAGCTTTATCTCTGTCAAGTTTCTTGTCATGATCCAAACATAATCTTCTTTCTTCCACTATAATGTGCCCCATGTGCCGATCATGTTTTTACTTTCACAACTGGGTACCTATCAGTTATCTGTTCCTTAAAATATCCATAGCAGCTAAGATCACCCCCATTGATCCTTGGGAGCCTCCCCTATTCCAGGTTTCTGGCAGATCCTCAAGATTTCCCTCATTCCTGTTCCCACCAGCTGCAGATCTCCATTCATTCTCATGGCCCTCTGGCCACCATGTCTCTACCTATACCTGATCCTGAACTCCATGTATTCCTTTCCCTATTCTCTCTCCCACCCAGTTCCCTTCCTCCATTTGCCTCCTGGCACTATTTTATTCCCCCTTCTGACTGTGATTCAAGTATCCTTGCTTGGGCCTTCTTTCTTGTTTACCTTCTTAGGGTCTCTGGGTATCCTGTATTTTATGGCTAATATTCACTTATACGTAGATATATACCATACATGGCTTTGGGTCTGGGCTTCCTCACTCACCATGATTTTCTCTAGTTCCACCCACTTGCCTGCAAAAATTATGGTGTCTTTGGTTTTAATAAATGAATAGTGTTGCATTTTATAAATATGTCACATTTTTTATTTCTTCTTCAGTTGAGTGATAACTAGGTTATTTCCAGTTTTGGACTATTGCAAATAAAGCTGCTATGAACATAGTTGAACAATTGTCCTGTGGTATAAGAAGACATCTTTTGAGTATTTGCCCAGGAGTAGTATAGCTGGGTCTTGAGGTAGAACTAAAATGAGCTTTATGAGAAACTGTCAATTTTATTTCAAAACTGCTTGTACAAGTTTTTATTCCCACCAGAAATGGAAGAGTGTTTCCCTTGATTCACATCCTCAGCAGCATGAGTTTTGGATCTTATGCGTTCTGAATGGTATAAGATGAAATCTCAGAGTGATTTTGATTTGTATTTTTTCCCTAATGAGTAAGAATGCTGGACATTTATTTAAGTGCTTCTCAGCCATTTGATATTCCTTTCTTGTGAATTATTTGTTTAGCTCCTTACCCATTTTTTTAATTGGGTTATTTGGTTGTTGGAGTACAACCTCTTGAGTTCTTCATAAATTTTGGATATTATTCCTTTGATAGATATAAGGTTGATAAAGATCCTTTCCTAATCTGTAGGCTTGAGGTTTTTCCTATTAAAGGTGTTCTTTGCCTTAAAGAAGCATTTCAGTTTCAAAAGGTCCCATTTGTCAATTGTTCATCCTAGAGCCAGAGCCATTGGTAGTCTATTTAGAAAGTTATCTCCTATAAGATTGAGTTCAAGGCTATTCCCCACTTTCTGTTCTATGATATAGAATGCATCCAATTTTACCTTTAAGTCTTTGATTCACTTGGACTTTGGTTTTGTGCAGGGAAATAGATATAAATCTATTTTCACAGCAGTGGGAATATGGGACCTGAAAAGGCTACCTCCTGTAGACATGCAAGACCCTCAGTAGAACTATCTGAACATCAATCCACCCACAAAGCTTTCAATCCACAATTTATCCTGTCCAAAAAAATGCAGGGATAGAGCATGGAGCAGAGACTGATGAATGATCAAACAAACCATCCCAACTTGGGACCCATCCCGTGGGCAAGCACCAATTCCTGACACTCAGGAACCTAGCATAGTTGTCCTCCGAGAGGCTCCACCTAGATACTGACTCAGACAGATGCAGATACCCACATCCAAACACTGGATGGAGCCTGGGGATTCTTATGGGAGATCAGGCAAAGGATTGAGAGCCCCTAAGGAGATAGGAACTCCACAGAAAGACAAACAGAGTCTTGCAGACTTAGGGGCTCTTAGAGACTAAGCCACCAGCATAATAGCATACACAGACTACTCCTAGGCCCCTACACACACATCTGTATCAAATGTGCAGCTTGGTCTGCATGTAGGTCCTGAACAACTGAACTCGGATTATCCCTAAAGCTGTTGTATGTCTGTGCAATATGTTACCTTAGCTGGGCTGCCTTATCTGGCATTATTGGGAGTGGAGATACATAGCCCTTAAGAGACTTAATATGCCAGGGTGGGGGGATACCCAGGAGAATCCTCTACCCTCTGAGAAGAAACTGAGGATTGGGGAGGTAATGTGGAATGGGGAGACTGGGAAGAGGTCATCAATTGGAATGTAAAGTGAATACATTTCAAAAGGAAAAAGCCCATAGCAACCAATTCCCAAAACCACCCCAAACATCTCCAGATCCTTGCTGACATCTAAACTTCATGTATGGTCAATTCATATATATAAAGATCAGAATCCACAACCAACAAAAGTGGGTAGAAATCATGGTACATCATTTCTTCAATTTACTATATCTGCCTTATAATCATGCAAATTTTTGAGTGGCTGTTGTGGATTTAATGTTAAATGTCCCTTCCCAGTTTTGTGTTTACAATGTTTTGACCCCAAGTAGTAGCAGAATTTTGCAACATCATGGATACTTTGGGATATAAGGCACATCTGAAGAATGTATGTCAACATGTACTTGCACTAAAGATTATACTTGCTCCTCAGACCACTGGTGTCTACTACTCACCCTCCTTATTCTCTTCCTTCATCTCTTCCCATTCTTCCCTTCCACTTTTTCTTCGTCATTCTCTAACCATCACCTATTCCTCCCTCTCTCCTTGTTTCTCTTACATGACTTGAACATGTCTACTCTACTGAGATTTCACATTCATGACAGAATGACATTTCTGAAATAATATCAAAGGAATCCTTTTTCCACCAGTTGGTTCTGTCAAGTATTTTGTTATGGCAACAATGAGAGACAGTGGTAATTTCTCACATCAGTATTAGAAAAATGGATTATATGTCTTCCATTTAACAACTGTGATAAACTTACTATGAATGTATTTTAACATCTCTTGTGGTCATATGTTTTGTGTTGTAAAAATGGAATTTTTTAGTAGTACTTTTTAGCTTCGTCCACAAGCTATAAAACGTTTATTTGTGTTACATCTTTCACCATTTTCATGGGTGGATAATGTTCTTTCATGATGGTTTAATTTGTATTTATGGGATGCCTACATATTTTTATATTTTTATGACTTTCTAGACTATTCACATGCTGTCACTTATGACCAACTTACATAGACACTTTTGTTCATCTTTAGCCTATTTGTGAGCACTTTATGAATAAGTAGACAAAATTTTGTTTACTTGGTAGTATATTATTTATTTGCAATTGTAATAAGGATATAAAACTATTGGTATTTGCTTTTTAACTGTTTTATTTATTTATATTCCAGGTTAGATAAAACTACTGATATTTTCTAATTCAATATGAAATTACTTTAGGTCAAGTGATTCTGTACAAACTGGTGGCCATTCAGCCTACTGTATTTATGGGAAGAACTTTATTCTTAATATTTTTCATGTTTCCTTCATTACCTGCAGGAGTCTTTGAAAACAGCCTTTTGTTTTATGCTACTGACAATTCTTTTATCTTATCATTATAGTGGGTGTCTCCAAATGCAGTAACCTCTTCAAGAAACCTTGGTTTTGTTCATCCCCTCCAGCTTGTGTGCTCTGATACATTGGCTTCTGTTACATTTGTCAACTGTCTATTGTGTGCTTAATTTATTGTTGTGTTTTTAGCTTGTGGATAAAGCACATAGGACCTCCACTTCAAGTGAACCTTGAGTACGTAGAATGCTCTTGTACTGTTTGTTCAGAGACCTCCCTTTAGCTTTGAATGTGACATATATTTGATATATCATATATGTTGGAACACTTGGTCACCAGCTGTTGCTTTGGAAGTTCCTGAAACATGTAGGAGGTGAAGCCTTAAAGAGAAAGTGGGTAAATAGGGGTGATTCCTGAGGTTTAATAGCCTGGTTCCACTTTTGGGACAGTCTTTGCTTTTGGGGTTGCTGTGGTAAAGTGACCAGCTCCCTCCCATTCATGTCATCATATAATCCCTGCTCCGGTAGATGGTTTCCTCTTCAAACTATGAGCCAAAATAAAACACTTCTCACTCAAGTCACCTTCTATGAAATTATTAATCATAACAACTGATATAGCCTTAATCTTTTATATATTTGTAGCATAATTCAGTTCAGTATACAACATTTTTGATTTTCTTCTAAATTCTTTGTGACACACTTGATACATAGATGCCTGCAAATAACTTCCAAACATTTAGAAATATTTAGTATCTTAATTTTACTGATTGTGAATTTAACTCTTTTGTTGCCCAATACTAAATATGATAAGGTTTCAAACCCGTGAAACATAATGAGCTCCATATGTGGCTCATGATTTAGCATCTTTTCATAAAATTATTTGAACTTGAAAATAATGTTTTTTACAGTGTTCTACAAATGCCAATTGATTTGGTTGACAGTATTCAATGTAGCCTTGACATTATTAGTGATAAATTAAACAAATTTCTGTTATTTTAATGAGGGGGGGTCACATAATCACTAGTAATTATCACAGATTTGTTAACCTTTTCATTTACTCTTCCCTGCTTTGTTCATAAATTTTAAGGTATTGCTATCATGAGACTGTAACTTCTGACTGTTCCTCTAGTAAAATTTCCTTTTGTTACTATTATTTCCCATCCTTAAGTCTGTATTGTCTAAAAATATTATATCATCAAGGTTTTATTTTAATTACTGTCATTGTATTATATGTTAATGTCCTTTTGCTTTTAATCTATAAACTTCTTTATGATAGGAGAGTTCTACATATTCTCTAGGTTGGAATTATTACCACCACAGTTATATAGTAGTTCATATAATCATACAAATGGTTAGATTCAAGGCTATGTTTGTACTAATTTCCTGATAATCTCCTCTGATCCTTAATGCTGTTTTCTTCCTGAGTGTGTTCTTATGGGTGAATTTTGGTATTTCATTCTATTTTGTCCTTGCTTTTGGTTTATTAGCTACATGTCTTTATTTCTAGTTAATGTCTTAGGATTTAAAGTATTCATTTTTCTTTGTGATGGTATCTTACAATTTACACTTAATTCTTCACACCTTCTCTTTCGTTCACCTTCCCTGACAGATTTTTGTTTTGTACTTTGCTGTTCCCACTTAACAGATGTCATCCCCAATGCCATGACTTTTGTGTTGCTGTCACCCTTTGTGTCCTGGTACCAATTTCAGTCCAGCATGATGTGATCTTACTATTTCATTTGATCACGTTCACTTATAAGTAACTTATAGCAAGAAAAAAATCTTCCTTTTATATATTCAAATTTTCAAACTTCTCTTTAATTCTTATAGATTCTATTTTATGTGTGTCTTCTTTGTTATTCTTCTAGGGAGCACGCACCAGCATGTCATATAACATCAGGCAGTCAGCTGCTGATGTACAGTTTTATCTGCCATTTATCAGAAACTGCATTTATGGTATTCCTCTAGTTGCAGGAGTATTTTTCTCAGATTCAATTCTAAATTGAGTTGCACTTTTCATAAGATCTAAAACATGCTTTTGGGAGAAGATAGCAATTATTTGTATCTTGTTCTCTTTTATACCATTGTCTTTTATCTCTAGCTAGTTTCAATATAATTTTATTTTGAAATTTTAGTAGATAATGTATGTTTCTCTTCAGTGCTTTTGTGTTGTTCTTCTTTGACAGTCTAAGCATCTTTGGTCTTTGAGGGTTATTTTATATCACATTTAGAAACTGCAAGTCATTGTTATTCATATTTTTCTAAAGCAGTGTCTTCTTCTGGAATTTCAATTAATACTGTCATCAGATCTGTACAACTGTTATAATGTACTCCGTCTTTCCCATTTCTTTTCTAAATTGGATAATATCTATTTGTCCTTACATTTATTGACTCTACATGTTTCTGTATCCAATTTGTTACTAAGCTCACTCAGTTAACTTTTCATTTTAGCTGTCATATTTACCACACTCTAGATTTTCATTTAGCCTTAGTAGAGTTTCAATTTTCTGATGAATGTATTCATGCATTTAGCTATTTTCTATTAATTACTTGAACATGTTTTGTTATAATTGTACATGTTCATATTAGTTGATTCAGAGAATGTATCTGCTAACTCCTCCATCAGGGCACCTTGACTGAAGTTTCTAATGTCTGATATGCTTTTTATAGCAAAGTTACATTTTCCTACTTTGCACAGCCAGTTAGTTTTGTTGAATATGATGCAATGAGAATGATGTTGTACATGTTAACTTCTGAAGGACTTGCAATTTTTTGAATAAGACTATCAATCATAACTTGATCATCTTTTAAGTTGTTTTTATCTATCCTTGATTTTATGTTCTATTGGATGGATCTATAGAAGACCAATAATATTTCTCCTGAAACTCTCATATTATGCAGTCTACATCCAGATTCACAATTCTAAAGAGCAGCTTAGATCTTCTGTCTGCCTGCTCTACCTGGCATACAATCAGCAAAGTTGATCTGTATGATGTCCCCACAACCGAAGCTCTATCACTTTTCTTCCCAGGGAGGCCTGCTGGGCTTCAGAAACATCCATGTTAGTCCTATCCTACCTGTTTCCTGCCTGCTGGATCCACCTGTAGCACAGCCAGCAGAGGTAAGCTGCATGCTGTGTCACCTCCCCACCAGCTTCATCACCTTCCCTCCTGATGAGGCCTGCTGGGACCTCAGAAACATTCATGTTAGACCTTTCACTGCCAATCCTGGGCAAAGCTGGCAGAAGCCAACAATGGTGGGAGAATTCTACACGCCACCCTCACCAGTGGACAAATTATTAAGACAAAACTAATCATGGAAATAATGAAAATAACAGACATTATAAATCAAAGAGACCTAATATATGTACAGTACATTCCAAACACGAAGGAATATGCCATTTTCTCAGCTGCTCATGGAACCTTCTTTATAATAGGCAATATACTTGATCACAAAAGAACGTACAACAGATACAAAAATATCAAAATAATTTCCTTGTATCTTATCGAACCACCATGGCTTAATGCTGGACTTCAACAACAACAGAAAGCCTACAAACTCATGGCACCTCAACAACTCTCTACTCAGTGACAACTGGGACATGGAAGAAATAAAGAAAAAAAATTAAAGACTTTCTGGAATTTAATGACAATGAAAGCACAATATGCCCAAATATGTGGGACAAAGCGAAAACAGTGTTAAAAGGAAAGTTCATAGCATGAAATGCCTCATAAAGAAGCTGAAGATTTCTCATACTAGCAACCTAACAGCATACTTGTCAACTCTAAAAACAAACAAACAAACACACCCAAGAGGAGTAGAGGGCTGGAAATCAAACTCAGTGCTAAAATCAATCAATTGGAAATGAAGAGAACAATACAAACAATCATTAAAAACAAGAGAAGGTTCTTTGAAAAATTCAACAAGAGAGATTAATCCTGAGCAAAACTAAAAGGCAGAGAAAATGAACAAAAAATTAACAAAATCAGAAATGAGAAGGGAGACCTAACACCAAACACTGAGGATATCCAAAGAATAATTAGGTCTTGTTTCAAAAGTCTGCACTCTACAAAATTAGTAAATCCTAACAAAATGGATGATTTTCTTGATAGATTCATCTTATAAAAGTTAAATCAGGATCAGGTAAACTATTTAAATAGCTCTATAAGCCCTAAGAAAAGGGTAGGTATAATCAAAACTCTCTCAACCAAATCAGCCTGGTGCCAGATGATTTTAGAGCAGAATTCTACTAGACTTGGAGAGATAAGTTAATGATCCTCAAACCATTCGAAAACAAACAAAACAACTACAACAACAAAACCAGAAACAGAAGAAATAAATATTGTCAAACCAGTCTATGAGGGCACAATTACCCTATACCTAAACCTCACAAATAATCAACAAAGAAAGAGAACTTCAGACCAATTTCTCTTATAAACATCGATGCAATAATACTCCACAAAATACTCACAAACTGAATCCAAAACACTTCAAAGACATCATCCACTATGATCAAGAAGACTTTATCTCAGGGATGCAGAGATGGTTTAATATATAAAAATCCATCAATATATTCCACAACATACACTGAGAAAAGGAAAACACATAATGATCTTAGCAGATGCTAAGAAGGCTTTGACAAAATTTAACACACCTTCAGGATAAAAGTCTTGGAAAGATCAGGAATATGAGGCCCATACATGAACAATATAAAGACAATATACAGCAATCTAATAGCCAATACTAAATGAAATGAAAAGAAACTTAAAGCAAGTCCATTATAACTGAGGACAAGACAATGCTCTCTATTGCCAATCTCTCTTTCTATTCAATGTAGTATCTGAATTTCTAGGTAGAGAAATAAGACAATCAATGAAGGGTTGTTGGAATGGAAATTGTTGGGTTTGTTGGAGAGCACATTGGGACTAGGAAAATACCTAAGATAGGAGAGGTTCCTGGGTGAATAAGGGGTAAGCTTATCTGGGGCTCCTAGAACACGGGGTATAGAACCTGAAGTAACCACCTCCTTTAGCCAGTCAGGACTTCTACTGAAGAGAGAGGGACATCAATTCACCTACATAATCTTCCAGGACAACAAACGCCCTGCCTACAAGACATACAGGAATAAGGATGGAGCAGAGATTGGAAAAATTGCCAAACTATGATTGGCCCAACTTGAGACTCACCTCAGCCATGGGAGAGTGCCAAACCCTGATACTATTAATGATACTCTGATGTGCTTGCAGACAGGAGGCTAGCATAACTGTCAGTCATCTGCGAGGTTTCATCAAGAAGCTTATGAAAACAGATCCAGAGACCCAGAACCAAACATTAAGCAGAGGTCAGAGAGTCTTACAAAGGAGTCTGGAGAAGGAATGAGATGGATCAAGGACATCACAAGAAAACCAGCAGAGTCAACTAGATTGTGCCCAGTGAGGATCACAGAGGGTGAACCACCTACCAAAGAACATGTATAAACTGAACCTAGGCCCTCTACACATAATATATTTTTTCACTATATATATATATATATATATATATATATATATATATATATATATATACATATATATATATGTATATACATATATATTCTCACATATTATATACACTACATATACATATACATATACATGCACATGCACATGCACATGCACATACACATATACATATACATATACATATACATCTTGGTCTTTGTCTTACTCAAGGTTTCTATTCTTGCACAAAACATTATGAGCAAGAAGCAGGAAAGAATTTATTCAGTTGACATTCCATATTGCTGTTCCTCACCAAAGAAAGTGAGGTCTGAAACTCAAGCAGGTCATAAAGCAGGAGCTAATATAGAGGCCACGGAGGGATATTACTTACTGGCTTGCTGCCCTATCTTGTTCAGCTTGCTTTCTTATAGAACCCAGGACCACTAGCCCAGGGATGGCACAACCCACAATGGGCCCTCCTACCCTTGAATACTAATTGAGAAAATGACTTACAGCTAGATCTTATCGAGGCATTTTCTCAAGGAAGGCTCTTTATCTGTTATAACTCCAGCTGTGACAAGTTGACACACAAAACTAGCCAGTACAGTCTTCATGTGGGTTCTCTGAGGAGGAGAGAGGGAAATGAGAAAAGGGACTTTAAGGGTGGAACTTGGAGGAGAGCAGAGAGGGGGCTGTGATCACAAAATATAAAGTGAATAACTAAATCAATGAAAAACAAAAATTAAAAAAAAAAACAAACACTTAACTCTGTTTAGCTTCCTTAAAGTTAATGTTTCATAGGCTTCAGTCCAGTGACCAAAGCTTACAGGTAGGGTCTGCTATGGCACCTTGACTTCCAAAGAATCTCGCTGTCTCCTATCTCAGTTAGATATGGCACATGGCCAGGAGAAAATTCCATGTGAATCAGAATTCTAATTCTAACAATTTTCAGTGCTATTTAAGTTCTTTGCTCTGATATCACAAAAATCAGCTTCTATTTAATAACACATACGAGACTTACACTGTTCCTGTAAATGAAAATCAATGAGGTCCTTACTAGAAGTCTCTGTCCCACAAAATTATTGATATTGTTAAAGTTGTCCTAAGCCTCTGGGACTCAGTTTTTCAGATAACAGTTTTTCAATAACTATGTCAAAATGCATTTTGTTACAGGACGAATGAGATACTCAACTTTTAGTGGAAATGGGATTTAAAAAGGCTTCAGTCAGAGTCAAATTTACAATCATCATTGATAGAGCTCATTATTTGTGAAGCTGCTTATCTCCTAACAGCTGAGGAACAAGAGAATAAAATTGGAGGCAGTAATTTGTCAAAGGAACACCAAATGATCAGAATACATCCAACTAGGCCCAACAAACTTTATAAATTCCATTGCATTGCGCTGGTCACACAGGCTAAGGACCATGTCTAAAGCTCTTTGGAAGAAATTATTTATCTATAATACAATAGTACAATAGTACCTTAAATTCTTCAGTTGAGGAAACATAGCTTATATTCCTAGTTTGAAGCACCTTGTATTTATAGTTCAGAATTAGTTCTAGGCAAAAAGCCAGAGAGAAGTCATGGTGTTTTCTTTAGTAACCTTCCTTTACCGGAAACAGACATTTTGTGTTGTCTATTATTAAAATTCTAAACACAATGATTTATATACATTGTACAGATTTATAGTTAGTATTCATTGGTTGTGATTTTTATGATCAGGCTTGGCATTTTATTGTGCTTTTAGTAAGGTTTTTAAGAAAATAAATGTCCCCTCTCGTTTTCATCTCTGCCTTCCAGACACAGAAATCAAGAAGCAATTTGGGACATGAACCCTACAGATTTTTGTCAGTGCCCAGACCTGACCATGTGCCACAGCTCTTTGTGGCCAGACCCTGCTAGGAGAGAGTTGGTCTTACAGTACTTCTGAGACTCAGGCTTCCAGGAGGGTCAAGCCACTATCAGAATGAGCAAGACCAGTGAACACCAGAGATAAGCAGATGGCAAGACTCAAGTCCAACATTCTAAGCAACAGAAACCTATGTCACTTGGCATCAATAGAATCCAGTTCCCCCACCACAGCATGTTCTGGATACCCCCAACACACCAGAAAAGCAAGATTCTGATGATGTTAGAGGACTTTAAGATGGTCATAAATAACCCTGTTAAGGAAATATAGAACAACACAGGTAAACAGATAGATGCCCTTAAAGAGGAAAAACAAAAATCAAACAGGTGAAGGAATTGAACAAAAAACATCCAGGCTTTGAAATTAAAATAGAAACAATAAAGCAATCACAAAGAGAGACAACCCTGTAAATAGAAAACCTAGAAAAGAGATTATGATCCATAGACACAAGATTCACGAAAAGAATATACAAAATAGAAGAGAAAATCTCAGGGGCAGAAGATACCATAAAAACATAGAAAACAATGCCACAATGGTCAGAGAAAATGAAAACTATGCAAAGCTTCTAAGCTAAAATATCCAAAAATTCAGGACACAATGAGAAGATAAAACTTGAGGATAATAGTTATAGAAGAGAGCAATGATTTCCCACTTAAAGGGCCATAAAATATCTTCAAAAATTATAGAAGAAAACTTCCCTAACCTAAAGAAAGAGATGCCCATAAACTTACAAGAAGCCCAAATAGATTGGACCAGAAAAGAAATTCCACCTTTCATATATTAGTCAAATCACCAAATGCATAAAACAAAGAAAGAATATTAAAAGTAGTAAGGGGAAAAGGTCAAGTAACATAAAGGCAGACCTATCAGAATTAAGTCTTACTTCTCAACAAAGACTATGAAAGATAGCATAACCTTGAAAGATGTCATCCAGACCCTAAGAGAACACAAATGCTAGCCCAGGCTATTGTATCCAGCAAAACTCTCAATTACCATATATGAAGAAAGCAAGATGTTCCATGACAAAACCAAATTTACACAACATCTTTCCACAAACCCAACCTGAGAAAGGATAATAGATGGAAAACCCCTGAAACAAGGAGAAAAGCTGTACCCTAGAAAAAGCAAGAAAATATTCTTCTTTCAACTAACACCAAAGAAGTTAGCCACAGAAACATAATTCTACCTCTAACAACAAAAATAACAGTAAACAACAATGTTTGGTCCCTCAACACTCCTCAACATCAATGGACTCAATTCCCCAATAAAAAGACTTACAGACTAGATACATAAAGATGTCGCAGAATTTTGCTGCATACAGGAAACATGTCTCAGTGAAAAAACAAATGCTAACTCAGAGTAAAAGGTTGAAAAACATTTTTCCAAGCAAATGGTCCTAAGAAACAAGCTGTAGTAACCATTCTAATATTGAATAAAATTTACTTTCAACCAAAAGTTATCAAAAAAAGATGGGGAAGGTTACCTTTTACATGTCAAAGCAAATGCTACCAAGATGAACTCTAAATTCTGAATATCTATGCTCCAAACACAAGGACACCTATATTCATCAAACAAACCTTACTAAAACTCAAAGCACACACTGCACATAACACAATAATAGTGAAAGTCTTCAACACCCCAGTCTTATAAATGGACAGATCATGGAAACAGACTTTAACCAGAGACACAATGAAAATAACAGAAGTTATGAATCAAATGTATCTAACATATTTCTATAGAATATTTAAACCTAAAACAGAAGAATACATCTTTCCAGCACCTTGTGGTACCTTCTCCAAAAATGACCATATAATTGATTACAAAACTGGCCTCAACATATACAAGAAGACTAATATATCCCCGTGCACCCTATTAGATCACCATAGACTAAAACTGGTCTTCAATTACAACAAAGACAACAGAAAGCCCACATATGTATAGAAGCTGAACAATGCTCTATTGAATGACAACTTGGTCAAGGAATAAATTAAAGACCTTTTAGAATTTAATGAAAATGAAGACAAAACTTACCCAAACTTATGGAAAACCATGAAAACAGTGCTTAAAAGGAAAATCCATAGCTCTGAAATGCATCCAAAACGAAACCTGAAATACCATAATCTAGTAGATTGACAGTCAAATGGAAAACTTTAGAAAAAAGGAAGCAAATACACATAAGAAGAGTAGAAAGCAGGAAATAATCAAATTCAGGGTTGAAATCAACCAAGTAGAAGCAAAAAAAAAAAAAAAAAAAAAAAAAAAAAAAAAAAAAAATCAACAAGATTGATACTCCCTTAGGCAGACTAACTAGAGGCACAGAGAGAGTATCCAAATTAATAAAATCAGAAATGAAACTGGATATATAACAATAGAAACCAAGGAAATTCAAGAAATCATCATATCCTACTACAAAAGCCTATACTCAACAAAACTAAATGGACATTTTTTTAGACAGTTACCAGGTACCAAAGTTAAAACAGGATCATATAAACCATATAAACAACCCAATAACCCCTAAAGAAACAGAAATAGAAATATTCATTAAAAGCCTCTCAACCAAATAAAATCTCAGGACAAGATGGATTTAATGCAGAGTTCTATCAGACCTTCATAGAAGACCTAATACACATACTCTCCAAACTATTCCACAAAATAGAAACAGAGGGAACACTATCCAACTCATTTTGAAGCCAAATTATGCTCACTTGTAAATCACAAAAAGACTCTAGAAAAAGAGAATTTCAGAACAATTTCTCTCATGAACACTGATGAAAAAATACTCAATAAAACTCTAGCAATGCAAATCCAAGAACGAAACAAAATGATCATTCACCATGATCAAGTAGGTTTCATTCCAGGATGCCATTGTTCAATATATGGAAATCCATCAACATAATTCAAAATATAAACAAACTCAAAAACCACATAATTATCTCCCTAGATGCTGAGAAAGCATTTGTCAAATTTCAATACCCCTTCATGTTAAAAGTCTTGGAAAAATTCTTGATCTTAGAGCATAAGCCATTTGTGTTCTGTTCAAAAATTTTCCCTATGCTTCTGTGTTCTAAGCTCTTCCGCACTTTCTGCTCTATTGGTTTCAGCATACCTGGTTTTATGTGGTGGTCTTTGATCCACTTGCACTTAAGCTTTTTACAAGGAGATAAGAAGGAATGAATTTGCATTCTTTTGGATGCTGAGTGCCAGTTGAACCAGGACCATTTGTTGAAGAGGCTGTCCTTTTTCCATTGAATGTTTTTAGCTCTTTTGTCAAAGATCAAGTGACCATAGGTGTGTGGGTTCATTTTGGGTCATCTATCCCACTGGTCTACCTGCATGTCTCTGTACCAATAACAGGCAGTTTTTTCCACAATTGATCTGTAATACAGCTTGAGGTCAGGAATGATGATTCCCCCAAAGTTTTTTTTTTTTTTTTTTTTTGGTTGTGAGACTAGCCTTTAATGGCTGAGCCATCTCCAGGGAGACAGGCTCAGTGAGAAGGCATTCTGATTAGCTGGGGTACAGAGAGATCTCTGCAGAGAGATCTCAGAGGAGCTTGCAGAAAGTGTGCTCCCTGCCCACTTGGTTCAGGGAACCAGTAACCCAGCTTTGGGCTATTCCCAGCCAGAGGAATTTGAGGGCAGAACAGGCTCTCAGACCATCCACCACCAGGAAGAACAGAGATCCAGGGACACAGGCCTAGTGAGAAGGCATTCTGAGTAGCCGGGAAGAAGGAGATCCAGGGACATAGGCCAGGTACAAGGGAGAGGCAAGAAACAATCACTGACAACAAGTAGAAAAGAGGAAAGTGAAAGAATGTATCCCAGGGAAACCAAGACAAACTGGCAACACCAGAACCCAGCTCTCCCATCACAGCAAACAGAGGAATGCCAAACATTCCAGAAAAAGAAGACTCAGACCTGAAATCATACTTCAAGATGATGATAGAAATGCTTAAACAAGAACAGGAGGAAAAGCATAAAGAATTAGAAGCTTTTAAAGAGGAAACAAGAAAAACACTCAAAGAACTCAAAGAACTAGAGGAAAACAGATCCAAAGAGATGAAGGAATGGAAGAAGGAATTTAAAAAGGAAATGGAGACAATAAAGAAAACACTAAAAGAGACAATCCTAGAGGTAGAAACCCTAAAAAAGAAATCAGGAGTAACAGATGCAAGCATTTCCAACAGACTACAAGAGATGGAAGAGATAATCACGGGGGCCAAAGACAACATTGAAAACATAGACAAAACAGTCAGAGAAGACACAAAAAAACAAAAATCTCCTAACCCAAAATGTCCAGGAAATCCCGGACAATGAGAAGACCAAACAAAAGGATAATAGGAATAGAAGAGAGTAAAGAATATCAACTAAGAGGTACAGTAAATATCTTCAACCAAACTGTAAAAGAAAACTTTCCTACCCTTAAGAATGATATGACCATGAGCATAAAACAAGCCTACAGAACTCCAAATATGTTGGACCAGAAAAGAAATTTCTCCCGACACATAATAGTCAAAATGCCAAGTGCACAAATCAAAGAAAAAATATTAAAAGCAGTAAGGGAAAAAGGCTATGTAACATAAAAAGGCAGACCAATCAGAACCATACCTGACTTCTCAACAGAGACTATGAAAGCTAGAAGAGACTTGACAGACATCATGCAGACCCTAAGAGAGCACAGGTGCCAAAGCTGCTAAACTCAGTAAAACTCTCAATCACCATTGATGGAGAGACTATGACATTGCAAGTCAAAACTAAATTTACACAATATCTGAAAACAAACCCAGCACTACAATGAATTATAGGTTGAAAACCAATACAGTGAGGGGAACTAAATCATAGTAAAAACAAGAAAACTCCTAAGCAAGAAAAACAAAAGAAAGACACAAAGGCACAATTCAACCTCCAAAAGCAAAAATAGCAGAAAACAGCAATCACTATTCCCTGATATCTGTTAAGATAAATGGACT
Source organism: Micromys minutus (assembly GCF_963924665.1). Classification (NCBI taxonomy): domain Eukaryota; kingdom Metazoa; phylum Chordata; class Mammalia; order Rodentia; family Muridae; genus Micromys; species Micromys minutus. The sequence continues at coordinate 11,357,447 of NC_137969.1, forward strand.
CAATTTTCCAATAAAAAGATATCGGCTATCTGACTGGACACATAAACAAAACCTAGCATTTTGCTGCATACAGGAAACTCATCTCGGAGACAAAGACAGACACTGTCTCAGAGTAAATGTTTGGGGAAAAAACCTTCCAAGCAACTGGTCTCAAGAAGCAAGCTGGAGTGGCCATTCTAATATCGAATAAAGTAGATTTTCAACCAAAAGTTATCAAAAAATAAGGAAGGACACTTTTTACTCATTACAGGGGAGATTTGACAGAAGGACCTCTCAATCTTTAACATATATGCTCCAAATACAAAAGCACCAATATTCATAAAAGAAACATTACAAAAGCTAGCAAAATATATTGCACCCCATACAATAATAGTGGAAGACCTCAATACCCCACTCTCACCAGTGGACAGATCATGGAATCAAAAACTGAACAAGGACACTGTAAAAATAGCAGAAGTTATGAACCAACTGTAATTAATAAATATCTACAGAACATATCATCCTAAAACAAAAGAATACACCTTCTCAGTACCTCACGGCACCTTCTCAGAAATTGACCACATAATTGGTCACAAAAGGAGCCTCAATGGATATAAGAAGATTGAAATACTCCCATGAATCCTTTCAGATCACCATGGTCTGAGGCTAGACCTTAATAACAACAAAGATAACAAAAAGCCCATATGCACATGGAAACTAAACAATGCTCTATTAAATGATAGGAGGGTCAAAGAAGAAATAAGGAAAGAAATTAAGGATTTTCTAGAATTTAATGAAAATGAAAACACAACATACCTAAACCTACGGGATAAATGAAAGCAGTACTGAGAGGAAAACTCATTGGGCTGAGTGCTTCCAAAAAGAAACTGGAGAGAGCATACATCAGCAACTTGACAGCACAGCTGAAAGCTCTATAAAAAAAAAAAAAAAAAAAAAAAAGGAAGCAGATACACCCAGGAGGAGTAGATGGCAAGAGATAATCAAATTTAGGGAAAGAATAGACCAAATAGAAACAAAAAGAACCAATCAAAGAATCAACAAAACCAGACAGCAGTTTTTTAAAGAAAATTAACAAGATTGACAAACCCTTAGCGAGACTAACTAGAGGGCAAAGAGAGAGTATCCAAATTAACAAAATCAGAAAGAAAAGTGGAGAAATAGCAACTAAAACTGAGGAAATTCAAGAAATCATCGGATCCTACTACAAAAGACTATACTCAACAAAGCTTGAAAATCTGGAGTAAATGGATGAATTTCTAGACAGATACAAGGTACTGAAATTAAACCAGGACAAGGTAAACCATCTAAATATTCCCATAACACCTAGAGAAATAGAAGCAGTCATCCAAAGCCTCCCAACTAAATAAGTCCTGGTCCACATGGGTTCAGTGCAGAATTTTATAAGATATTTATTGATGACATAATACCAATACTCTCCAAACTATTCCACAAATTATAATCAGATGGAACACTACCTAACTCAATTTTTGAGGCTATAATAACCCTCATTCCTAAACCACACAAAGACCCTACAAGGAAAGAGAACTTCAGACTAATCTCACTTGTGAACATTGATGCAAAAACACTCAATAAAATCCTTGCAAACCTTATCCAAGAACACATCAAAACGTTCACTCACCATGATCAAGTAAGCTTCATCCCTGGGATGCTGGGATGATTTAATATATGGAAATTCATCAATGTAATCCCCCATATTAACAAACTCAAAGGAAAACAGCACCTGGTCATCTCACTAGATGCTGAGAAAGCATTTGACAAAATTCAACACCACTTTATGTTAAAAGTCTTGGAAAGAAGAGGAATCCAAGGCCCATACCTAAACATAATAAAAGCAATATACAGCAAACCAACACCCAACATCAAACTTAACGGTAGGAAACTTGAAGCAATCCCACGAAAATCAGGGACTGAACAAGGCTGCCCATTCCCCTCCTACCTATTCAACATAATACTAGAAGTCCTTCCTGGAGCAATCAGACAGAAAAAAAATCAAAGAGATACAAATTGTAAAGGAAGAAGTAAAAACATCACTATTTGCAGATGACATGATAGTGTACTTAAATGACCTCACAAAATCCACCATAGAACTCCTACAGCTAATAAACAACTTCAGAAAAGTGTCTGGATATAAAATTAACTCACAAAGATCAGTAGCCTTCTGATATTCAAAGGCCAAACATGTGGAGAAAGAAATTAGGGGAAAGTTACTCTTTACAATAGTCATAAAAATATGAAATACATTGGTGTGACTCTAACTAACAAATGAAGGACCTGTATGACAAGAACTTCAAACCTAAAGAAGGAAATCAAGGAAGATCTGAGAAAACAGAAAGAACTCCCATGTTCATAGATTGGAAGGATAAACATTGTAATAATGGCCATTTTCCAAAAGCATTCTACAGATTCAATGCATTCCCTATCAAAATACCAACCCAATTCTTCATTGAGTTGGAAAGAGCAATGTGTAATTTCATCTGGAATCACAATGAACCTAGAATAGGGAAATCCATCCTTAAAAACAAGAAAACATCTGCAGTAATCACTATCCCACAACTTAAGCAATATTTGAATGCAATTGTGCTAAAAACTGCTTGGTACTGGTACAGAAATAGGCACATAAATCAATGGAATAGAATAGAAGATCCAGAAATGTGCCCTCACATATATGGTCACCTGATTTTTGACAAAGGAGCTGTAAACATTCAATGGAAAAAGGACAGCCTATTCAACAAATGGTGTTGTTCCAACTGGCACACAGCATTCAGAAGAATGAAAATAGACCCTTTCTTATCTCCTTGTACAAAGCTCAAGTGCAATTGGATCAAAGATCTCCACATTAAACCAGGTACATTAAAACTATTAGATGAGAAAGTAGAGAAAACCTTAGAACACATATGCACAGGAGAAAATTTCCTGAACAGAACACCAATGGCTGGTGCTCTAAGGTCAAAGATTGACAAATGGGAGTTAATGAGATTGCAAAGTTTCTGTAAGGCTAAAGACACTGTCAAGAAAACAAAATGGCAGCCAAAAGAGTGAGAGAAGATCTTTACCAACCCCACATCAGATAGAGGCCTAATATCCAAGATATACAAAGAACTCAAGAAGCTAGACACCAGAGAATCAAATAACCCTATTAAAAATGGGGTACAGAGCTAAACAAAATTTTCTCAATTTTGGAATATTGAATGGCTGAGAAGCATCTAAGGAAGTGCTCGACATTCTTAGCTATGAGGGAAATGCAAATCAAAACAACCCTGGGATTCCACCTCACACCAATGAGATTGACCAAGATCAAAAATTCAGATGGCAGCAGATGCTAGCAAGGATGTGGAGAAAGAGGAACACTTCTCCACTGTTGATGGGGTTGTAAATTGGTACAACTACTCTGGAAATCAGTCTGGCGATTCCTCAGAAAATTGGACATAGTACTACCTAAAGACCAAGTTATTCCACTTCTGGCCATTTTCCCCAGAGACTTTCCAACATACAACAGGGAAACATGCACCACAATGATCATAGCACTTCTATTTATAATAGCCAGAAGGTGAAAAAAAAACCAGATGTCCTTCAGTAGATGAATGGATTAAAAAATTGTGTTATATTTAACAATGGAGTACTACTCAGCTATCAGAAAAAATGACCTTATGAAATTCTTAAGAAAATGAATATCATCCTGAGTGAGATAACCCAGTTACAAAAGAATAGACATATTATGCAGTCAGTGATAATTGGATACTAACCCAATAAACTCTGAACACCCCAGAAGCAACTGACAGACTGTGTGAAGTTCAAGAAAAAAAAAAAAAAAAAGAAAGAAAGAAAGAAAATAAAATACCATTATGTTTACTCCTTACACACCATTGAAATCCTTGACTAATTCTAGGTCACATCCTGTTTTCCATGTAATTTAAGCTCATTGTAACTAGTAAGATCTTAATTCACACTATCAAACCTTATTTTAAAAAGGCAAGCAATTACAAAAATGTATTCATATACTTTTATGAAAAAATGCTTAAAATTTGTTCATTCATCTTTTGATGGGGATTGCACTGAATTTGTAGATTGCCTTAGGCAAGATGGCCATTTTTAACATGTTATTTTTAATCCAAGAGCATGGGAGATCTTTCCATTTTCGTTTTTTTTTTTTTTAACTTTATTTTAAAAAAACAAGATAAAAGAAAAAAATTGTAAACATTTTTGCATAATTGCATACAAATACTTTTTTGTCAGTGCTTGGCTTTTTTTTTTTTTTTTTTCTTTTTAAGGTTTGATACTCTGCGTTAAGGTCTTACAAGTTACAATGAGCAAAATGTACATGTAAAACAGGATGTAACCCGGAGTTAGTCAATGTTTTCTTGGTGTGTAAGGATTGAGCATAATGGTTTTTTTTTTTGTTTGTTTGTTTGTTTGTTTTCTTTTCTTTTCTTTTTTTCTTGAACTTCACACAGTCTGTGAGTTGGTTCTGGGGTAGTCCTAGCCTCTGGGGTTAGCATCCCTCTATCAGTGACTGCATATTATGTCTGTTCTTTTGTGACTGGGTTATCTCACTCAGGCTGATATTCTCTAGATACAACCATTTTTTTAAGAATTTGATTAAGTCATTGTTTCTGATAGCTGAGTAGTACTTCATTGTGTAAATGTACCACAATTTTTGCATCCATTCATCTACTGAAGAACATCTGGGTTCTTTCCAGTTTCTGGCTATTATATATAGAGCAGCTATGAACATTGTGGTGCATGTATCTTTGTTGTATATTGCAGTGTGTCTGGGATATATGCCCAGAAGTGGAATAGCTGATCTTCAAGTAGTACTATTTCTAATTTTCTGAGGAATTTCCAGACTTATTTCCAGAGTGGTTTTTATCAGTTTACAACCCCACCAACAGTGGAGAAGTGTTCCTCTTTCTCTACAACCTCACCAGCATCTGCTGTCATCTGAGTTCTCAGCCAATCTGACTGGTGTGAGGTGGAATCTCAGGGTTGTTTTGATTTGCATTTCCCTGATGGTTAAGGATATAGAGCACTTCCTCAGGTGTTTCTTGGCCATTCGGTGTTCCTCAATTGAGAACTTTTTTTTTTAGCTCTGTACCCCATTTTTAAATAGGGTTGTTTGATTCTCTGGTGTCTAGCTTTTTGAGTTCTTTGTATAACTTGGATATTAGGCCTCTATCTGATGTTGAGTTGGTAAAGATCTTTTCCCATTCTGTTGGCTGCCATTTTGTTTTCTTGACAATGTCCTTAACCTCATAGAAACTTTGCAATCTCATTAAGTCCCATTTGTTAGTCTTTGACCTTAGAGCTAGAGCCATTGGTGTTTTGTTCAGAAAATTTTCTCCTGTGCCTATGTGTTCTAAGGTTTTACCTACTTTCTCATCTAATAGTTTCAGAGTATCTAGATTAATGTGGAGATCTTTGATCCACTTACACTTGAGCTTTGTTCAAGGAGATAAGAAAGAGTCTATTTTCATTCTTCTGCATGCTGAGTGCCAGTTGGACCAACACCATTTGTTGAATAGGCTGTCCTTTTTCCATTGAATGTTTGCAGCTCCTTTGTCAAAAATCAGGTGACCATATATGTGAGGGCTCATTTCTGTATCTTCTATTCTATTCCATTGATTTACGTGCCTACTCTGTACCAGTACCAAGCACTTTTTAGCACAATTGCATTCAAATATTGCTTAAGTTGTGGGATAGTGATTACTGCAGATGTTTTCTTGTTTTTGAGGATGGATTTTCCTATTCTAGGTCTTTTGTTATTCCAGATGAAATTGCACCTTGATCTTTACAACTCAATGAAGAACTGGGTTGGAGTTCTTTCCATTTTCTAAGGTCTTCTTCAATTTCATTCTTCAGGGATTTGAAGTTCTTGTCATACAGATCTTTCACTTAATTGATTATGGTTGCATCAAGGTATTTTCTATTCTTTGTGGCTATTGTGAACTATTCTGATTCTCTAATTTCTTTCTCAGCCTGTTTGTCCTTTGAGTAAAGGAAAGCTACTCACTTGCTGGAATTAATTTTATATCCAGCCACTCTTCTGAAGGTGTTTATCAGCTATAAAAGTTCCATGGTTGATTTTTTAGGGACACTTAAGTATAGTATTATATCGTCTGAAAATAGTGATGTTTTGACTTTTTTCATTTCCAATTTGTATTCCTTTGTCCTCTATTTTTTGTCTTATTTCTCTGGCTAGGACTTCCACTACTATATTGAATAGGTATGGAGGGAGTGGACAACCTTGTCTAGTCCCTGATTTAAGTGTGATTGCTTCAAGTTTCTCACCTTTACTTTGATTCTGGCTATCAGCTTGCTGTATATTACTTTCACTATTTTCAAGTGTGTGCCTTTAATACATGATCTTTCTCAGACTTTTAATATGAAGGGGTGTTGAGTTTTGTCAAATGCTTTCTCAGCATCTAGAGACATAATCGTGAGATATTTTTCTTTCGGTTTGTTTATATAGTGGATGACATTGATGGATTTCTGTATACTGAACCATCATTTCATCCCTGAGATGAAGGCCACCTGATCATGGGGAATGATCGTTTTGATGCATTCTAGGATTCAGTTTGCAAGAACTTTATTGAGTATTTTTACATCAATGTTCATGAGGAAAATTGGTCTAAAGTTTCCTTTTATTGTTGGATATGTGTGTGGTTTAGAAATGAGTGTAATTGTGGCTTTGAAGAATTAGTTGGGTAGTTTTCCCTCTTTTTCTATTTTGTGGAATAATTTGAAGAGTATTGGTATTAGGTCTTCTATGAAGGTCTGATAGAATTCTGCATTAAACCCATGAGGTCCTGGGCTTTTCTTTTTTTTTTTTTTTTTGGAGGGGGGGGCATTTTGATGACTGCTTCTACTTCTTTAGGGGTTATGGGGCTATTTATATAGTTTATCTGATCCTGATTTAACTTTGGTACCTGGTATTTTTCTTGAAAATTATTCCTCTAGATTTTCTAGTTTAGTTGAGTATAAACTTTTGTAATAGGATCTGATGATTTCCTGAATTTCCTCAGTTTCTGTTGTTATGTCTCCTGATTTTTTAATGTGAATACTCTCTCTGTGCCCTGTTGTTAGTTAGCCTAAGGTTTTATCATTCTTGTTGATTTTCTCAAAGAAGAAGCTCTTGGCTTTGTTGAAACTTTCTACAGTTCTTTTTGTCTCTATTTGGTTGAATTCAGCTCTGAATTTGGTGATTTACTGCCATTGCAAAGCATCTGTATGGCCAAGAACATTGTCCAAAGGACAAAATGGCTACCAACAGATTGGGAAAAGATTTTTACCAATCCTAAATTTGATAGAGGGATGGTATCCAATAAATACAAGGAACTCAAGAAACTATACCCTGGTTCTATTCAAATGAGACTATCATCCTGAGTGAAATACCCCAGTCACAAAACAATGCACATGGTATGTACTCACAGATAAGCAGACACTAGCCCCAGAAAGCTCTGAATACCCAATACCCAAGAAACAATTCACAGACATTATGAAGCTCAAAAAGAAAGAAGGCCAAATTGGAGATTTTTAGTCTCAGTCTTTCTTAGAAAAGAGAATAAAACTCTCTTGGGATGAAATGCAAGGTCAAATAGAGGAACAGATATTGAAGAAAAGATCACTCAGAAGCTGCCTCATCTGGGCATCCAAGACATATATAGCTATCCCCAAAAGTACATACTGGCAGGACCCAAACACTGATGTCTTCTCAGGGACTATGCTAGATTCATATAGATACAGTTGAGCATGCTTACAGCTGACCAACTGTCTGAACTTGAGGATCACAATGAGGTTGCTAAAGGAAAAACCTAAGGAACTGAAAGGAATTGCAACCTCATGGAAAGATAACATTATCAACCAACCAAACCCTCCAAAACTTCCATGGAGTAAAACACCAACCTTTGTGCTCAATTTGAGAGATCTATTGATCCAGTTGCACATGTAGCTATAGATAACAGTGTCTGGCATCAATGTGAGAAGAGACTTTTTTTCCAGAGAAGGCATGTTTTCCTAATGTAGGAGAATGCCTTATCTATAATAGCCAGAAGCTGGAAAAAACCCAAATGTCCTTCAACAGAGGAATGGATTCAGAAAATGTGGCACATGTACATAATGGAGTACTACTCAGCTATTAAAAAAAAAAAGTAGTTCATGAAATTCCTAGGCAAATGGATGGAACTTGAAGCTATCATTCTGATTGAGGTAACCCAGTCACAAAAGAAAAGTCATGCTATGTATTCACTTATATGAGCCCCCACCCCCAAATAGAGCTTGGAATTCCCAAGAAACCATCCAATTAGAGTGATCTTGGTACTGCAAAAGTATGCCTGCCATTACTGCAGCCTTAGAGTTATTATGCCACACTTGTCATTGATGTAGTTTTCAGGCATTATAGATGGGTCAAATTGTTGGTATAGTGCCATATGGTACCATGAAATCCAGTCCACAGGGATTGAGTCTTTAGGTCCGTTTCATTTCGGAGGCTTCTGTGCCCTGTTTTAGAAGTGCAATGGGTCTTCAGTTATCAAACTCATCTTCTACTTCTGGGAGGCAATCAAGGTCAATAGTCAAGAGATTTTAGGTTTTAGGCTTTTGAGAGTTTCTTAGAAGCCCTGACCAACAACAAAAAAGAGTTTTCCCATTGTTTTCTGAACTGTTATAACAGCAGTACCATAAGACAGTCTATATGTTTGCATCATGAGATGTGGAGGTAGCAGTCTCCTATGAGAAAGAATACAAAACTTCTTGGATGCTTAAAACCTCAATTTCTCCATCTATAAAAGCACATCAGTTCTTTATGTATTATGCATAGGCAATATTTGTGTCACAATGAAGTAAAACTTCAAATATCTGTTATATTTGAGGAAGAAATGAAGGAATAAATAAAAGAAAAATTTCAGGCTTTTAGTCATTATTTTTTAAATTTATCAGCACAGTTATACCCCCCAAGAGTGAATATAGTATAAATGTCTTTTATTAAACTAAAAATAGGTTTATAAAATCACAATTACAGTGTTTGGGAATGTTGAGGAAGAGAAAGACAGTTAAAACCTCACAGTAGTAGCTTGATCATAAATTGTATTTAAATAATACTAATTTGGCTCTAGTAATTAAAATACAGTCGATTTATTTCAATACTGGAGAGGCAGAGAAGGAGATCTCTGGAATTTTAATCCAGCCTGGGCTACAAAGTAACTACTTGTTCCCAACAGCAAATAAACCTAATTTAAATATATCTCTTTGTATAATCATTCATTTTGATTTGACCCAGTCAAGTAACTAATAACAATTGACAATGCACAGGGTGTCTTCAACTGTCATCCAGAATGCTGAAGATTGTGTAGGAATCAAATCACTATGTACACAGAAAAAGAAAGGAGAGCTAAGCAATGTTTTCAACTCATTTTGAAATAGCACACATGTTCCTTGACATATCTGACTCCTTCTTTAGTGATGCTGAGACCTGTAAATTGTTCTTAATTAATAGAATATATTACAGATGATAAATCACTCCAATGGTGTCATCATTTAAGGTTTCATCTTCTTTGAAAACTGACTCTCTTACAAACCTTAAAGAGACACATTATCATACATACCGTAGACATAAAGAAATTAATCTTCCCAATAACAGAAGAGTCTTGGTAATCTTCTAGTGAGCCTTTCAGTAAAACCCAAGCATGAAACAGTGAACATAGGACCTCCCCCAAAATGTTGAACATGTCCCAGTCTCTTGACCCACAAACTATGAGATAGCTAATATATTAATATGTTGCTCTCTTCTAGCTAATTATAATCTATTATGTAAAATATATAATAACTAAGGCTAGGGACATATTAAATTATTTAGAGTCATACAACTTTGAAATGGCAAGAACCATTACCAAATGAGACCTATTTTAACACAAAATGTATAACCTTCAGTAAACAATCTTATTGCTGAAATGTTGGTATCACTAGGATTTCCCACTGTATTGCTGAGTATATTATAACTTTAAATTTATCTCTGACACCTGCTTATCTTTCTGTGAAGGGATAACATAATTACAATGTGTGAGTAACCATAACTGATATGTAGCTGAGCTTTCTGTGTGTGTAACTACTCTCAGAGATCTAAGTTCACTAATTTATTTGATCTTTTGACATATTAGGAGCTATGCACTATAAATATATTTGGATGTAAGACAAACTGCAAGTTATAGAGGTTATAATCAATAAAAAATATCATGTAGCTACCATGGAACAAGCAAGGCCTAGGCCACTGTTATCATAACACATAAAGGTTGGTGTGAGAGAAATAAGCTGTCAAAATTCTCACATTTGGCCTATATAATGAAAGATATGGAAAATGAGGCAGATTGCAATAACAATATACATTCTTGAATGTGATGGGTGAGTGGCACCATAGATCAGATGGATACCTCTTATTGACCATGATGATGATTTCACACTGGACAGTGTGCCATAGAGTAGTAAAGAGGATAATGAGTCTTACCTGTGTGCTATGCAAATACTTCTGATATTTTCTCTGTTGCCAGGGCAACTCAAACACTGAAAACAGAGAAAGGAGAGACATGCCACAAGACTAGGAGGAGCTTAACCATCTAATGAAATGGAAGTAAAGTGAATTAATTCTAATTGTGTCTGAAGTATTGGTTATCCTTATTCATAGTCTTTTTCATAAAGTAATGAGAATTGCTGTTGTGGGCCCTTCTTTGTTTTCTATGACTATGATCAACTTGAGGAGGAAATGGTTTATTTCATCTTACAGTTTACTGAGTATTGTGAAAGGAAGTCAGAGCAAGAAAGCAAGGCCAGAACCTGGAATTTGTAGCAGGAACTAAAGCACAAGGTATGGTGGAATACAACCCACTGTCTTACTTCTCATTTTAATACTCAGCCTGTTCTGTTTCTATAATCTAAGATGATCTACCCAGGGGTGCCATAACACTTAGAGCACTGGGTTCTCCCATATCAATAGTAAGTCAAGATGATTTCCCTCAGATTTGGAAATCCTATACACTAATATGATGGAGTAATTGTTTTAACTGAGGTTTTTTTTCTTCTTAGATGGCATTGGATGTGTCAGGCTGACAAAAAGCTAATTATCACACTGGTCAAGTAAATGAGGTTCTGATATCAAAGATTTATTTTTAAAACAGTGCTGATATTATTATTTCACATATGAAGCTATCTTCACTGTAACCAAGACTTCAGTGAAATGCTTCCTAATAAAAGTTATAAAGATAATAAAGTTATCTTCAAATTGTAATAGTATTACACAGATTTTGAAAATCACCATATTGTTTTTTAGAAAGGGAAGTCTTAGATATTCCACTTCCCCTAATGTCCGTGTATATGACTTACTCAAGTCATAATTATTAATCATAGTAAATATGATTTCTGGCCCTGTGAGTGACATTGTAGAGCCTTTCAGCATCTTCCTTTTTTTTTCACTATTTAAGCAGCCTTCCTGTTCAAGTGGGTCATAACCAAAACTACATATTTAGATCAGTTTCATTCCCTATATCACAAAAAGGGGCCAACCAGAAAACTACTGTACTGTTAACAGACATGATCAATAATTACATGTTCCAGTACCCATCCCCATTTTTACATCATGGCCAAAGTACATTATTTAAAAAAAAAAAAAAAAAAAAAAAAAAAAAAAAAAAAAAAAAACATGAGAAGGAGAGCGAAGGCAATTTGATTTTAAAGACAGATACCTGTGCACCTTTACGTTCGGTCCACTCTATTTGCAGAAGTTTCTTTATATAAATTAGCCATTTACCAATTTTTCTAAGCCAATAGAAATTAAATTTCATCTTGTAGGTAACAGGCATAGTTGATTATGGAACTTCAAGTCACCTACTTGAAAATAAGCTACTTTTCTGATGTCTTCATCTGAATTAGATTTATAATGGTGGATATTTGGTGAGTTCATAAGTATATCAGAATCTGAATCTCAGTGACAGCTCTCTCTCTCTCAGTGTGGCACACTTTAGGGAGAACATCTATAATTCTGACTTTCCTGGGGCCTGTGCCCTTAGGGTCTCTTCACTGAGTTAGGGCTGTTTATTGTCAACCATAAAAATAACAATATGTGCTTTTCAAGATGAGATTGTAAGTTAACATTAGGACTCATAACCCAACTCCCTTGGTTTTGTCTCTACAGGTCAGTCTTCTTACCATGACCATTCTAAACTATTCCTTTGTCATATCTTATAGCAAACACATGGAAGCTATAAACAACAGCTAATTTCAACTTACAAGTGAGTATGGGAGCCATCTTGCAAAAAAAAATTCACTAACTTTAGTCACAGAATATTTTAGGGTGTTATTTTGTGAAAAGAGTACAAGCCAAACCATTTTTGAATCCTGATCTATAGATAAAATAAAATGTATAGTTATTTTAGCCAAGTTTTTTCTACAAATAAAATATAAAGATTTTCATATTTCATATTTCATATCAAACATCAAGCATATTAGATATTTAATAAACTTGTAAGTTTTAGGAGGGATATAAAATTAATCAACTAGCATCATCATGGTTACAAAAACTTTATAATCATTTTTTTAAAAATTACTGACAAGGGAGCAAACCATTTTCTTTCCTGTTTTTATCTGTCAACCAAAAATGCATCATTTATTATTAATAAATACTGAGGTTAAACTATGTAGTTCATAAAATAATTACAAAATTATTTGCCCAGTTCTATGTCCACAGTATATGATATATATTATATAACAGGTGATGAATCTAAATTTTAGCCAAAAATTATATTTAAAATTTTTGAATACCTATTTTTAAGTATCAATGTGTATATGTATGTATAAATGAATATGTATTTGTACATATATATGATTTAAAAATAGATGTAGATGAATATATATAACCTTTCTGTGTATGTACACACACATCTGTGAGACTTCTCTGAGCCCAGAAGAGTGCATTAGATCTCTTGTAGCTGGGACTCAACTCTCATCCTCTGCCAAAGCATCAAACACTGTTGACACTGAGCTATCTCTCCAGACCCCTAAATTACATTACAGCATAAAGTATTCAATTCTTATTGTAAAACTGAAAAACGTGCCTCTTGTTGGGATATTGGAAGGTTTATGGGTTGTAAATAAGAAAGATTTCTATTAAAGTTACAAAAATGATCCAAGATTCAGATTCCGAGATGCTAATAAGGCAGAAAAGCTGAAACAATGATCAGGAACAAGCACCCAATTTGGGGGTTACAATTTGGGAAGAAATGTGACTGCTAACCTTAGGAACCTCTAAATGTTATGAAAACAAAACAAAATACCCTCTCTTATAGGAGAATAGAGGACCAAAGAGTTTTGCCAAAGATTTATACAAAAAAACAGATATTGGGTGTTCCATCAACCCACCCTCCAAAAAAACCATAAACAAACCATCCAATCAAACCAACAAAAACACCACCAATGTAAAAAAACCTATAGAGAACTCATGTAGAGTGTAATAAGTTTGGTGCTGAGGACATTTTTAATATAATTACAGAAATGTTCATAGTGTGTTGGCTGGATTCTACAGGACAAATATTCCAATATATGAACAACATACTTCCATACTAGAATTTGCTAAAGGACCAGAACCAGCTAATGTCAGTGAATTTATTAAGCTATTAGATCACCTTTGATTAAAACTAACAATCATCCTTGCCACACCTGAAAGTGGATGCTTTTTTTTCTGTGTTGGTTTTCTTATCAGCACTTCCCGGTGAAACACTGAAGAACAGAGTTCCTGGGCTCACCAGCTGGAAAGCCTCCTTTTTGAGATAAGAGAGGTTGTGTTCATCCTAACATAAAATGCAGTATTGTGAAGGAATTTGTAGAAATAATAGAATCTACATATAGATGGTAAGGACAATTTAACAAACATGTCCAGACACTTGTATTATAAGACCCTCTTCAAAACCTGTACTGCATTTGTGGCTATCTAACTGCCTCTTGGCTTTCAGCTTTGGGAAGTCACGTGTAACTGCTTTCTTTTGCATATAAAGGAAACAAATGACATTCATCAGGTAAACCTCTGAGAAAAGAATTGAATAGTTCTTTTTTTTCTCATCTAATAGTAGCACTTTTGTTTTTAAATGAATAAGTTTTCTAGTTGGCAATAATGAAAATAATGTCTGGCTAGGACCAGAGCTATCAATAGTTTATTACAATGATATGATCCAGTTAATGACCATAACTTTGAGATGCAGCTACTCCAGATTTTTAGATAAGGACACTGAGACATGTATGAAAGATCATTTAATAAGCTTTTTCTCTTGCCTCCAGATTTTATTACCACAATCATGATTTGCTAGAACATATATTCCTTAATTTCCTCTACTTCAGTGGGACACTAGTTAGAGATCAAAACTATGGAAAGGACAGTCTTATACTGAATGGATAAATGAGATGGGGTTTTGATTTAGTTTTGTTTGATTTGGTCTGTTACATTATTATATCCTTAAAATGTCTGACAATCAAATATTTTTTACACTTAAAAGTTTCTGTGTTTTTGCTGTTGTTATCACCTTTGGGGATTTTTTTTTGATTTTTTTTGTTTTATTTTGTCTTATTTTTATTTGTATTATTTTTGGAAACAAGGTCTCACTCTCCATGCTAATATGTCCTGGAACTAACTATGAGGTCCTAGTGGATCCTGAACTCATGGAAAATTCATATATCTTCTATGTGTTAATAATACACACATGAGCTGCCATCTCTGGCTTGATTGTATTTTAAATATACTGAGAAATCTTATTTAAGTTTCTTTTCAAAATAAAATTTAAATTGTCATAACTGGGGCTTGTTTATACTGTTATCTTACAGATGAATATTTCATGCTTCTTGGATAAAAGAGAAAAGAAAAAAATCAAAACGTTAGAAGAAATGACAAATTACCAAAAAAAAAAAAAAAAAAAAAAAAAAAAAGAAAGAAAGAAAGAAAGAAAGAAATGCCTTTAAATGATTATTTAGTCATCTTAATTAAATAATACAGATGTCCCTATTGTAGAAGTCTATGTGATTTGCAATAATTCTGTCAAATACTTTTATCATTTGATCACAGAATGATCCTGTTCTTTCCAAAGTTCAGGTGTACCTACAACCGGACTGTATGTGGGCAGTCATTTGTCTGATAGTCTAAAAGTAGATATATCTAATTCACTCAATCTAATGCTTCAAAAGAATAGATGACACTAAGTAACTTTCTGCTTCATAAATAAATGAGTTAGTCATTTAATTGAAGGCAAGAATAAAAAGTCAAAGTTTTGATCTTATAAGAGACTACCAGGGTATATAACCCATCTCTGCCACTTAAATGTTTTGTTACGCAAGTAAACTTCTTTGACATCTCTGAAATAGTAGAAGCAGCCACTTTTTGTGAAAGATGAAGACATGATGATCTAACCCACATAAATGAAGTGAAACAGAGTCTGTTACAGAGCAGGTGCTCAATAAACGTTCAGCCAATTGATTAGAAAATATAGCAATTGAGTGAATGAAGACTCAAACTACATTCCTAACATCACACACAGGTTCTTCTCAGATGATTTACTCAAGAACTCTTCAACTCCTGTGCAATCTACCCTCAAGAGATTTATTTAAGCCTCAGCTAATGGATGACTCAGACAATAACATGGTCCTTAGAGAAGCCAGGGATTGTGACTGAGGGGCCCCTCCTATGCTGTATTCACCTTTGAGTGCTTTAAGGTTTTTCTGCAATTAGGAGTTAAATTTGCATGTCTTTATCCCACAACTTTTAATGCTGTTTGCTATCAAACTAACAAATGACTTGAAGGCAAGGACCCCTCTACTCTTCCTCCCCAGAGTAGATGCCACATATTTTTCTGACACAAAAATGGATGCTTTAGAGGAATTCTTTAAAAAAAGTATTTTTGGGCCCTCTAAAGATTTTTTTAAAATATTTATTGATAACTATTCTGTAATTGGTAACAAAACTATCACAGATGGTGAAATGCACTCTATTAAAAACTTTCACCAGATTCCAATTCAATAAACCACACAGTTCCACAAATAAGTGCAGACTCTGGCTTGAATAAAGTGCTCTGTCTCATTTTATTCATTCATTAAACTGAACAAATATTGATTACCTTGTCAGGTCCAGGAAACATCTAAGTCCTTTGATGGCTGAATAAAATAGACAGATACTTCTTCTCTCCTTGTGCTTACCTTCCAAGACTGAAAAAGATATTACACACTAAACTATATGGATCCTTATATTGAAATGAAGTCCTACAGGCTGCAGTAGTGTCTACTTAGTAGGTAGAGGTTGCACCATTCATTAGAAGAGCCAGGAGACACCCACTGAAAGAGAACATGGAGCAGAGACCTATATCAAATGAAGGACTAAGCCAGGTCTGTTATTGAGAGAAAAGAATTGTGTTCCAGGTGGGAAAAATATACAGTTGCCCTAAACTGCATACCATAAAATGGCTTTCTGATGGCCATTTTACAAAAGGCCAAAGCAATAAATAATAAGTTTTATAAAAAATAATATAAAAGTGGTATTTTTATAACAGTGAGTTTGGAGATTTTGATAAAGCATAAAAGATCTAAATACAAAAAAATAATTACAAATTTGGATTAATTTTATAATTTTCAGTCATTCAAAAATTAAGATATTAAGGATACTTCCCTCCCATGTTGCTGACATAAAACCAATGACTAGAATCTGGGGAATTTCTAGTAATCCATAAGAAATGAATATAATCCAATAGAAAATCAACCAGAAAGAGACATGAACAGGTACTTTTCCAAAGGGTTCTCCTACTAGCTTGTAACCATATGAAAAACCGTCTGTCCAACATTAACTGAAATTATGGAAATGTAAATTTAAAACACAATGATTACCATTGGAGCATTATGTAATGAGCAAATAAAATAGACTAAAATAGTAAATACGTGCAAAATTTGGGACTTGGGCATACTCACTGTGAGACATTAAATTGATACCCTTGGAAAAGTATTATGGCATTATTAAAAGTTTATTATTCGAGAGTCTGTGACTGAGCAATCTAAATTCTCGTTCCTATCACAATGAAGTGAGTATAGATTAAAAGTAAAAAAATATGGACAAAAATACCCATAGTGACATTGTTTACTATAACTAAACTCTAAAATCTTATCAAGTGTCCATCCCTGGTAAATTGGAAAATAAACCACTGTGCATTCATATAATGCACCACAATGGGAAAGACCATAAATACTACCTATAGGAGATTTCACAAATGTGGAAGAGTCTAAAGAACACAGGCAGAAAATCATACTGCTCTCATTACATCCATTTGAAGTAAACAAAACCCCGCTGTTAATGACGAGTGTGGCTTGTGTGATAAATCTATGTATCTACAAAGACTGAAGTGCGAAGAAACAGCGAGCAGAGACAGTAGCCGAATGAAGCCACAGAAATCGAGGAGAGGCGATTGCTGAGGCACCTGATTGGCAGGGGTAATGACAGCAGACCAATCAGCTGGTCCAGCTGTAATAGCAGCGAGGTTGCTAGCCGCTTAAAGCAAAACCTTTGATCAATGACCCTAGAAGAAAGGAAAAGAAGAAAAGAAAATCTGCTAGAGAAAGTAGAGAGCGAAAGCTGAGGAAGCATAAACCGTGGTAAGGAGACATAGAAGGAAACAACTGGAGAGGGTAGTTGTCAGAATTCTCCCACTGGGGGGAAAAAATAACCTGTAATGTCTTCAGGTTCGCTCAGATTCTGGGCTAGCAGTGCTAACATAGGCTGGCGCTAAGCACTGAGGAATCCTGAACCCATAGGCCTGCTCAGGAGGTATAATACTGGATGCTGATAATGCCGGAAGAATTGTGACTTCCTACCCCATACAAGAGCAGTGATAGAGCTAGGTGTCCCAATATAAGATAAGAGGCTGGTATGAAGGTTGCAACACCAGAGGGTACTGATTGCTGTGACACTCACCTGACTACTGCCTCTGTTAACTGCTGCCAAGAAGGTGCCAGCTTGTTGCCTTCCCAAAAAAAAAAAAGCAGTGCCATTCACTGGCCGAAGTGCCTGCCCACAATGCCTTCATTGTGCCACAAGTCAGGCACTAACCACTCAACACAGAAGCTTTTGGTGGAATCTTTACGTTTCAATTCATAGCATGGGGTTTCATGAGAGTTTCTTTTTAATAATTTATTGATACTTATGTTTCAGTTTGTATTTTAGGTAATACTCTCTTGTGTTATGTTTAATAGAAAGTTCCAGAGTTGGTTTATTTCAGTATTTTTTTAATCCCCAACTTTTAAAACTTAAATAAAAGGAAGTAGAGGTCATGAATGCTAAATAATAGTAATAATAATAATAATAATAATAATAATAATAATAATAATAGTAATAATAATAATAAAACAAAAAACATTTTAAGAACTTTTGTTTCAAAGGAGAGCAAATAAAGGAGGTAGTGCATGCGCATTTGGGAAGCTTATATAAGAAAGGATTTATGGAAAGAACATTCCAGCAGGCAACATATGTAAGCCATGAGAATGAAGCTTAGCAACTGAACCTGGCTAAGCTAAGGGTGCACTAAGGGTCCAAACTTCTAACGTCTATACAAATACTCATGGTCTGTCTATTTTTGCCAGATGCAGTTTTAAGGGAAAGGAGATTTACATTGTAAAGTCTGGAATGTAGTAATCTGCAAGTGTTGTTTTCAACAGCTTCTACTTCCCTTGAGGAGGGAGTTACTTGCTAACAATCAGAATGAAAACTAAGAAAATGAGGAGAAAACACAGAATAGAATTATAGTCAGGTATAGTACATATGTAGGATCTAAAGATCTGATGGAATACCAGGTGGCAACTGGAGTCACTGCAAGTTGGTGAAAGTGGAAAAAAAAAAAAAGAGTGTAATCTGCATAGTTTCCCCAGCCCTATCTAGCTCTACAGATACAGATTTGATCTTAATAAGAATAGACAGATATTTGGGCATAAATACCTTGAGCTATGTCTCTTTGCACGTAGATGTGAACACATACCTTATATGTTGTCTCTTAGAATATAGATTTCCAACAACCATTTGTCTTTGTCCCTGAACCTCCGTTAAGTTAAACACTGATGGCCATAAAGATGATTCTCAACAAATAACTGCTAAAGATTCAACATGGCTGTTTAAAATGCGTTAGTCTTCTGGTTTCGATACAAACATTTCTACTACCATTCTTTCAAATATCTGACACATCCCAGAAACAGCTATCTGGAGATTGAAAGGACAAGGAAGTTACATAGTCACTACTTCTGTGTCAGTAAAAACATGCTCAACTCTGTGAAACAGAAACAGAATACTCACGTAAATTACATGATCAGATTGATCTGATTTCAGTTGTCACACAGAAACTGTAATTTGGAAATTGTCCTGCTTAAAAATAACTGCCTCGTTTAGCTCATCGAAAGAACTTCATGATGAATGACTATAAATATAATGATAATAAATATAAAGTGGAATTAAACAAGTATCAAATTTAAACTTTAAGGTACTATGTGGCAGTTTGCTTCCTATTTTTAGAAGGTTTAAATTTACCGTTTTGGATAACAACAACAATAGCAACCTCATCTAATATGGTAGTGACATGAAAGTGGGGACAAATGGAAAACTATTGGGTGCTGAACTCACAATAGAAAGGTTTTCCACCATCTAAAGCATTTTATTAAAACTTTAAGGAAAATTTTAATAAGAAAATATGTGTAGCAACTACCGAACCTCCCCAATAAACAACAGTAAAAGTAGAGCATGGGAGAAATTTGGCTTAGCAGCGCCCAGGTGAAAATAACAATTGTTTTAGCTGGCAATTGGCTCAATGAGCTCCTATAATGAGATGGAATTGTCCCCAGAAGAGCTAGTGTGATTTTAGGATGTATTAATAAAAATATATCTTGAATAAAGGAGATGGCGATGTTCTCTGCTCTGAGAACACACACAGTACACTCATTCAATTTTAAATACCACAATTTAAGGCAAGTAGAACATCTTCCGAGGATGTTGTTTCAGAAAGTGAAAACATTCTGATGACTTAAATGAAATGAGGTTTTGTAAAGTTCCAGCTACTTACTCAGGAGCAAAGTGACAAGGGGAAGATGAGAGACAGCCTCAGTATTTTTAACAACAGTATGAAAGAAAGGAATCCCCAAGTACAAGAACGGGGCAATGGGCAAGATACCAGGAGATATATGCCGGCTTGAATGAAATAGGGCATTCAACCAAGTCATATACACAATACGTTCTGAGGTGGGGAAGCTTGTTTATGCCAACAGTTTCTGTTTACTAAGTTATAAAATGAAAGTTTCCTTTCAACCAGATCCACACAGAGAGAAATTCCTCTGGTGAATTTCTTCAGTCATGCAGAGAAAGATGTGAGCTTGCTGATTGTTCCTAAGGGAGGCCAAATCAGCTGCAATATTTCAGAACCATTCAACCATCAGTTGCTCGGCTCACAGCTCAAAAAGGATCTGGTCATTGGCTTTTGGTCTTCCTTCACTTGCTCACAGGAGACAGGGAGGCTGAGCAGGGATCAAACCTGCAACCTTCCTGCCAGTCTCTAAGTTAGGACCTGGACCTACGAGATAATATTCACATCGGAGTCTGGTCATCAGAATTGTCCTCGTGCCTGGCACTGATATATGTGCCTAATTCAGGCCAAGTAAATAGACGTCGGTGGAACGAATCTTCTGTTTGCCTATAAGATTTTCTTTACGTTCAGTCAATTTTCATTTCAGCTAGATCTGTTTTGATGTCACCTCTGAACACTGTTCTTTTTACCCAGCATTCCTCAGCCCTGTTCTCACACTGGAATCCTCCTCACATCTCCCCTCTTCCTGTGTGACTCTTCATAGTGGTAGTCACTTTCTAACACACATTGCTACTACTTCCTTAGAGCTTATATTCTTCAAAAAGAATTTTTTCTCTTTGGGTCTCTGCTAAATCCAACACACACAATGACCACACCTAGCAACAAAAGACAGGGAATATTTTTTGGTAAATTAATAATCTCTAGAAATTTCTAGAATATGCCTTAGCTGCACGTGAGATGACTCCCAGCAAAGGTGGGAGTTAGGCTCGAGTGAATTTCATTTTAAAACCTGTCTACAAATTTGGCAAAGGTGCCTACTCATTTTCAGACTCTAGTTAAAAAGGCATGTAACTGTACTGAAAGGGAAAAAAGAAATGTATTAACCACCTTGGAAAAAAAACAGGCATATCATTAGAAATTGGCCATTTGGGTGGGAAACAATGAATGTCGTAAGAAAGGGTGAAAATACATGGACAGTTTTACAGTGCTTCAGAAGAGGCAGTCTGACTATGTACTATGTAGACCCTTAAAAATAACAGCAAAAGACTTAGAGATTTAGCTGGTTAGTTGGTTGGGTTGTTTGTTGCTTGATTGTTTAAAGGTGAAATATATTATGGTAAATATATATATATATATATATATATATACATATATATATATATATATATATATATATATATATATATATATATATATATATACATATCACAAATATTTGGCTTTCCAAAAATTTTATTAAACAAAGTATTCTAAGAACCTGAAGTGATATTTTTACTTCTTCCTTTACAATTTGTATCCATTTGATTTCCTTTTGCTCTATAATTGCTGTGGCCACGATTTCCAGTACTATGTTGACTAGGTAGGGGGAGAGTGGGCAGCCTTGTCGAGTCCCTGATTTTAGTGGGATTGCTTTAAGTTTCCCACCGTTAAGTTTGATGTTGGCTGTTGGTTTGCTGTATGTTGCTTTTATTATGTTTAGGTATGGGCCTTGGATTCCTGTTCTTAACAAGACTTTTAACATGAAGGGGTGTTGAATTTTGTCAAATGATTTCTCGGCATCTAGTGAGATAACCATGTAGTTATTTTTCTTTGAGATTGTTTATATGATGGATTACATTGTTGGATTTCCATATATTAAAACATCCCTGCATTCCACGGATTAAGCCTACTTGATCGTTTTGATGTGTTCTTGGATTCGGTTTGCAAGGATTTTGTTGAGTATTTTTGCATCAATGTTCATAAGTGAGATTGGTCTGAAGTTCTCTTTCCTTGCAGGATATTTGTGTGATTTAGGAACGAGAGTTATTATAGCCTCAGAAAATGAGTTAGGTAGTGTTCCATCAGATTCTATTTTTTGGAATAGTTTGGAGAGTATTGGCATTAGGGTATCAAAAAATGTCTGATACAATTGTGCACTGAACCCATCTGGACCTGGGCTTTTTTTGGTTGGGACGATTTTGATGACTGCTTCTATTTCTTTAGGTATTATGGGATTATTTAGATGGTTTACCTGGCCTTGGTTTAACTTTAGTATCTGGTATCTGTCTAGGAATTTATCCATTTCCTCCAGATTTTCCAGCTTTGTTGGGTATAGGCTTTTGTAGTAGGATCTGATAATTTCTTGAATTTCCCCAGTTTCAGTTTTGTCTCCACTTTCATTTCTGATTTTGTTAATTTGGATACTCTCCCTTTGCCTTCTAGTTAGTCTTGCTAAGGGTTTATCAATCTTGTTAATTTTCTCAAATAATCAGGTCTTGCTTTTGTTGATTCTTTGAATGGTTCTTTTTGTTTCTATTTGGTCAGTTTCTGTGCTGAGATTGATTATTTCTTGCCACTACTCCTTTTAGGTGTATCTGCTTCCTTTTCTTCTAGAGCTTTCAACTGTGCTATCAAGTTGCTAGTGTCTGCACTCTCTAGTTTCTTTTTAGAAGCACTCAGAGCTATGAGTTTTCCTCTCAGTTCTGCTTTCATTGCATCCCATAAGTTGATACAAACTGGAAAAGAAGAAGTAAAAGCACCACTGTTAACAGATGACATGATAGTGTACTTATCTGACCCCTAAAATTCTACCACAGAACTTCTACAGCTGATCAACAAGTTCACAAAGGGCTGGATATAAAATTAACTCAAACAAATCACTATCCTTCCTCTATTCAAAGGAAAAACATGTGGAGAAAGAAATAAGGGAAAAGATACCCTTCACAATAGTCACAAACAATATGAAATACTTTGGTATGACACTAACTAAGCAAGTGAGGGACCTGTATGACAAGAACTTCAAACCTCTAAAAAAGGAAATTGAGGAAGATCTCAGAAAATGGAAAGATCTCCCATGCTCATGGATTGGAAGGATCAACATTTTAAAAATGGCCATCCTACCAAAAGCAATCTACAGATTCAATGCAATCCTCATCAAATTTCCAACCCAGTTCTTCATTGAGTTGGAATGATCAATGTGCAATTTCATCTGGAATAACAAAAGAGCTAGAATAGTGAAATCCATCCTCCACAACAAGAAAACATCTGCAGGAATCACTATCCCTGACCTCAAGTTACATTACAAGGCAATTGTGTTAAAAACTGCATGGTACTGGTACAGAAATAGGCATGTGGATCAATGGAATAGAATAGAAGATCAATAAATGATCCCTCACATATATGGTCACTTGATTTTTGACAAAGGAGCTGTAAACATTCAATGGAAAAAGGATAGCCTCTTCAATAAATGGTGTTAGTCCAAATGGCACTCAGCATGCAGAAGAATGAAAGTAGACCCGTTCTTATCTCTTTGTACAAAGCTCAAGTGCAAGTGGATCAAAGATCTCCACATTAAACCAGGTACACTGAAACTACTAGATGAAA
Source organism: Micromys minutus (assembly GCF_963924665.1). NCBI lineage: Eukaryota > Metazoa > Chordata > Mammalia > Rodentia > Muridae > Micromys > Micromys minutus. Next base: position 11,381,164 of record NC_137969.1, read on the forward strand.
AATAGGGAAAACCTTAGAACATAGGCACAGGAGAAAATTTCCTGAACAGAACACCAATGGCTAGTACTCTCAGGTCAAAGATTAACAAATGGGACTTAATGAGATTGCAAAGTTTCTGTAAGGCTAAAGACACTGTCAAGAGAACAAAATGGCAGCCAACAGAGTGGGAGAAGATCTTTACCAACCCCACATCAGATAGAGGCCTAATATCCAAGATATACAAAGAACACAAGAAGGTAGACACCAGAGAATCAAACAACCATATTAAAAAATAGGAGCTAAACAAAAAGTTCTCAATTGACGAATATCAAATGGCTAAGAGGCATCTAAGGAAGTGCTCAATATCATTAGCCATCATGGAAATGCAAATCAAAACAACCCTGAGATTCCACCTCACACCAGTCAGAATGGCTAAGATCAAAAATTCAGAAGGCAGCAGATGTTGGCAAGGATGCAGAGAAAGAGGAACACTTTTCCTCTCTTGATGGGGTTGTAAACTGATACAATCACTCTGGAAATCAGTCTGGCGAATCCTCAGAAAATTGAAAATAGTACAACCCGAAGTCCCAGTTATTTCACTTCTGGGCATATACCCCAGAGAAATTCCAACATATAGAAAAGACACATGTACCACAATGTTCATAGCAGCCCTATTTATAATAGCCAGAAGCTGGAAAGAACCCAGATGTCCTTCAGTAGATGAATGGATACAAAAAAAAAATGTGTTATATTAACAATGGAGTACTACTCAGCTATAAGAAACAATGAGTTTATGAAATTCGTGAGAAAATGGATGTATCTAGAGAATATCATACTGAGTGAGGTAAGTCAGTCACAAAAGGATAGACATAATATGCAGTCACTGATCATTAGATGCTAACCACAGAAAGTTCTGAACCCCCCACAAACAACTCACAGACAATATGAAGTTCAAGAAAAATTTTTTAAAAAAATGAAAAACCATTATGTTTAATCTTTACACACCAAGAAAACTTTGACTAATTCCAGGTTACATCTTGTTTGACATGTACTTTATGCTCATTGTAACTAGTAAGATCTTAATGCACAGTATCAAACCTTTAAAAAAATACTGACAAAAATGTATTCTTATACGTTAATGCAAAAATGCTTAAAATCTGTACATTTGTCTTTATTTTTTAAAATAACGTTGTTCAATTTATTAAAAGAAAAAGAAGCTGCATATTGAACATTAACTAGTATTTGGGCTTCAGAAAGCCAGATTGATGTTAGAGTGCTGATAGAGGTAACTCATCTGAAAATGTCAATCTGACACAAAGAAATACAATATTTTTATTTTAATATTGCTGAGGCTGAGGATTTGGATAAATCATTATGGTTCTTGATGCACAAACACAAGGAACTACATTATCACCTGGGTGAAAATCTGAAGGCTGGGTCTTGCCTTGTGCACCTAGAATTCTCAGCACAGTGGTCGCAGAGATAAAGCTGTACAGCTCACTGACTGACTATCCTAGAAAAACAGTGAGCTCCAGGTTGATTTGGAGTTATGTTTAGAAAAACACTGATGAAGTCATCTTCTGCTGACTTGTATTTTCACATTATTTATCTGTACACCCAAGAAGCAAACAAAATCATTGATACAGAGAACTCCCCTAGAACCTACCTTAAAATGGGCAAGAACATAGTAAAAAAAAATGTTTTTCTTAAAAATGTGATAGAAACTGATCTAAATTGTAGGGAAATATTTTTTAGTCACTTATAGTTTGTTAACTAAATTAAATCTAGTCATCCAGAGAATGAATACCTTGGGACCCAGTATGAAGGCAATGTGACTGTGGTTGAGAGTAGCAGGCATAATGATCCTTCTCCAAGGCTGGAATAGGTGTTGCCACCAATGATGATGTTAAAACTCAGTGAAATAGTTTGAATTGACAACATCACTCAGTTTAAATCACATTGAAGAGGTTTTTCATTGAGGGGTTGTTTAGATCAGATTGCCCAATGGACATACTTGTCTTAAATGCTCCTATTGAGGTAGGGAGACCTGCCCATTTGGGGCAGGACTATTCTCTTGGTTTTGGTCCTGGACTGTGTGAGTGTGGAAAGCAAGCTCAGTAGTAAATGTGTTTGTACTTGTTTCTCTCTACTGTAGAATACAGAGATTATGTCATTATCTGTATTAAGTTAAGGACTTCTTTGCTCCCATAGACTATAGCCTGAAATTGTAAATTAAAAAATACCTTTTTTAAAAAAAAGAGTTGCTTCTTTTGGTAAAGGTATTTTATCATAGTTATAGAAATGAAATCAGGACACTGGAATACTAGGAGTGATTGTGGCTGACCATTGGCATGCCATTTAAACTGAAAGTAAATTCAGAGCCTACTTACTGGTATAAGCATCCTCTCTTTGTAGCCCTATGGTCTTCCATTTCTTCTGTGCTGATCTTGGTTTGTATAAGCTGATTCCAGAGGCAGAGATAATTAGTAAATGAAAACAAAAGTTAACTCTGTTCCCATGGCAGACTGAAGCTAACCATACTCATTTCATATTCAATGAAACCTTAGGAAGAGGAGGGTCTCAAAATTTTAAGACTTTCATCTGTAAAGAACTCAAGGTCAGCAAACAACACTTTCTCATCATAGAAAGGGGGCACCTAGATTCAACTAATAGACCTGGTGCAAGTTTATAAATAGGAAAAGTGAACATGATCTGGTGGATAGAGCCTATGAGGCAATTTAATCGCTACTTTTGCTGTTTTTTCTACATGAATTATGAAAGAAAGTGGTGTATTACATTCTTATACTCCTCCATCTCATTGGTGCCAAAAGAAATTCTTCTGATTAAGAAGATCAGCATGTATAGATGACTAATAGTTCCCAGGACTCACAATCCTAATGAGCCTTTTAACCTACACTTCTTTTTTGACAAATGGGTTTGTCATGTAGAAGGTAGAAAAGTATCTACCCAGTAGATCCTCTTTGGGTTTGCATCATGGCCACTGAAGGCTAAACAAAGACTCAGGATTCTTTTGAACAGCATCCTGCAGTCTTCTGCCCTTTTCAAAATGAACCCTTGTCCCCTGAATGCAGCTGGATTATTGTTTTAGAGAAAACCATCTTGGACTAAATGCCTGACATGGTATAAAAAGCTCAATGAAATTTGTTTTCCAAACAGAAATGATTATCTTTGAAACTAAAATCAACCTGACTCCAGCAAAATTCAAACTCTGCAGGCAAAAAAAGTGGCAACAATTTCTGTAGGGAAAAAAATATAGTCACTACTACTGTTGTAAACATCAAAGGTTAACCAGTTAAAGATTATGTCACGTACATGCATACTTTATATAATCAGAAACCCAGTGGCATTCACTGATTCTTCAAAGCACAGGTCCCAACCCTGCATATACAGAGTAGAAAACAGGTACACTCAGTTAGTTGGCCCACAGGTAAAAAAGCCTGTGCTCATAAAAAGTTTCTTTAGTTTAGGATTCTTGTTTCTAACATACATATTTGTTCTACCCTTTGGAAAAATATAGATTGGCACACTTTAGAAATTATTCTCTAAATGGAAACTAACATATCTCAGTGCTTCTAAACTAGGTATCTCAGCCATTGGATTCCTATAGAAAGAGTCAGGTACCTATCAAAGTATCTGGAATTAATTTGTTGACTGAGCCTACACTCTCATTTAAACATGAGATCTACCCAAACCCTTCACACCATGAGAAGGACAGTAGCTCTAACATTGCAGCTTTTATCTAGTAAATATTACTCTATCTGGGGTACAGGCTACTACCGCACACCATATCTTGTCAAAGATTGACCAGCATATCCTTAAATGAAGTACAACACATCTCTGAGTCTGTGGCTGCCACAGATCTTTTCTGTGTATAGAAGGTATTACACTTTATATATTGCAGGTGACATCTGCCTCATTGCAGTTGATACTTTTCCAGTCATATATATCTGGACTACCCCAAGCTAACCAATTCTAAACCATTATGACACCTAAAATTAACTTCTGTCATGTTTCAAAATCTTTGGACCATTTGCTATCCAAATGGAATTGCCTCTTTTAGTATACCCCTCCCTTAACCATGGGATGAAAATCAAATTATCTGAATATATACCTCATGATATTTATCTTCTAAAGATAGATAGATAGATCATGGTTAGAGAAGGTTTTTTAAAAAATGTACTCCAAAAGCTACATGACCCTTGACTTCTCCAGGTGCACATCCCTTAGTAAGACAGCCACTAAACTCATTCTTTCCACAGAGGAGTTGCTATGGCTATATAGTTTCCTGTTGGTTATTGTCATGAAAGGAAGTGATTAAGATCCTATATATCTGACCTGAAACATCAGGATTTCATACTGATCATTCCTAAATTTGAAACTCTTTCTTCAGAGTAGTATAAAATCTAGTACAGACTACTTGATATATCTTCAAGGCATCAATCAAACCAAAAGAAAGCTTAGAGTTTATTGGGGTTTATCTACCAGGATACATACTGTACTACCATAAAGATATGATGAATACATTACTTATCCACTACCGCTATGGGAAATTCATGTATATGTAAGAGTTACTGTACATTTTGCAAAAACGTCCTTATGCTTTCTGATATTACAAACAAATGACCAGGGCATAACTTGGAGATAATTGGATATAGGTAAAGATACATCGTTGAAATGGACATACTGATTTTATGATACAGGGAGTGATAGAATCCCAACACCTACCAACTGGAACTTGCAAGGTATTTGAGAAAAGGGGTATTGATAGGACAGACAGAAAGAAAAATACCTTAGGACATCACTTTCAAACTGAGTATAACTGGAAGCTCAGCTTCCTGTATCTTCCCAACAATTTACAATTTAACCACCATTTAATTTCATTTCTTCCTTTTTTTTTTTTTTTTTTTTTTTGAAGGAAGTTAATTTTATTGTTTTACTTACTCACTTCACATCCCATTCACTGCCAACCTTCCAGTCACTACCTCCCACAATCCTTTCCCCATCTTCTCCCCTGCTTTCTTCTGAGTTAGTGCCACCCCGAGAATACCCCCACCCTGGAAGTTCAAGTCTCTGTGAGGATAGGCACTTCTTTTCCCACTGAGACCAGACAAAAAACACCCCAGCTAAAAGGACATATTCTAAGTGTAGACAATAGATTTTGGGATAGTCTCATTCCAGTTTGGGACCAGCATGAAGATCAAGTTGCACATTTACTACATATGTGCGGAGAGACCTAGATCCAGTCCCCATGTATGTTCTTAGGGTGGTAGTTCAGTTGGTTAGTGCTCCAATGATCCAGGTTAGTTGACTATTTGTCTTTCTGTGGAGTTCCTATCCTATTCAGGGCCATCAATTCTTCCTCCTATTCTTTCATAAGAGTCCCTAAACTTCATCCACTTTTGGCCATGGGTGTCAAAATCTGTCTGAGTCAGCTGCTGGGTGGAGCCTCTCAGAGATTTTCTCATCTGCAAGTATAACATAGTATCAGTAATAATGTTATAACCACCATTTTCTTACCACTCCTTTTAACCTTTCTAAGAAATTCTTCAATACCAGGATATGGGGCCTGTTCCTATGACTCTCACTCAAAACACCTGTCAACATCTCCAGGCATCTGCATCCCTCCATTGCTGAAAGTGAGAGATTAATCCTCTGTCATTTCTGTGGAGTGATAAAATGACACTTAGCTGACTGTGCAGACCATCAGCTCACATCAGACTAAGTCATACTTTCAGCCCATCCTTCATAACAAGAACTAGGGTCACTTATTCTTATTCAAACTTAACTAAAAAAAAAAAAAACCCTGATGTCCATTAATTATCCAAAGAGTTATATCCAAGACACCCTTAATCCATGTTCTTTAGCAGATGTGGTTCCAAACTGAAAAGAATGGGTACACTTAGAACTTTTGCTCTTTGGGGCATTGCATCTGACTACACACCATGGTTTTCACATAACAACCCAGATTTAATTTCCCTTCACAGAGCAGGCTCACTTTCTCCATGTAGTAAAGAACAGTTGTAGAAGTAAGTCCAAGGACTGAGGAGTTGGAGAATAAAAAAAGAGGAACTGGAAGAAAAGAGAACAGCGACTAATGTTGACAGAGGCTAGTTTCCAAAAACTAGAACATCTTTAGATATAGGTTATTTTGGTATAAAAATGATGTAACCTCATTTTGTAGTCATTGTGTAGGGCTGAGAAAATAGCATTTTACCTAGGGGAGAACAGTTAGAACCTTTCTAAGATGGAATGGGCACATTTGCTGATTGTGGGTGTTTTGTTACTAGAGGCAGTCAAGTATGCAATAGATGGTTATTTAGTCAAAGTTCTATTTCAGAAGAAATTCAAGACTAAGGTAGATTCTATGATACTTCTTTCTCTCTGTTTTGTCACAAGCGAGGTAATACACTAGATGAAAGGGTGAAGTTTCAAAATATCTGAGATTAATTTTAATGCAAATATTCCTCTGTATCTTGCCTCTCTTCTCATTCATTTTAGGTTTCTTAAGCAACAAAGCATGTTAGAAATCAACAAGCTCTTTATAGGTATTTTTAAAAACTTTTAAAATTGCAATATATCTACACCTAATTTCCCATTTCTTTCCTTGCTCCAAAGCCTAAATATGTAAATGTAAGCTGGTAAGTCTGTAGAATGTCCTCATTTTCATCTGTATTGGATAACCAATGGGTGTGCTCTTCCCTAGGAAGACTCTCTCACCTCCTTTCAGTATTTCTTGGTTCCTGTAGCTCTTTGTGTGGGGATGAAACCTCCTGAGCTTGTCCTTGTTCCTGTCCCCCTTTGCCATGTCTATTTTTGTCATTGTTCAATTCATGTTGATGTAGTATGTGGGTAAGACTTTATGTGCATAGATCTGACATTGCTAACAGACATAGTATTGAATTAATTGACTAAATACTTGGCTAAAAAGTCATCTTCTCTTGCTCTCTTCCACAATTTTTCTTTCAGCCTTATGTGCAAAAATTCTTTCCTACATGGATCCACTATGAGTGACCTCTACAACTGCATTTAAATTGCTCGTCATTTTCTACAGTGGTTTCCATCTGTTGCAAAGAAAAGTTTCTTTGATGGGGGTAAGGACTTTAATGATCTGTGGTTTGGGGTTAGTAAAGTAGTGGTTGTAGGTTCTCCTCTGAAACCTATGAGTTCACTAACCTTGAGTAACTGGCTAGGTTAACAACAAGATAGCCCTCTTATTAAGTTGATCTTAATCTCGATTAGAGATTGATTGGTTACTATCACGTTATGGTCATCACTACTGCGTCCTTAGGATTATTGCGGCATCTGGTCATTATTGTTGTTCCAGATACAGAAACTAATTCAAAATGTAACTAAATTCTTTCTCCAGTTTCTACTGATGTGTGATAATAAAAAATGAGATGGAGGGAACATGACCTTCAAGCAGCCTCTTCTCAGAGGCCCCTTCTCTAACCCCCAGAATGCAAGTCAAATTCTCTCAATTCACACAGAAATCATGTATGCAAACAGTACCATTTTACAAATTTTGAGAGAATGTCTGTTCCGAGATCACAGAATACCTAGCATCTATGTTGCTGGCTATTTTTCACCACATGCACCATCTAAGTCACAGTTTGTCAATGTTAAGCTTGTTTTCCCTTCAAACTTTTTACTTTTGGTACACAACACTTAGGACATGGGGTGATTTTGCAGAAGTGGAGTGAAACTCCATGAGACTTGCTTGAGGACTAAGCTGGGACTCTGCCCCTGCAATGAATGATAGATAGCACCCTTGCATTAACAGACCCCAGTACTTTTTATTTTCATTATATTACTTCCTTAGTGAAACCTCCAGTCGAGCTTCTGTGAGGTTCGGTGCTGATTAAGCCTTTATTGTTTAAAAAGAGACCTGTTTCTTGAGCATTTCTTGGGGGAGATGGGAAGGCTAGGGCCAGCACAATTCTTACTGATTTTAGTCTCTTTGTTTTTAAATTAAAGTAGGCTGCTAAGGTGGGCTACATGAGTTATTGTTTTCTTAACATTAAACACTTGATTTAAGGCATATTCCCTTTGAAGGAAGGTATAATTTGGGAATTATTTGAAGTCTCTAAGTGGTTGGGAACTAGGTTTAGCTGGATTCTTAGCTGTAAGCAAAAGTCAGCCTCTGATAAGAAGCTGTTGTATTTTATTGATGTAAAGGAGGTAAGCACCCTCTTGGGGCTTTCTTTGGTTCAAGAGCATCCTCATTGTTATTTGCAAGCTGCAGTGTAAAATTCCGAATATGTTCAGATACATTTACCCTGTACAACTGAGTTCTTCTCATCAAAAGCAGCTTCCAAGTAGCTGGGCGAAGTTTTAACGATGTATTGGTTGTAACATGAGTTTTGTGAGGCAAGAAAGCTTCTCCCCATTACCTATTCATATGCAATATTGAATTATAAAATAAAGCACGGACCTGAAATAGATAGACTTTCCAACAGAGAGACATGCAGCTGCATTACAGAGTCAATTTCATATAGGGATCTTGTGCTGAATCATTTAGCTATTTAGGAATGCATTTCACAGCTAACTCATCCTGGCAGGCCCAGCGGAATGCGGTTCCTCTTAAAATAAATATGGAGTCATCAAACAGGCCTCACTGTGACAATTAAATGCTGGGCTTGGAGGAACTTTTCTATGGCTTTTTAAGGCATCCAGAACAAAAAGAGAGAGAGCATGAGTCACAAGCACCTCTAGATATGGGAACAATCTTTTTGCAAATTTCAATCTTGAATAAATTCATTATCTTAATCCTCTTTTTCTCCTAACTGTTAAAAATAAAAATGGCTTTCTTGTATTTACATGTAACTGAGTTTCTGAGTATCAAGAAACTTGCTACAATAGTAAATTAATAATAATAGTAATAATAATAATAATAATAATAATAATAATAATAATAATAATAATGATGATGATGATGATGATGAGATATGCCTAGATGGATTACAGCAACACTCACCTAAATTTCCTTAAAGAATGGGTTATAATATAATTTTATGAGTGCTTTAGCTAGCTTTGCATCCTCCATTCTTAAGGCTTTGAATAGTTTCTCAGAGAAGTGGTGCATATTAAGTCAGGGAAGCATCGGAAATGGACAGAAGCCAACAGATTTGAGATATATCAGTGAACATGAGTATAATCAGACCTCTGAAACTGTTCACTATTACCCTGTAACTTAAATGTGGCATTTGGGTGCTAGGTGAAGAAAAATTCCATTCCCAACCTCTGACACAGGCAAGAAAGTTAGAATATACATGTGGACATCACATGTAGCAGACAGAGCATCTTGCAGAGAAAGAGATTAAATGTTCAGCAACATCTGCACTCTAGAACGTAATTAAATGCAGAAATAAAAATGAGCCCTGTATCATGAAAAGGGCATGTTACACCTGGACCAATCTGAGAGCACTATGAGGATGATTACCCTGCAGGTACCTGGTGTAATATTGGTTAACCATGTGTTCTTGTAGCCTGAAGCAGTACATGTGGGGAGAGAGAAAGCTTCAAGAAGAAGATACACTCACAGGTGATAGTAGCTAGAGTCCTTGTGAAAAGCTGATGCATCACCCTCTGATGCAAAGGACTATAATTCACCAGAAAATAAATGCTTTACACAGGGGAAGGAGTAAATTTATTACTGTCCTGAAGGCCCATGATTAGTTTTTTGTTTTGTGACTCTGAGCAAACCATGTGAACAGCCTGATTATCAGAGATTTACAAATATCAAGAATACTCCTAGAGAGGATGCTATGTACCTTAATTCATAAGCAGTAATTGGCTTAGTTGCTATTTTGATCTGTTTGCATCTCACTTCAAAGGCTCCTTTCTTTTTCTCTAATCACCTGGGCCCTAGGGTCAATGCATGGAATTTCAGGATGGAATAGCTGCAGCCTCCATTTCAAAGAAAACTTCTTTTGTACAAGCAGATCTGAACATTTATAAGGGTTGGCATGACAAAGTGCCGAGATGTCTATCCATTGACAGACAACAAGTAACTTTGCCATCCTAAGACATTTTTAAATGGCATTCCAGTATTAAATGGAAAAGAACTCTTTTCATTGGTAAGATTTAATTGTCACACAATTCAGAAAAAAAAAGGAAAGCATGAAAAGAAAAAGGTTTAATAGATTGTAAAGTGACGTGTAAAACTCAGCATTTTTACTGTTGACTTCTTTGCACACCTCTATAGAAGGAGGATTGCAGGGCTCAGAACTCTCCTCTCGTGAATCGCCATATTTTCTGAGAAGAAACTGTTTAATGGAACAATCTGTAGTTCCTTTGGGACATAGTGAGACGCAGACAGACACATCATCTTTGATTGGAAGTGCTGAGAATTTATGGCAGAGGAACTTTTACATTATTAATTACTTTTATTTTTCTGTCTTGTCCATTTCTTTGCCCCCATTAAAGCAGGCAACAGACTCAAACCAAGAGCATTTTGTGACAAGACTTCTTAGCTGTTTATCATCAAAACCACAAATTCTCTGTGAATGGTAGACCATAAAGGTAGGATACTGAAAGAGATTTCCCAATGAGAAGATAGTGGATAGAATAATAAGAAAGATCCACAGTTCTTCCAGAGAAGAATACTAGTATACAACATCCCTGTATCATTCAATTATAATGGAAAACCCGGCACCTGACTACTTAGTTTTCCACAGAAGATAGATGCTGAGAATGAGGCTTACTATCTTATGACATACTCCTTAAATGCAGCTGGGGTTTTGGAATACCCTAAGAGAGGGCTGGATGGAAAGTCCCAAAGCTATCTAAACTTTCTGTAGCCCTCAAACAGTGAGGGTGGAGTCAGAAATTGTGACAATGTTTACATCATTAAAAGTAATGGAAAAAATTAAACAAGAACGGATACAGGAACTCACATTCATCCCAAAGTTCCCAAAAAGAAAGGCAGGGAAAACTGGATGCAGTGTCAAGGGTGGCAGAGAATACCATGGTAAGGGAAACTTAAACAGCTGTTTCAGAAAAGAGTTGTGGTCATGAAGGATAAGCCCTAGACAGTGATTAATTCTAAGTATAATAGGACACCATGAGAATGACTCTTCTACACTTGTCAAAAAAAATTCCACATGTGCTGAGCAGCAAAACTTAAGACTGGGATTTTCACATATTCTAATTGTACCTCCTTCACAAGGGTAGCTGAAGTCTAATGTGGTGTAACCCTTTCATATCCAAACTCTTTAAGTCCACAGTTAGCCAATGATGAACACCAAAATGAAATTGCAAGTAAGAATGTTTTTTCATTCATTATCTTCCCATGTCTTCAATTTTGTTAAAAGACCATGGTAATATTATTATTACCAGCTATAAATTAATGAAAATGCTACACTTCCCTCTGGGAAGAGAGAGCTGTGGCCATGAGTTAAACTCCTACTGTCACCCTCCTCTATGGGCAAACAAAATTCGAAGGTCTTGTTTCATACCTGGGCCAGACTTTCCTTTGTTTCTTCTACTTACCCTGTTGTGGTAGAAAGACTTTAATGGTTGTGCCACTGTTTGCCTTAAAATCAGATCCTCTCATCAGGAGGTGGAGCTATTTTACTTATTCTCTTTGAGTCTAAATGACACTGTGGCAATTTGAGGTGTAACACTGAAGACTCCTGTCAGCTCCCTTTCCATGTTCTCTAAGTCCACAGATTAGGAGCTACGGCCAATATTAAATGTATCACAGTGCATATGAAGAGAGGAGGAGAAGCAAGGGAGAAAGGGGAGGAGGAGGAGAATCAGATGACAGTAAAGAAATCAGTTCTACGCAAGTGAATAAATTCACCTTAGACCTTCAGCTTGTTCTAGATTCAACTGAATGAAGACAAGTGAATAACCCCAATGACACCATTTGGACAAGAAGAGCTAGCCAGCTGAGACCAGTTTGAACTGTTATCCATGAAGAACAAGTCACTGCTGTCCGATGTTATTATGCTTAGGGGTTGTCAGTTATATAGCAATGAGATAACTAAAATAAAACTCTAAGGTTCATGGTGTGTTATTATTTCAGCGTTCTCTCACCACACTTCCCCTCTCCTGGAAGTCTCTAATGAGTATAAATTAGAACATCTATAAATACCAGCTAGATCCTTCTGGAGAAAACTTCACCAATGCAAATGTTCTCTGCCCTCAACTGAACTTCAGTTTCTTTAAATAAATCTTGATTATCATTCTGTATGCTTTACATTGACCAATAAATGTGCTTTCCATTCCTCTTACTTCTTTGCACCCTTCCCTACCACATGCCATCCTCTGTTTAAGGTCTATCTGGAAAGAAGAATGTCACCCTTCCCTCTCTGTAGGTCCTCTTGGCCCTCAATACAGGACCCACTCAGAATGAACAGGCTGAGAAATGTTTCATTGGCAAGTCTCTATCCCAGGCTGAAGCATCAATAACTTTGTTCAGTCCTCACTGTTCCAAGGCCCAGTCAACCTAGCAATAATAAAGCCATCATTTTGAGCTTTATCTCTCTAGTTTGATGTGTTACATTTTTATTCTAAGTTCAGAAGACAAGATAGGGGAAGTTACTGAATCATAAAATCCCTGATGTTTCTTAAATATTTACAAACTGGAACAGAATTTCAACTCTAGAAAACAATTACTAGTTTTCTCCTTTGGGGCCAATGTTTCCATATACATTCTACAGCCAGATCATTATTATTTCCTTAGTCGCAGATAAAATCCTACACTCTTCTGCATTTTAAACTCTTCTTCTAAGCTTGGTCTCTGCTCTTTAGAAGTATCCCTTATGTGAAAGTTATTCTTTCAAGTCAGGTGAATTTTATCCACGGTGTTATTTCTGTGTTTCATCTCTCAGCTGATTTCTTCAATATACTCCCCTAACAGCTGTCTTCTTCCTCCATCACAGTGTTTAGACTTTTCAGCATCCCTTAAATTGGTCACATCCTTAGACATTGTTCTAATTCCTTAGTAAAAAGAGTAGTCTCTGTACTCTCTGTGCTGGGGGTTTCACACTTCTCCTAATGTGCATTATAATAATGGCTAGGTGCTATCCTTTCTGTCCTTGACTTCTGTACTGGGACACCCCCCTCCATTCTTTTAACTTAACTGTGATTCAGCATCCTACTCAGAGGCAATAATTTTCTACCTGATAATGAAACAGCAGCTTTTCCCTGGTCACCACCAATGTTGTCTCCTTTCTCTGCCCTTGCACATTCACATTCTCTTTGCCATCCTGACAATAGAAGAGTTGTGGTCTAATTGTCATTTAACCATCTCTTCTTAAATTTGTATTTCTTATCACATACATCTCTATCCTCAGTTTCGCCTACATAATTTATTTTTAATTGCTTCATGGCTTGTCTTGGGAGTTGTACAATATATCATAAATACAACATTTCTTTATTTAAAGCTAAAATGTCATCAAGCCGGCTCATTCTTCAATTCCTCATCATATAAAATAGTATTATATCCCAACTGGTGCTTCCATTTCAAAATGTCAGAAGTTTTGCATCTCATTTGCTAAGATCTAACCATTCACATGGGTACCATTTTTTAAATATTCTGATATACAATATTACTTCTTTCTGTATCCATTGCTTGTATTGATATATCTGCCAATTGCTTACCTACAATATTCTTCCCTGGTTCCAATAACTTTCTGCTCCTTGATTATTTTTAAGACATCACTGTACTTGAGAATCCATGAAAGCCCTTGATAAAATCTAATTGTCACTAATTGATCTAACCAACCTCTTTTATGTTTCCTGCAACATAGGCAGGCATGTGCTGCAACTCCTCCCAAACTTACGCAGTGACTCATTCTCACTCATCTGCTTGTCATAGGCACTGTTCTAGGCTCATTGAATAAGAAAAACAAATCCCATACTAATGGGATTTACTATCAACTAGGCAATGAACCATAAACAATACCTATATGTTAGAAAGAACAATAAGAACAAGAGAGCAATAAGATATAAATAATACATATACTTTGCAGGTCAATCGAACAGAATAGTAGAAATAATTGTAAAACCAAACAAAATGCTAAAGTAAAGAAACATGGGGGAGGTTGATAAAAGTTTCAGGCAGGGTAGAATGCAGTACCGGAGAAGATAAGCGTTAAGCAGACTGAAGGAGATAAGGACCAGCAATTGAGGTGTGGAGGGGTGGACTTGTCACATCTGAAGAAGAGCAGGATGGCTGAGTCAGCAACCAAACAGAGTGTTCTATAAGGCAGGGTGTCCTCCACCTTCCTGCGGAGTTTAGGTTTCTCTTGAATGAAATAGAAAACCAGGACAAGACAGTGAGCAAATGGAATGCGTGATTTGTCCGAGTTATGAAAAGATATCTACTACTGTGTTGAAAATGGGCAAGAAGACCAGTGGTCGAGTCTAGGATACAGTGTGGCCACTGCATAAATCTACGAGGAGATGGGCATTTCAAAAGCATCATCTGAAATAAATAGAAAGAGGAAAGAAGCAAAGTAGGGAGCGAGGTATGAAACAGAAAGAAGAAACCTGATGGAATGATAAAGAGGAAACATGATGGAATGAAGAACATTCTGTTCCGACTGGACTGAGTCATTTGCTAGCCCCTCAGTGTTCTGTCTGCTCACAGCTTAGCAGAGCTCCTTCCTCCTCTTATGGAGTTAGCAGCTACTAACCTGCCCTCCTCTTGATTAATCTGAGAGTAAAGTATTTTCAGCTACCTGAGCTATCAAGCTGAAGGTCTGTCTGCTCTTTGAACAATGAAATCAGCCCCAGAGACAAGAGTTGAAAAGTAATCAGGATAAGGTGAGTAGCAATTGGGCAGCTTGACTAAATATAGAGTCATGCCTGCGACTCCTGCTGCCCCCTTTCTTTGCCTGCTTCCCTGTGAATCTGTGTTCAGGGAAAAATTCCACCTGTCCTCCTGTCCATAAAATGTTTGCATTTTCTTTAGTCTAGAAAGATGCTCAGAAATTGATTGAGTTAAAACAAGTCCATGTGGAAAGGGAGTAGAAGCTGATAAAACAGAATGTACAAATTCTAGAAAACCAGTAGGTTTCCTGCCCTGGAAAAACTATGACAATTGAAGTTATACTTTAAAATTACTAGAAATGACTAGGTTCACAAATTATTAGTGAAGTATATTACACTATATTAGTGACCACTTTTTACCATGGAGACTTATTTACAACATGTCACTCAGATATCTAGCTGTAGACAGATACTTTCCATGTTTTGGGGGGGTCTCTACCTACTTTCTATTTTCATCCCCAGTGAGCAGTTCACTGCACTCCTGTTTATCTCAGGTAGACCTTGGCAGGATATTTAAACATATCCTGTGCTGGAGGTTGTTATATTGATCACGTTGAGGAATAATATTTACTTTTTGCTCTACATCTATTTGTTCAGATCATTCTAAATGGAGTCACAGCAATTATCAGAGATAATTCTCGAAAGCAGAGAAATTGCTGCCTTTGGCTTCTTTCTATAGGTTTTCCTTCACTTTTACAAATAATGATTTATGCAAAGTCACCAAATCAGCCATCGCTTCAGTGCTAGGTTTATTATCTCCATGATGAACAGACAAGCCATTCGGCATTCCCGGAGAACTAATGAAGAAAAAGATCACCACACTGTGATTTTCTGGTTACATGGCTCAATACAATGACAGTTTAAGGAAGTAAGAGCCAATTTGAGACCTGCCATTATGGAACTCTAAATGCCATCAATAGGCAGTTATCAAAGCTGGGAC
Source organism: Micromys minutus (assembly GCF_963924665.1). Taxonomy (NCBI): domain Eukaryota; kingdom Metazoa; phylum Chordata; class Mammalia; order Rodentia; family Muridae; genus Micromys; species Micromys minutus. The sequence continues at coordinate 11,396,885 of NC_137969.1, forward strand.
GAATAGGAATTTTCCTACCATAAAACTCTCATCTATCACATACCCACTAAGTGAATCACAACAAGTAACTTCTAAAATAAGAGAATGATGTCCCAGCTTGTATCTCTAATATATGTTTTACTCCTGAAACCAAGGCTACTAAGTAATAAGAAAGAATTCCCTTAAGCCTTGTGCAATTAACTTGAATACAACCACATTTCATGTTGCTGTGCACATTGTATGGAGTGTGTGTTTATGGATGCAAAATTGTATCTGTTTCCAGGAGGCTAGAACATTTTCTTTCTAATTGTATTTTTATATGTATTGTGGTGGGTTGAAGGCATAGGAAAGTGATGGATGAATGAATGAAGGAGTGAATGAATGAATATACAAACACTTGTGTCTTTGTTTACTATCCTGGGTTCTTCTCTGTACTTTACTCTAAGTAGTGATCAACTGTTCTCTTACAGTATAGATGTAATGGGGACTTGAATTTTAATAAATAAGGTTCCATTAATTATTGCACTATTAGAGGTTTTGTATGGACTCTCTGTAGGGTTTCTTTCTATCTTTGCTCACGGTAGGTGGCCCCTCTCCTTCTTTTGTCAGCTATTCTAGATTCTATAACCACAAACTGAAACGACAACAAGTGATATTGACAGTAGAAGCATTAAAGCTATCAGTTTTCTAATTGGTGTAGTTTAGTAGAGAATACAGGTATAAAAACAAGTACCTGACACTTAATCGCTGTATTCACAATTCCAAAGACTGATAAGCATGATTTAGGTCATTCAATTTCTCTGATTTCAGTATCTTCAACTTTATTATAATAAAATGACACTCAGGCTCAAAGGATTATTGTGGAAGCGAAAGAAATAGCACACTCTAGGCATTCTTGGAGTACTGTAGTGCTGAACAGCATGATCTGTGGTTTCAGGATATATTCCTAGAGGAACTAGGCATTACTTCATCTCGCAACAGTGCTGAGGCAGGAGTCGTTACATTCTCATTAGTGGACTGATGAGAAACCTAAGACGCAGAGTTCCTTACTAGAGTAAAGTTCAGAGTAAACTGAGTTAAACAAATTCCCACAGAAAGGGAATGGCTGGGCTGTAGTTAAAATCCAGAAAGCTAGACTTTGTGTCTCAGAGGTGGACAGGATTTCCCTATCATGTTTCATCAGATATGGCATTCTTCCTTCCCACTAGGCATGAACACTTCCACTTGACCATCAAGCTTCCTTTGCCCACTGGTAATATCACTGTTGGGTAGCATGATTTAAATACTAATTTATTGTAAAATTGAGTGTTTCTTCTGTCTGAAGTGACTAACTACATTAATTTAATTTAACTTGAGGGTTATAATATAATGATTCAATTCTTCTTGTTATGATTTGATTGCATTCAAAGGCTCGGCTGATCCCTGTACTGCTTGTCATACTCCACATACACACACACATGTGATATTCCTGAAAATAAACACTTGCCAAAAGTACAACTGTCACTTAATGGACATGAAGTGCTACAGATGTTGACAATAAGTCCATTTGGACATATGTGGTGATCCAGGTAGATCAAAAGAATGACCTTCAGGGGGTTCAGGAAAGGATAGAGCAAGATCACATTTGTGAAATAGGTACACCATCAGATGAAGAACTAGGCCTCCTGGGCTTGGAGCTCTGCTTGTTACAATGTTCTTTGTATGAGACTATATCTACTCACTACAAGGTTCTCACTTTGATTATTCCCCACACTGGGCTGTCTGGGTCTACCAAAGTGTTTAAATGTAAATTAGATGAGTGTAGGAATGCATCTCCCAAATGTGTGTCTGAGCCTGGACACCTATGAATGTGTGTCAAAATAAATTGGGATCACCACTGTGTAGGGTGACTTTACTTCAGGAAACACATTCAATTACAACTCTAAAAATGTAAGTTGCTTCTTTAAACTTAATTAAAATTACTGGGCATGCAACAGCAGAAGGAGAGCCACAAAGCTGCCCTGCACAGTGATTAATGGCCAGTTCATCAGGTTGTTTTGCAATAATCATCAGGGTGCTCTAAGGATCAGCATCTCCAGCATCTGCAAGGAAAGACAGATGTGTGGCTGCCTCCTGAGACCTACTGAGTCAAGATGTTCAATTTTTTTCCTCTGGGGTGCCAGTGGTGATATGTGCATACAGGATATGAGACGCTGTGATGCTTCGATTACCATGTGAGTTGGATATCACTGATGGCCAGTCTAAATTTATACAAAATAAAAATAAAATGAAAATGAGCAACTACAACACAATCACTATGTTGAGATATGTAATAACCCTCCAAAGGCTCATAGGTTGGTGCTTTACTCCTCGGGAATAGAACAAATCACGAAGCGTTGAATAGATTATAAGGACACTGATTTACCAGTGGATTAATCATCGCTAATTCTAAATTGGATAGTGTCACTGGTAGACAGGGTCTCATTGGAGAGAGAAGGCTGTGAAGGAATATATCAAAAGATAGGCCTTGAACCCAGATCCTTCCTGTTTCTCTGTAGTTAGTATGTATATGTGTTCTGTGTGCATACGCAAGAAGCTTATGTATGTATTCCTCAATCATGCTTCACTGTTTTGGAGACAGTCCCTCACTGAACATGAAGCTTGACTGTCTAGAAAGCTCCAAACCTCCAGCTTATTTCAGGATAAAATTATGGGCACAAGCTGTAATACTTTGTCATTTTAAGATATGTGTTCTGGTAGTCAAACTCAGGTCCTCAGGGTCATGGGGTAAAAATCTTACTGAGTGAGTCATCTCCCCAGGTCTCCCTCTCCGTTTCCTGACCATGCTAATCAAATGATCAGGAAGTAAACAGATACTTCTGGTATATAATCCCACCACTACAATACTCTGTTATCACTCAGTCCCCTGACCCCAAAATGACAACAGTAACAACAACAACATCAACAACAAAACAGTGAGCCAAAATAAATCTTTCTGTAAGCTCTATTAGATACTCATTATGGCAAGTCAAAGATGGCTACCCTCCATACTGGTTAGATGTCATTCAAAATGGTTTCTTCTACACGTGTCACATATGAGCCAGATGCAAAGTGTGGAGTTCATCCTGACCCTGTAGCTTAGAGTGTAAAGTAGCTGTGCTCATGTGATCAGGCGTGTCACACAGTGTGTTCTGTACTTCTTCACTGTTTACTGATGCAGGGAGTTTTCTATTGCACTTTCTTTTCTCCTGGTATCAACATGGTATGTCTAATAAGCTTAGATGGAAACTCTGGGTAAGACTAAGGGCACTGGGTCATTTTCCTGGTCGTGATAGGCAGACAGTTCCACAGTATCTGGATATCAGGTGCAAGCTGTTTTTAATTTGATGTTTGACAATTTTGCAATAAAATTTTGGTTGGAAATAACAAAAAAAAAGCCAAGGCCTCAAATATTAAGCCCAAAGAATCTAACAGGTTGTAACTAATAAAGCAAGAACCTAAAATATACTGTCACTTCTAATAACTGGGCCGACAGATTCCCTCTCAGGGAAGGTGTACTCTCCTTTTATGGGAAGCATTTATAAGAAGAGAAACTTTTTAAAATTCTGGACTTCAAATAATTTTTCAAACAGCTCCTAGAAGCCTGAAGAGTATAAAATCTAATTGGTGAGTAGATACAAAATATGCAGGTGGCCAATTTTCTCTTTGAAAAAAAAATTAAGGTGTTTCTAAAATGAAGACAATTATGGAATTTCCTGGTGAGCTCTCACTAATCTTAGGACTGGAGGAGCCCAATGTGTGCATGTGGATGGTCTCTTGGGGTGTGGTGCACACCTGTGCAGCCTGGTTGAGTTAATAAACCAATACATATCATCGGTTCACTAAATAATTCACAGCTTTTGAGGCCCAATTATTGTCAACAAGCTTCTAATTCTCGTATCATTTTGGAACATACAGGCTCACTGACATTTCACCAAGGTAGAAATTCTATTTCTTCAGTATGGTCCACTGGGAACCAAAAGAGAGACCAAAACATAATTTAAAACATTCTCTGTATATTCAATTCTCCAAATTTAATCCCCCTTTTAAGAGGAATGTTTATATGGGGTCCCAATGGTGTTTAAGAATGATCAGGTCCATAGAAGCAATGAAACAACAGCCAGAGGCAATTATCCACATAATTTGGCATGATTTTCTTCCACCTGAATCATAATTGAAACATAAATGGGAATGAAATCTCCATGAGGTCACCAATTTTTGTCTGTTTTGTAGACCAACAAAACAGAAACTCCTTGAAGCAAGGATCTTGCTGTTTTGTTATATTTCAAACAATGAAAACTGGTTCTCTCTAAGCATTTAGTAGAAATTATAAAAATGAGTGAATTATTACATTTCTTGAATTCCTAATACTCTCAAGGGAAATATGTAGTCAGTGAAGACACATCTTAGATACTAAGATTCCCAGAAACAAGCAACAAGAAAAGCATGCATGCATCCACTTAATTTGTTCCATGTGTAAACCATGTACAATTCTTCTTTGTTTCACTGGGTGGTCTGATTACTTGATTGAATCCATACAGCAAGAATTTAATTCTGTAAAAAACTAAAAGTGTATATATACAATTTATGTATATGCTAGGGAGATAGTGACTTAGGTAAAATCCTGTAGGCAGCCTACCCAGCTCGGCTTGGATATCCACAACACAACTAAAAGCCCCTTTTGGATACTGAATCCCAGAATTCCCCCACAGGTCAAATGCACACACACACACACACACACACACACGCACACACAAACACACACACACACACACACAGTGACACAGAGTTCATAAAAAAGAAAGCAGATCTTAAAATTAGCTTACTCCTGTATTAATTTAACTGTGAAAATAAAATATGAGTAAGTTAATCACCATCTAATTATTCCCTCTTTAAAAACAGATAATTATGTCTTCTTTGAGTGAAGGTAGAAAGAACTTCAATGTGATAAGTCAAACTATACATTCCGGTACTCAAGTATCAGTAATCCCTATCACTAGCTCTAAGGTGAACTTTCTTTCAGTTCAATGACTATGAGTTTCTTGCCATAGATTATGACACAAGTTAGAAAAGACCAGAAATGGGAGCCACCAGAAGACAATGTAGCCAAGGGGAAAAAATAGTACTGAATGTGGAAAGATTTGCCAGTCCACACCACAACCAATTCATCTGGCTTAGAAGAAGATGGTAAGGTTGTGGTGCCATTCTCAAACATTGCCCCTTTCTCCTTCCTACTTTCCCACATGGTGTTTGCTTTCCTCTCTGCTAATTTCTTTTTGGTATATTTTCTCAGAGACACAGATGTTTTCCCAGGAGAATGGAACTCAGAAGGAAGTAATCATGAATTCTTTGATCCATCCCTGAATCATTCTTTCAGGGGATGTGACCATGTTAATGCTTCCCTCATCCCCTCAAGGAAATCTAGCTAGATGCCTAATCCATCATAACGTATACCTGATTTTATACTTTATGTTAAACACAATAAATTACTAAAACAATAATGGGGGTGTTAGAATCTAAGACAGAATCTGTCATAAGTGGGAATGTTAATTATTCAATGAGATTTCATAAGGAAATAACAATCTTAAATTTTAAGACCATCAAGCACAAAAGAGTAATTTCAGGAATTTTTGCCTTTAGAGAATGGTGTATTGAAGAGGTGTGCCAGGAGCATCAAGGTGAACTCACCATATCAGCCACCGTACACCAGGGGTTCTAGTCTTATGTTATCCATTTTGGCCATGATCTAACATCTTGCTGGTGGAAGAGCATGTGGAATACTTGATCAACAATGCACTGATAACTGCATAAACTAAAATTTTATAAAGTTAGAATGTGGTTAGGAGCATTAAGTAATTCAGAGGAAGAAGAGAAATTAGAAGCCCTCATATCTCTGCACTCTTGAGTAATATTTCACCCTCAAATATCAAGTATCCCTTACCAATATATACACTTAACAGAAACTTCTGGAGAGAAGGGGGACTACTCATTCTTCTAAGGCTCGCAATGAATTCATGATTACACACCAATTTGGATAAAATAATTGTTTTCACAATAGGCTCACATCCTTATATAATTATACTGACTGTTTTTGCAAAAAACTTCCACATCAAAGTATAATTCTTTCCCACTCTTTGTCTTTCCCCCAAAGATTCTGGAGCCCTAAAATAAATAAATAAATAAATAAATAAATAAATAAATAAATAAATAGATAGATAGATAGATAGATAGATAAATAAATAAATAAATAAATAAATAAATAATAAAATAAACCTGTATGAAAAGCTAAAAATAAAGATTCTGAAGCTCTCTATGAATTAATCAATCAATTAATTAATTTTTAAAAACCTTTGAATAAGCTCTTTCCAAAATTTATACAAATTTGCTCGTACTCCCCCTGCTGGTGATAAAAAGTAAAATCCTAGTGACTTAGAACTTCAGCAGAAAAAAAAAAAAAAAGGATATGTTAGCAACCAAGCTAGGATTGAAAATAAAAGTATAGAATGGACAGAATTTCCTGAGGGAGCATTAAACTTCATCTTTAAGAGATCATTGCTGTGTGCAAAGAAACACTATAAAAAGGAGTGAACCTTATCGTCGGTTCCACTGTAGCCCAGCCCAGGAGTAACGAGCAGAGACTGAGAATGCTCTCAAACTGAGATAGGGGATGACTAATGAACTAGAAGATATCTGGGGTGTGTGATCCTTAATTGTACATTTCATTGCTTTTACTATTTTCTATTACAACTTTACAGCTGGCTAACTGTGTTTTCTGAGAGCCAAGTCTTGGCAGTAAGATGTCAAGAAAATAAAACAGGGCCTCTCAACTTTTTCTAGAAACTCCTTTTTCCTTTAACAGACTTGTCCCCCTTTTTCCTATAAAGCAGAAGTTTCTTAAAAAAAATAAGCCGACTAAATTTGTTTTAGAAATTAATATTAAATTTTAATATTTCATGTGCACTTCCCCTCTTCTCTCCTAAGCATTTTTCTTCCTTAGGTTTCAATATACAGCAGTATCATGATTTATACCTGGTTGTTACGGGTGAAATAATTGCAGGCAATGGAGACAGATTCCACTCTCGGTGTAGAAGGAATTCTGCCATTTTATACAACGAAAAATGACTGCCTGAGCAGGTCAGAGGTCAGTCGCACTTCATGCCATACAAAAAATGAAGAGTCTGGGTTAAAGTTCACATGTTATCCTCTTATAAAGTAAGTGAAATATAAAATAAAAATAACAATTGGTGCTTAATATATATGAGAGATTCTTACAAATATGTACTAAGGGTATGTTCATTTCTTTGCCTAGGAACCCTGTGAGTACTCTCAATTTTCTTTTATTAGAAAGAAAAATAAAAAGAATAGGTTCAGAAAGCCAACGTTATTTACTTGGGCTACTTAGTCCCTGAGAAACACCACCAGGATGATATTACTCACCATTGGACTTAAGTATGTCACAGTACTTAAAGAAATTGCTAGCACATAGGGTTAGAGCTAGAATGGGTTTTAGACACCCCTTTGCTATGGGTTAGAAGCAAATTATCCCTGGCAGGCTCCTATGTTTGAGCACCTGGTTGTCAACTGCTGGCACTTTCTGGGAAGGTTATGGAGCCTTTTTGAGGTAGGACCGAACTAGAAGAAGTTGGTCATTTGGCCGAGGCCTTGAAGCTTATAGTCAGAACTTGTTGTATGTTGGTGTCTCTTATGATTCCTAGTCTGCTGTTACATGAACAAGTAGATACTTAGGCTTTTGGCTGCACCAGACCACATGTTGTCATTGCTTCCTTGACATAGATAGCAGACTGAATCTTTGTAACCATGACCAACTAAGACTGCTCCTCCAGGAAGGGTTTAATCACAGCAATGGAAAGAAGGAACAAATTCGCCTTCTTTTCTAGTCATATTGAAGTCCACTAGGCTTTAGAACTTGTGGCTCAGTGTCATATATGAGAACAATCCAGCCTGCTAATTTTTTTTTTTTTTTAATTCTTCACTGGCATTTCAGACAAAGGTCTTTGAGGACCTGAATCATTTCAGTGAGTGACCATCTGTATCAACTCACAGTTAGTCAACTCAACTAAAATTTTAAAAAAGTAGAACTGATCGAAAGAATTATCCAAATGTTCAGCTTAGGTCGAGAGGAGTGAGGAACCTCAGCATAAATGGTCAAGGGTGAGAATTGTTCCTGTCTTTACGTAGATAACATAGTATACCGCACATTGGTACGAATGGAAAATTGGCTCCCGTGCTCATCATAATATTGCTAGGTGCAAGATGTCCTTGAACACACATTCAATACTTAGATAAATAAATAAGTGATCCAAAATAGTTTTCAGAAATATTATGAGGTCAAATATAAATATTACTAGGAAATTTTCAACCCTCAAATATGCTGAAATATGCCTGAATAGACACATGGGTTATTTTTTGATTTTTATACTTAATTGTTTTTACTTTATGTTATTGAGTACTTTGCCTGCATTTATGAATGCCTAGTTTTAAGAAAGGTCAGAAGGAAATACAAGGTTACCTGGAACTGCTGTTAACTGCGATGGGGACACTGGGACTCGAACCCTGGAAGAGCAAGTGCCTTCCTCTAAGCCATTTCTTCAGTCCTAGCAGGGACTATTTTCTTTATTGCTAAATTGGCATTATGGTTGCTGTTAGTTTAGTATTGTTTGGTTGGTTTTTGTTTGGGTTTGTTGTTGCCGTTGGGATGCAAGATGGAGTCTAAGAAAGAGCCTGAGATGAGAAGAAAAAGAATGAAATAGGCAAATCATTTGATGTGATGTTTCTCTTTCTGCCCTAATTAATCCAGGGTCAGGATGCCAATAAAATTGAGGCCTTCTTCAAGGAGTACATTTCTCACCATTTCCTGGGGTCGGGGGACAATATTCAAATAGGGTATTTGTCCAATTACTCTTCAAATATTTAACTGGTATAAGACTTTGAATGCAGAAAGATTTTTTTTTTTCTAGATTCCAATTCACTTTCATCATCACTTGGTTTTTAAACATTTCACTCTCACTGCAAAGCTATGACAGTGCGAAACAGAAATGTTGAATTCCCCCAAACACCTGTTTTGTTTTGTGTTGTGTGTGTGTGTGTGTGTGTGTGTGTGTGTGTGTGTGTGTTTGCTTGAACAAAACAAAAACCATCAATAGAGTTCAAGTTCAGTAAATCCTATCTACAATCCCCATTATTTTCATTGGGAAATAATAACAATTCCTGAACCTGAGAATTGAATACTCCATTCCACTCTTGTAAAGATTTTCATCAGCAAAAGCCAGAGCACTCAAGTATACAATGATGAGATTAGACTCTGGTGAAATTATTGTATTGTTTGAGCCATCAGATAGTGCTCATTTGACAGCCTCTGTGTTCTAAACCTAATAAAGTTATGGCTAGGATGGATGCAAATTAACCTCTGCTGAGGAACAACTGCATTGCCCACATCCTCAGAGAGCCCCATGTGGATAGGGACCATTTGGGGGGTAGGGAGAGGTGATGTTCAGTGAGGAAGTGCCCCTGAGAAAGCAGGGACACCTGGCAAAGCAGAGTCATCAGAGATAAAGGGGGGGGGGGGCTCCTGTCTATTGAGATAGGCACTGGAAGTTAAAGTGGCCCGGCTTATCTCCAAGCTGTAAAAATCTGCCCAGGATCAGATGAAAAACATCATTAATTTCAATGTAATTAAATATCATTAATAAGATGCTCCGGAGTGAGTGCTGCTTAGAGATAATGGAAGCCCCTGGGTACTCCCTATGGGGAAGCTGTATCTCAGGATCAAGCTAGCTGCTGACTTCCACCTCCCACACAGGGGAGAAAGGGAAAGTCCTGTACTTAGTTAACTTTGTTTATTGACTCCACTGCTGTTTCTAGAAGAGCACCACCTCCCCTCTGAGAGAGAGAGAGAGAGAGAGAGAGAGAGAGAGAGAGAGAGATCTTGATACAATTAAAACATCTCTAGATTAAAGACTTTTGAGAGAATGGACAACAGTATCTCTACCCCTTTTACTTCATGAGAGTAATGTTCACTTCTCTGTCTGTGGGATAGTAAGACAAGGGTGCATATGTACACACTAGAGACAGCAAATGTAGATAATCGCCTAACAAACTAGGAGTACTGTTGGTTTGAAATATGTCCATACTCTCACTTAGCACTCAGCAGCCTGAAACCCATACTTACATATATTTGCCTCTCTGAACAATGTACCTGATAATCTGGAAATGACCTGCATCAGGTATACTTGCTTTAAATAATAGAAATAACTTATTTCTCTTAGTAATTCCCTGATGGCACTCCATTTCTATTCAGCCATGTTCCAGAACACATGCTGAATCTGAGAAACAGCTTGGGGTACATGCACCGCAAGGCAGACTGAGTGAAGTGTTAGGAAGAATCCACTACTTGGTATCATCGAGCTTTGTACGCTTGGACCTGCACATGATTAAACTCAGATGCCTCAACATCAGAGGTATCATGGGAAAAGCTATGTGCAATGAGAGAGGACCATCTAATTCAACCCTGTCAAATAAAATAAAAAATCACCTATGCTATACCCCTTAGCAACCTAACCCCCCCTCGAGCCTTGATTTTTTTTTAAATGGCCCAAACAATATTTGGGTCCCTGTGTACTTTTACTCATGTGGCCCAGTGTCACTTTTGCCAGTATACCCTATGAATCTGTGCCGACACTTTGATTTGGGTAAACTTTTACTTATTAGCTTTGCAAATCTGTGTGAGCCTTTGTTTTAATTCTTTCAATAAGAGACCAAGAACCTGGAATCATTCAGTCCAGACCCCATGCATGGCTAATATCTATAGGTCTATGAATGTCTCTGTCTTTTCCCCTCCATGAATAACCAAATTAAGGTCAATGGAATATGAAGCTGATGCTAAGACACTTCTCTCCTGCTGTCTGCAAGATTATTCCTCTCATTTCAACTCATACCTCACTATCTTCAAAGTCCACTTAGAGCCAACAGATCCTCTGAGACTCCCCTCAAATAAATTCCCCTCACTCTGCAAGTCTAATTTAAATTTCCTCTTTCTGAATTTTCTTGTAACCCTATGTGCAACTCTAAGAAAGCACGCATACATCCTGAAGCAATAACTCCTTTACGCTGCTGCTGCTGAGACAAGGAGTTGAGCCCGTGTCTAACCAGATGTCTCTTTATGCCATTAGACATGAAAACATCACAGGAGACATGGAAAATACTCAACAAGTAGGAAAGGGAGGAAAATTAAGAGGCAAGGAAAGAAAAACAAGAATAAATTCCTGGTCTGGCTTGGGAACTTTTTCACCTAGATGAAACACAATTTTCTCCTCAGGAGGGCAATGGGGCTACTTCTAATTTTAGAGCTAAGTATTCAGTTACTCCACATTCACAGCTAATTCACCCAGGCTTACCATCAGGCCCAAAAGCAACAATTAAAGGAAATACTTTAGATAAGAAGTCGACTTTAAAAATAATCCAATCAGCAGGATGTATCTCAAAATATGTGCCCAGCTCTAAGCCTTGAACAGTTGGGAAGGAGCATGTTCAGCAGTGGACAGAAATCTCTAAGGACATGGCCAATATGAGCCCACAGATGTTACTGTAGAAGTCAGCTGATGAGTTTCTTCCAGAGTCCTCAGTTCACCTTTGAGGCACAGCCTACTCAGCCCCTATAACCCTCGGTTTATGAGAGGACAGTGAGAGAAAGAGAATCCTTCCTGATACCAAGAGTAAGACCCTCATCCAGGCATCTCAAGGGTTGAAGATCTCTCTCTTCATAAAGAAAAGCCTTTTTTTTTTTTTTTGACTATCTTCTTCGCATATATGCACAAATATATAAATCTCTCTGTGCTGAGCCTTTTATATTTTATTTGGGGGTATTGAGGTTAATTACAGTTTAATTACAAAATATATTAAAGAAAGAAAAGCCCTCATTTTTAGGTACCTGTTCCAGGGCGGTAAACACACTCATTGTTTTACAGTTTTAATGATCATTTTCTCTGTGCTAAAGGATCCTCAGTGGCAACTCAGGACAGTGCATTTCATTTAGGAAGGGGTCAGATTTACTTATGCAGGGGGCTCTTTTCAGTAATGATTAAGGAATGTAGAATGATATAAGAAAGAAATAATTTGTCCAGCACTGACTCTAGTAAATGTCTTGACAGTGTCCAAATATTTTTGAACAACTTTATTTTAAAAAAAAAAGATAAATGAAGAAGTTTTAAGCATTTTTGCATAAAAGTATGAATGCATTTTTGTCAGTGCTTGGCTTTTTTTTTCCCCAAAGGTTTGATAGTGTGCATTAAGGTCTTACTAGTTACAATGAGCAAAAAGTACATGTAAAACAGGATGTAACCCAGAATTAGTCAATGTTTTCTTGGTCCAAATTTTAAGCTCCACATTATTCCTTTCAGGGACCATTAGGATTTCAGAAAGCGGAGGAAAGGGAGGCGAGAAAATTCCCAGACGAGTTAAGTCATCTGACAAATGTCAGAACTGAGCTATGAGGCTCAGCCTTAGGTGACTCCCAGAATCTCCCCACCTAGATAACCAGGCCTCAGAGGTTGGAGGAATTATAATCCTAGTGTTTTGTTGCTTTGCTTCTGATTGTAGGTTGTTTTCTCTGTTTAGTCTGATCCAAGCAGTATTTCCACTTTATTCACATGCTGTGTTGAGAAATGTTTGGCAAATCTCCTTCTACCCTAGATACCTATGATATCCGGCATATGATGTTCCATCACAAAAGGTTCTTATGACACAAACTTCACAGATATCCACCTGAGAGCCTTTTATGCTTGTGTAGATTTACTTGTAATGTTGCTCTTATGCAAAACACCTCTACCTTCTCTGCCAGGTAAGATCCTACTTTACTTGAAGTTTGACATAAAAAGAAAGTCCACTTTATTTGCTTCTGTTGTTTCAAGTACAAACACAAATATATCCCTTAGGGCTATCATCAGAGCAAGCTGTGGTTTGCAGGTTTACTGGGTTATCATGCTCACTAAAAGCACACAGGTGCTCAGACACATGTATTAGAGGAATCACCATATAAACTATTGAAGCTAAAAACTCTTTTCAATCTCTAGAGCATCACCTGTCTCTGGTAAAGCAGTAACAAACTATTACCCTGGAGCCATATCCAAATTGTGCCCTGTTTCCCTAGCCAGGGAACTCAGAATGGGTTTTACATTTTAAACATATCATTTAAAAGAAGATAAGAGTAGGTGACAAAGATCAAGGGTGAGCCTAAAAAAGTTACCCATTGTCTGGCCCTTTACAAAGACACCTTAGCCTGACACATATTCTTTGTGGATTAAACTTAACGGTCAAATCAAATATCAAAACATGAATGTTGATTGGCTACATGTTTGTGAAATAAAACCCCTTTTTTAAATTTCAAGCAACAATTTCTCTGTATAGACTTGGCTGTCTGGAACTCACTCTGTAGATCAAGCTGAGCTTAAATTTAGAGATCCATCTGCATCTGCCTCCTAAGTGCCAGGATTAAAGGTGCCTACCATGAGAAAAAACTTTACTCTTGGCAAGTGTTTTATTTTGTTGTTTTTCTAAATTGATAGAATTGTCCCATTTTTTTCATTCTTCTAATGGAAAGCCCCATTGGGTCATACAGAGAATACCAGATAGAAAGGAGGAAGCCTGTATGTGCTTCACTGTGCTAGCAAGTGTTTAGCTCCCAGAATTGTGAAGAAGTATTCCATGTGCAGTGCTTAGAACTTTCATGGTGTAAGACTCACAGCACAAGCACTTTTGAGAGTACAGAGTTAAGCTGTAGATGGATATAGAAAGGCTTTGCATACTTGGCAGTCTTGAACCAATGTGTGCTGGCTCAGGCTCACCACAGTATGCAGAGAAGTGGCCTTTCCATTTTACTTTGAAGCACTACCATTTGTTCCATGAATGGTCAGCTTGACATTGAAGCCATTCTACATTTGCCTGGAAAAATAGAAAAGCTAAGGGCTGGGCCAGGTAGAAGACTACAGTCCCACCTCCTTGAGAGACTGAGACAGGATAATCACAAAATTTAAGGTTGCATAGGCTATGTAGTATGCTCAAGTCCAATGTGAAAAAAAATATATGCATACATGCATATATATGCATATGTGTGTGATGCATATATATTATATATATTCTATATATGCTTATTTATATATATATACATATATATATATATATATATATATATATATATATATATATATATATATATATGAGACATATCAGTGTTTTAGAGTATTTGCCTAGCATGTACAATTGGTTCAAGCTACAGCACTAGATAAGTAAACAAACAGGAAGATAAATAAATTAATAGTCAAGTCTAACTGAATACGTTCTTTATCCAAAGGACCTAAATCTGAAAAGGAAGACAAATGAAGAAAACTACATCAAAAACACTTTCAGCTCTTGCTAGTAGGTCTAGTTTATTGTACTTACAAAACAGGCTTCCATTTGTTTAACATGTGTATGTAAAATATCTTAAATTCTGTTGGTAATGTTTTCCTTAACTTCACGAGGGTCAGTCTCTGATTTACCTAGGAAAGCTATACGTTTGGTATTTATCAATCTGTGACAAGGTATGGCTAATCTACAAATACTTGCTTCAGAATATTCTCCCAAACTCATTTGAGGCTGATGGGGGAGGGGACTACAGCAAAGAAGTCAAAAGTAATTTTCTTACAAAGGCCCAAGGTGACACACCTTTCCCACCTTCTTTCATTATGCCAATTAATTATCTCTAATATTAATAGAGAGTAGTTTGGGTGGTGGAGGGGGTCCCATAGGAGCACTGTTGCTCTAACAAAGAGACTAAGGTAACATGAGTGTTTAAAGGGGAGCAAAGATTTTATTCTTCTGATAAACAATAGCTTCTAAGTGGGCAAAATGGAACACCGAGTTTCTCTGATATAATGAGTCATTCAAAACCTCAGGATGGTCCTACATTCATCTTGATGGTCCAATGTATACAAAGCACCTTATCATTTGCATGGTTGGCACTGGGTTTGTACCATTCCCCATCCAGGAGAAAATATAACAGAGATGAGGTGTGTTCACAGTACAAGGGCAAGAACTTAGGCAAAACAAACCCAAACAAAACAACCAGAAATACCTGGCTACCCACATATTCTGCTAAGCTCAATTATAATGAACTATAAAGAAGAGCATTGAGTGGAAAGCAAGCCAGCTTTTCAACAAAGGCCTTTTAGACTCATTTACTATTGCTGTTTTAAGAAACACTGGAGCCACAGATCAGAAATATGAAACATGTCCCACATGATTACAATCAAAATGCTCAGCTCTGCATACATTTTCACTGAAAAAGATAGTACCCCAGCTCTCTACCAGCTTGAGACTGAATATGACATGTCTTCATCATTTTTGAATATACTGTAAGAAACATTTTAATAACTATCAAAGTTTTAAATATTACAAATTTATTTCTTGGAAAAATTAAGGCTAATTCAAGATTGTTTGACAGCAGTATTTTCTTTTTTGTTTGTTTGGGATTCTTATTGGTTATTTTATTTTACATTTCAAATGTTATCCCCCTTCCCAGTTCCCTCTCCACAAACCCACTCTTTGCTCTCCTCTCACCTGCCTCTTTGAGGTTGCTCCTCTACCTGCCTATCTCCTGTCTCAGTGCCCTAGCATTCCCTTACCCTAATTCATTCAGCCTATACAGGACCAAGGGTCATTTTCAGTCCCTAGGAGCTTTGGGAAGTCTGGTTGGTTGATTTTGCTTTTCTTCCTATGAGGTTGCAAGCCCCTTCAATCCTTTTCCTAACTCCTCCATTGGGGTCCCTGTGATCAGTCCGATGATTGGCTTGTGTGCGTCAGTATCTGTCTTGGTCAGGCTCTGGCACAGCCTCTCAGGAGACAACTATATCAAGCTTCTGGTCACTAAGTGCTTCTTGGCATCTGCAATAGTGTCTGGGTTTGGTGTATGCAGATGGGATGAATCTCTAGGTGGGACAGCCTCTGGATGGCCTTTCAGTTTCTACTCCTCTCTTTGTCTCTGCATTTCCTTTTGACAGGAGGAATTCTCAGTTAATATGTTTGAGGTGAGTGAGTGGCTCCATCCAATTTTCTAAGCTGGGATCATCGATGTGTTATTTTCAGAGCCATTCCATATTTGCTTCAAAAAAAAAAAGTGTAATGCAAAGACCAGGGCCTGTGTATTATTGCTGTAGGCATCTGTATTGTTGTTTTGTAAGGGACCTAACTTTCTTCTTTTCATTATAGTTAAATCTTTCTCTTTAAAGTCACTCACTACCTAACTTAATAAATTTAAGGAGACTTTCTGTCACTCTTTCAGACAGAAAGTTCAGTATCATTTGCCAAAATAGAGTACAAACTTAAAACTAAATGAAACTACTGGACAGTGTTGGGAATTAACACCATCTTGACATTGCTGGCTGAGAATTCCAAGCCAGCCCCATACTTTGCTCTGGTAAAGCAGGGTCAAGGAAGAGTTGAGAAAAGGTAATGAATGATATACTCGCCTAAAAAGGGATATTTCTTTTTAATGTAATCTGAAGAACTAAAAGATAATTTACATAGGACTGTGTAACTACATTCGTTATGGAAATTCCTGCTCATGAAACAACTAAAGTCACCATTTGTAAGAACCCCCACCATGTGGAACACCACACTCCTATGTGTTTGCTCATGATTGCAGTTTTTAGTGAGGAGATGATACGGTTGCAATCAGCACATTGAGAATTTCCAATAATCTTGCCAATGTCATGAACTCTGAACACTGTATACAGGTGGTAGAGGGACAAGCAACAGTTGCTCTGACTCCACTATTATCTCAGACTCATGAACTGGGAACAGTATGTCCTAAAAGATTCGTCATCCACAAATCTGGGTCTGGAATCCTAAGTATCTCTCTCTTTCTCTGGTGTTGTGTTCCTGGAAAGTGACTTTCTAGTGGCTTAAAACTGGTTTCTCCAGCCACATCTTTTCATCCTGCTTTCAGGAATGTTTGTGTGAGGTGCTGCATCAAACGCTTTAATCAGGCAAGCCTTCCGCTAATGAAAGGAAGATGATTTGAATACCTGGTCTGCACACTTATCCTTTAATTATGCTGTGTATCTGATGCCATTAATATAGACAAGATTGTATAGCACTCTAGGAAAACATGTTCCCTTCAGACACAGTCAAGGAACATGCAAATAGTTGTAGTGGCTAGTCCATGCCTTCAAGTGACATCTAACTACAGCTAATGTCATAGGAAAAATAAAATCATCTTGGCCACAAAAATGAAAGACAAACTCTCCAGAGAATCAGAGAAGTGGCCAAAGGCTTCAGATGCACAGAGAAACAATGAATTATCTTCATTGTAGAGACAGAGTAGGGCTTAGCTTAAACAGTTTGTGGTCATTGTGAGGCACGGCTCTTCACTGGAGTAAAATTTCACAATGAGATATATATAGTCAGAGTGACATGGTGCAGGGAATATAGAAATATTATTGTTAGATGAGTACAAACCTGCACTCTTCTACCTGTGTGCTCTTTACAGTATAAGGCATAGTTTATTTATTTTTCCTAATTCTGAGGAGGGAGAGAGGAATGTAAAGATGTTTCAGTTTTGTTTTGAGTTTAAACATTAGTGACAAGCCCCTTAGATGCTCATGGATGTAAAGTACAGCTTCTGATTAGAGACCATCCTCATTTCAAACATTTATGATTTTCCCCCAGATAATTTATCCTTATCCTGGAGGCATTGTGAGAATTGTCCATACTCTCAGGTTCCTGGGATGGTCAAGTTTTCGGACTTTCCACTGTTAAGACTGTTGCATCAGGAAATTACTTTTCTTTGAGATAGTGTGAAATATCCCTTCGGTAAGTTCTGTAGGTAAATTAAGAAACACTTAAACATCTGAAGCATTAAACTCCCCCTGAGCACATAGCATTTCTGTGTACCTACTATATAAGCAAGACTGCTCTTCATTCTTAGATGTGGAAGAGAAACCTTCCTTAGCACATTTGCCTTATCATATTCTCTGTCTTTTCTTGAAGAGATTCAAAGCCATGAAATTTTATGTCTCTCTAATCCATCTAAAATCATTTTCTTTGTGTCCTGGGGCCATACACTGGGAAATATCTCAATATGTCTCTGTCTTCGGAATTTTGTGATCATACGATATCATCAGAATAGAATTCCTCATTAATATCTGTCACAAAAGAAGACTGAAATATCTTGAAACTTAAAGGAATATTATTATAGCCTTTCTTGTATGCAAAGAGAAGAAAAGACTACATATGGGAAATTATTTTTATCTTCAGATTAAAACAATAAAAGAAAAACAGTTTCCCAGACAAGGGCTGTGGTCCTTAATGTACACCAAGAATGAATTTAAACTTCCTCACACCTGTGTATTTATTTATTGTACATAACTAAATTGCTGGCACCAGAAAGCATGAAGGTGTGGCAGTGGGGAAGAATTCTGGGTGGGAAAATACTGTTGCATTTAATTGCTTCCTTAATGAGGACCTGTTTATATTAAGGTTTGCAGGTCCATGTATTTTATATGTGCATAATATACATGTGTATCCTGGATATTTGCAAATAAGCCTATGTATAAAAACATTCAATATGGGCCTTATTTTTCTTTTAAATGGAGTCTCCTTGATCTGATCTTTTCTCCAAAATCACAAAGAAACAAACAAAGGTTAAGAATATATAGAGATGATTATGTTACCAAGTTACTCTCTTAATTATTGAATCCTCTTGAAGATGTCGATGACAAATAACCACTCATCTGTCACCTGAGTGCCTTGAGTCAAAGGGAATTTCTGGAATTGTCTATGGATGACTAATGTTTCTGGGTTTCATCATGCATTTCCTGAAGAGAGAGCACCTCGGTTCTTCTTTAGGGAATTGCTATTCTCTATTCTCTGGTGTCTGCTTTCTTAATGGGCCCATCCGTCCAGGTGTCCCTTCTCTGTTAGTCAAGGAGCAGCCACATGATCCCAGCTATGACAATCCGAATCTATCACCCAGGGATTTAATTCTCACTGTTAGGAGGTAAGAGAGAAAAACAGTGGGAACTGATTTATTCCAGCGAATGTGCATTGAAGATCTTACTGTCCCCAAATGCTGGATTCTTCAACTTTAATTTCAGCACTGTGAGGCCCCAACACCTTCACAAATTCAATTTTGTCTAAAATTAGGCAAAGCCAATTTACATTAATTGCAACCAAAAAAGAAAATCTACCTAATACACTGCTTGGTATTGCACTTACTTAACGTGGAAATATAGAAGTTAAACACCCAATCTTTGGTAGTATAGTTCATGTACACATGAATATTTAGCATATTATTCATAAATCAATCTTTATTTACTTATATAATATTTTAAGAAGCCAAGTTATCTTTACATAACTACTTTGTGCTGTGTTTCTGACTCAGCATTTATCACATTTATTGTCCTCTACAGTTAGAGAGCCCTGGGAATACGTAAAATATACTAATAAATGTCTTTTCACTTTTCAAGCTAGCATATTTTACATAGAATCTTGCTAAGATTACATGGAAGAAGCCACCAGAAATAAACACAGACCTACATGTATGTGCCCCTGCCCACATGCACATCATTAGAAAGAGTTGGATTGTGGTGAATAGAATTCATAATATTCCATGCCACAAGCTTGATATTTCTATATACCCTTTCTTTCACTTTTAAATCACTGAGGTATCTTCAGTCTCCTTGGTTTGGTTGGGCTTATATCCTAACTTCCATTGAATACAATATATTGTTTTCAGCCCTACTATCCACTGGCTTTCAGATTTTGGCCATATTTTGAAATTTTTGCTAAAAGTACTTCTATTTTAGGCATACCTTTAGTCAAGGACTTATCTTTGAAAACCTAAAGACTCATTTGGTCAGATAAATAAGGAAGAAAAAATTCCAGATTTTTTTTTTCCTTACATGAAACAAATGTTTGCTCTAATTGTAGTTTTTTCTCTTTTGCCTTTAGGACAAGGTTAAGATCCTCAAGAGCGCTCCATTTTTTTGGTCTCTCTTTGTAATTTTCATCTTTCAGGATATAAGCACCTCCAGGATGATACAGCTCCTAGTCAATTTGCTAACCATGACATAGCCTGACTCAGACAGCTATCAACATAGCTTCATTCTCTTTTGCTTTTCTACTTGATTCTCTTCAAACAGTCTGCAGCTGACCTGCTCTACTCATCGATCTACTCATGCTGAGGACCTACTAAGCACGAGGTCTGTGGACATAAAATGGAATTAGACATGAAACCCACCCTGCAGAGCAGATGGACACATAAGCAATATGGCAGCGACAACCGACAAACACACTGGTCCCATGGAGCTGGCACAGATGGTGGAGATTCAATAGGCTTGATGAGCATGGGATGAGAAAGGGTGTCAAGAGGTGACCTTGAGATGGCTTTGGAAAGATAAATAGGAACACTTCAGACAGACAAGGGGGCATTGCGGGCACTTGGAAGTGAATGTGTCATTCCAGGTGTGAAGAGACAGGGCAGTGATCACTCTCTCCTGCCTCTGTAATTGCAGCCTATGATCATATTAGTCTTTTTGGCAGCCACAACACACAGCTGGCTCGCCGAGACTAAAACACTATCCTTCTTGTGCTGTGTTGTCATACCAGCCCTCATCATCCATGCCCATGAGCCATTATTCTTTATCAGGGAAAATAAAAGCAAGCCCTCAGCTCTGTTCTGTGGTCACTGGTCCTCCAGTCTGGAGAACACAATATCCAGCCTATATCCAGCATGTAGCTCAAAAGCCCTGTATCACCCAGCTTTCTCTCCCTCTTTTTATCCCTCTCTCCTCCCATCTCCCTCCCTCTGTGTCTCGTCTGACATTCCCCCACCTTCCCTCAGCACGTTATTGGAGCTAGAATGCTCTAAGCTTTGCAGAAAGTCAAATGATCTTTCAATATGTTTTGCAGAAGGTTAGATGCAGTTTTCTCCCAGTTGTTGTCCAGTGTTCTCGGAAGCCTAGCAACACAAATGAAACCCGAAACATGTTTGCAAAAAATCAAATGAAATCCAAGCTCTGATGGAGTTGCAGCTATCTACACCCATGTGGGCCGCCTGCCAAGAATGTTTTTAATATAATAATCACTCATCCATACACCCATAATAATTGATATTTACAATTTGATAATGCTTCTTAACATTTTTTTATTTGTTTCAAATCCCCCCTCCTCACCTCATCTGCCCAACAACCCCCTGCGTCAGCACATTCACAGCTCTTAATGACCCTCTCAGCAGCTACTGATCAAAGTCAAATTTTAATTACGATTCTAATTTTGGAAGTTTGCTTCCTTTTAATCTGAACTTTTAGAAAAGAGTCAAACGTGTGCTTGCAACAGCTCATAGAAAACACATCAAGCTGTAGGACTCTTTAATTGGACGTTCAGCTAGTTTGAGCTTCATGTTTCTCACCAGCTTGTGTCTACCAGGTGGTTATACCTACAGACTGTAAATTATAACAAATGCAGTCCAGCCTCAGAGACAGTCAGTGGGAAAATAGGATGCAACTGTTTGGCTTTGCTCTAGAAGTTTGAAGATGACTACTTCCTCCAACACTAGTACTCAATTCTTTGCACAGTTACTCCAATTATATTCAAGTCTTCACTTTAGAAATGACCTTATTATCCCTGCAAGAGTATTTTCTTCCAGTCTTTGAGGTATGCACTTTTATACAAACACCCCAGAAATTCCATCTCTAATACATCCTTTCTTGATCTCTCAATATTAAAAAAAAAAAATCAACCCACTATA
The DNA here is from genome assembly GCF_963924665.1 of Micromys minutus. Taxonomy (NCBI): domain Eukaryota; kingdom Metazoa; phylum Chordata; class Mammalia; order Rodentia; family Muridae; genus Micromys; species Micromys minutus. The sequence continues at coordinate 11,418,684 of NC_137969.1, forward strand.
GTAACATCAGAGGACTTTCTGTCATCATACTTACTATCAAGAATTATTCATAGAATTCATTGTGTCTCCTTTATATTTGTGCACATGAAATATAGTGATTTATCCTCCCGACAAATCTATTGCACTCTCCTTACTCTTCTTTTATAGATGAAGAAACTGAGTCTGAAACAACTTAAGATATACTCACAAGTCAAGTATCTACTTAATATACCATAAAAATTGAAGACACAATCAATTACAGTAAATGAAAAGAATACATTCCTGCCATGTGCTCAAATCATTCTCAGTTTGAATATAGGAATGCGTAAGACAGTGACTACATCTCAAATAGCTTCAGATCTACTAATGTTTACAAATGATGTCATCTAGTAAATATCTGGGCTGAATAATTTCCTCTGGAGAAATACAGAAATGTATTTAGAGAGTTGTTCATAAAGGCAAGACATGAGTTTTAGAAAATTAGTTTTGGGCTTCTTAACAACTTCAGAAATTAGACACTATAAAAAGACAATAAAAAGGTGTCTTGACAACACAGGTTAATGCTAATGTAGAGACTTGTGTAACAAGAGTCCCCGCATATGTTGGGGCACAGTTAGAGCAGTCATACTTAGGGCTGCAGAGGACTTGGAGATGAAAATAATTGTGGGTTTTGGGGTTTTGTCACTGTCAGACACAGGAATGCAATGAACAACCGCCTTTGGATTCATTCGTTCCCACTGATTTTTGATACAGTTAAATATGGCAATGATGGAGAATTTGCTCCATAAAATGTGGATGAAAGAATCTGCAGATATCTGGAGGAAGAACAAGAGAACATAAATGCCATATGTAGCAGAAGGAGACCTCTTGATAAACTGGAAGAAGCAGAGAAATCAAGAGTGTAAAACAACTGAATATTAAAAAAAAAAAAAACCTCAAATTTAAAAATTGTACTGTACCTTTTTTAGCTGGCTTATGTGGAAGACCAAATGTAAACCCTTCCTTTTCAAAATCTTAAAGAAAGTCTACATTGCCCACTATAATTTGATATAAGTGGCATTTTCTGGGAAATAAAAGTACAATTCATTTTACATCTTGCAGCTAATCAACGCAGCCAGATACAGGGAGTAGACCAAGGTCACCAAAGTAGAGACTGAATAAATAGCATTCTCCACTGTAGATAAAGAAGAGATCCATGCCCAGTCATCTGCATCATTTCCCCAGTGCATGTATTTTAATGCAGAGCTGTTTATTGAAGTGCAAATTTAAGGGTTGTTTGGAGAGTCAGTTGTTTTGGATGGTGTTTTGCTGGGGCAAAGACATAAAGGAGTGTTTTCCTGAACTGGACATGGACAGAGGGCCAAAGCTCTTGAAGAAACATTTCACTGAAGCAGACACCAAATAGAAGAGAGGATATTCTATTAAGCAAGCATGTGAAAGGACACACGATGAAGAATTCTTGTCTGTCTTACATTGCATAGTTGAGCTGCATTTGTAAAGACTCCTATGCCTCAAGCTAAAGTGGATGCATGTGCTGAGGCAAGACCCTTACTGAGGCAAGGCACAAAGTGGACATGTGATGTTTGGGGGGGTATAGGACTCCAGTGTGTGTGTGTGTGTGTGTGTGTGTGTGTGAGAGAGAGAGAGAGAGAGAGAGAGAGAGAGAGAGAGAGAGAGAGAAAGACAGAGTCAGAGACAGAGACAGAGAGAGACAGAGAGACAGAGAGAGACAGAGAGAGAGATTGGCTTACTGTCACATCTAGTTGTGTCTACTCACAATATCAGACTGTGACTCCTTTTGGAAATTTAATTGTTGCAGGTATAGCCAACTAAAGGTGAAATCATCCCACACAGAGAGGGACTCATATTCTTACAAAAAGAAGGGAATATGCACACATGAAGCATAAAGAAAATCAAGGAAGTTCCATGTGATGACTTATAAAAAGATAAAGTTTTTTTTTTTTTTAAAAAAAAGGATAATTTGTCTACAAGCCAAGAAATGTTGGGACTGACAGCAACCAGGAAAACCATGACAGAGAAAGCTCAGAGCCTTTTCTCCCTCAATGCTTACAGGGCAATCCAAGCTTGATAATACCTGGCCATTTTACCTGTGACCTTCACAACTATGAGAGAATAGGTTTCTGCTATGATAAGCCACCCATCTTTCAGTGTTCTGTTATAGAAGTCCTAGGGACAGAATATAGAGTCTCTTTTTCCTAACTCACTTGTGGCCTTTGTCAAATCTCAGTGAGACAATCTTCCTGTGTCCCAGACTTCAGAACAGAATTACATTACACTTCTTGCTGGCAGCGAGAAGACTCAGGGAAAATCCCTGTAGAGAGCACCTAGCTTATTCTAAGACTATAGGAAGAAAAGGAACCACGAACATTTTCTCCATCTGGACCTTTTCTGATTCCCAATATCACAATAGTACAATATGCTGAGAAGTTTGGGACTACAGAAGGAACTGTATGGTAGGAGCCATACAAAAACCCAGTGGCCACCATGTTGACTGGGGGCACACACTACATGGGAAACAGTATTTGCACTTTATATAGAAATAAAAAAAAATGCCACTGTCTAAAAACTCTTAGAGGGTCTCCCTACATACATTGTAAATAAATAAATACACACATACATAAGGTTAGTATATGATATGCCACTTTGAGATTTTCTTAATGTATCCACATTCAAGAATTAATCTATGAGATGTGCCTAAGATGAATAGTGTGCTGGGGCTGAGCAGTTGGATCAGTGACTAAGATCACTTTATGTTCTTGTAGAAAACCCAGGTTTGGTTTTCAGCATCCACATAATCACTTACAACAGTTAACCACAGTTCCACAGAATCCAAACCCTCTTCTGGCCTCCATAAGCAACACACACACACACATACACACACACACACACCCAACACACACACACATACACACACACACACACACACACACACACACAGAGAGAGAGAGAGAGAGAGAGAGAGAGAGAGAGAGAGAGAGAGAGAGAGAGAGAGAGAGAAAGAACATATATATGCATTCAGAGCACTCACTCATACATATAAAATAAAACCCAAACCCTTCTAAAATGATAACTATGACTGTGCTGCTCTTCTCAATGAGGATTTGTTTCATTTAACAATTATGCAAATATGTATGCATTGAGTACAGAAGATGAGTCATTATATTTGGTACTTAAAAACAATTTAGTGTTCAAGATAGGCATTGAGATACATGAACATTATGGCATGAGCCTTAGGGCATTTATAGACTTCACCGATATCTAGCTAATATAGGAATGGCCTATAAGCCTTTCTTCTGTGAATTTGGACAGCTCAGTACAGTTGTCCAACAGGATGTCCAACACCAGGATCTTTACATGGGTTTGTTGTTCTCTATTCATCTTGTGTGCACAGTTACTCTAGTGAGTGATAAAATCTTTGGTTCTTGGAAGGAAATGATCCTCAAGTGAGTGGTAAAACTTTAGTGTGAGATGAAAAAGGCAGACAACTTGCTTCGTGTTTCAACATATGAGGAAGCACCTACAAGCACAAAATGTGAGAGAAGGCATGTCACCTGTCCAAATACTATCATTGTGGAAAATATAAATGTGAAGAAATGCCATAATGGGTAACTAATAAATGGTAAGGGTCTATATTACAAAAAATTAGACAGGAAATATAGTTCACGAGATTATTAGGGTTTTTGCTTCTTTATTTCAAAAGTACCTGCTCATTTCTATGGATTATTTGTTAACAACATCTTTTCCTTTTCTACTGCTTAATTTTTAGCTTTTTATATATTTTGAATATTAATCCATTGCCAGAAAACACTATATAAAGGATGGAAAACAGCTCCAAGCCTGGGTATAAGAATCCGAGCAGCACTCCTGCAGCTCAGCGATAAAAGGAAGACCTGACAAATGGCACTGAATGAAATCTAAAAGCTTCTGCAAAATAGTCAGCAAATAGTCAACAAAGGCTGCCAACATCTGTAGAACTGGAGAGGCCTTTGCAATTTACCTGCAGCACTAAGGAAATAAGAACAATGAAGGGCCCTCTGCAATGTTAGAAGTAAACCCCCTTGTGATGAAGGGGTCAAAGGGGCCCACATTCTCATACCACTGCTGGTGATCCTGCCACTATGCACAGTAACCAAACCTATAAATCTAACTGGGTACCAATCAATAGGAAATTAATATTAATCGGCTCATATAGATAGATAGATAGATAAATAGATAGATAGATAGATACACCACATACACCACAAACACGCATGCACACACACACACACACATTTTTCTTACCCATCTTTTCTAAAGAGGTATCTTTTGTCATTTCTGGTGGAACAGAGCAGACTATTAAATAGTCAGCTTAGGTACCTCACTTGAGGCAAACAAACCTGTATCTTCTATCAACTTCATTTGTGTTTATCTATGTTCTTTATCTAACTACCACCTCTATTTCTTAATCAGCCCACACTTAGGAAGCACTTTTTTTCTTACTTATTGTAACCCAGAGAGTAATCATTTATTGCCTTTCAGCTCTAAACATTAAGACAGTTGTATCTCTTCCTACTGCCTTATTGGAGGCTCCTGTCCAAGTTTTCTTTCTAAATTCTCATTAGGTCACCTCAAATGCTGAGGCCATGTCTATCACAACATATGTGGTGTTCAACTCCTTCCACGCAGTGTATAGAACACTCCTTAGGTGACTCTGGCAGACTTATTCTGATTCAAGTTAGCTGTGTACTCATTGATTCTTAATGTCAATTCAAACCCTCTTTCTACAACATCTAGTAAATGCCTCCCCTTCTCCCAACTACTTGTTGGGAAGTAGTTATACAGATGCTTAATGATAACCAGGCAGTTTCTGACATGTTGTTTGTAATATCAGGAATTTGACTTATCCATGAGAAATGCACTCTAAATATTACAGTGTTTTTGTTGCTGTTGTCAAAAAGAAACACAATGAGAATATATCATAGTTTCATTGAGAAATTGTATTGGGACATCCATTTATCCTATTATGCCAACATCGACATATACATTTCCAAGTATCTATACAAATATTCCTTGGCCTTTATTCTAAGTAATGATGGGGACTTCAGTTATGATGGAGCTATTTATTTAAAAGTATCAATTTTGATGCTAAAAGACAATGAATGTGAGGAGAGAAGAGTAGTTGATGGTCATATATAGTCAAGTCTAGGGTGCACTAGATCTGCCACTCTTTAGACTTACTTTGGGGGAAATATGGTTCTTTTGGAGATGTTGGGTTTTCTCCTGTCAGTTGATGGGACCATCTCTATGGTTTGGGCTGCACCTGTTCATCACCTAGACAGTTTTGCTCCTGTGCATAAGTTTCCAGCTCCCATATTTCTTGATGATGCCTTTCCAGTGACTTAGGAGGAGGCAGCTTTGTTCATTATCTAACATACTTGGTTAATATTCCCATCCATAATCTTATATTTCAAGGATGGGTGGGAAGAGGGAATCTTTGTAGAAGCATGGGGAGAGGGAAATGGGAGAGAGGAGAATTGAGAAATGAGATAACATTTGAAATGTAAATACATAAATTATCCAATAAAGAAAAGAAAAAGAAAAAAATGAGTGAGTTGTCTCTTATAATAGAATCATACTCTAACCTGGGTAAACCTAATAAGTAATGAACAGCCTAAACAGCCAGGATATTAAACAATATAAAATAAATTCCATGTCACCAAAAACCTCACTGAAATATTTTACATGGGACCATATATATATGCGTATGCGTATGCGTATGTATATGTGTATGTGTATGTGTATGTGTATATGTATATGTATATGTATATGTATATGTATATGTATATGTATGTATGTTTGTCATTATAGAGTTTAGAACATTTTTTATAAAAGATAATTTTATAATTAGATTTATGTTAAACAAGATCTTAGCAGTATATTTAACCCAGTTAAGTGGAGAGTTCTTTAGTCTTTGGCTTTTCAAGCCACAGATTTAAGACCCAGGATGTTTCTTCTACAGTGGTGGTAGATCTCATCTTATATGTCACTGTTGTTGGTCCTAAAAGCTTCTATCAGTTTATCTAGAACAACCTTGTCTTCCAAGTTAACCTTTCAAAGGCAACAGTGATGAACAATTTCCTGTGGACTAGCAACCTTAACTTGGCCTTTTCCTTGAATATGCAGTAGAGGATCCCTATCTTTCAGCACAGAGGAAGTAGGAAAACCATCAGCTCAGTGTGGGCTACATCATGGGTAATAACTACTAGTTGACCTTTTTATCTCCACCAAGGTAATGAATGACTCTACTGACCCCTGCTTGAGGAACAGGTGGTCTCTTAGCTGGGATATCTCCTTTGCCAGCTTCTATCTTCTCAGAATAGGTCAGGAGACTTTGCTTCTTTTCCTGTTTTGTCTCTGGCCTGAACTTGTGGGTAAGCTTAAGCAGCTGTATAGCTGTTTGTGAGTTTAGGGATCAGGTAAACTGGGGAATGTCAAGAGGTATTTCGAGCTACTTATAGAGGACCGTTTGCCTTTGCAACCTGATATATTGAGGCCATTTGACAAAGAATGTCAGATATCTTTTGAGCTGAATAGCCTGCCCAATGCTAAAGTTCTTGGGCCTTTTCCTCAAACAAAAGATTGACTACCATTTTGGCCTCTTGTTTCTTCATGGAATCTTGGTTTTCTTTCCTTTGGGCATCTTGTTTGACTGGAGGTCAGAGGGAGCTTAGAACTCTTTAAAGTATAAATACCACTAAAAGAAATGCAAACACTCTAGTTACCTATGTGGTCCATGCAAACATAGAGACTTCTAATATTACCTTCTGTCTCAGTTCTCTAGGAGTTTGAGTTTGATCACTTGAGTACAGATACATTTCAACATATGCTGGAAGCACGGGAAGAAAACATGTGTGTGAACATGCACATGTGTTTGCATACACACCACCACAACACACACACAACATACACACACTCAGCAACATGAACATAAAGAAAACACATAATGGACAATTTCATGTTTGTGTTGTTGATCTTGAGGCTCTTTTTAAATTTTCTCTTTGCATAGCTATAGACAAAGAAAATGAAAGTTGAGATTCACCTATCGACTAAGGGACAGAAATATTATAATCAATCCTTAAAGCAAGTTTTTACCCAGGCCCATGGTTCTTGGTGGTCAGAATGGTTTAGAGAATGGCCTAAAGCATCAATTGCATGGAATACATTGAAAGATATTGGTCATAGTCCTGTGGGTTGCCACAAGCCCCTGTCTGCTAGGGATGAGGTAGGCTGGAAGTTAGTAAAGAAGGGCATCCAAAAGCATTTCATTCTACCACATTCAGCAAAGAAACCTTGGCTCTCTTCTTGGATCCATGGGTGGTTCCATCAGGAGAAAATAAAGCAGATGAGAAAACCACTGGGATATGTTAAAATAATTTTTACAAACTACTCTCTTTATAGAATACTACAGTTCATTTCTTCTGCTTGGGAGAAGCTAAGAGTAGCTGTCCTTAACCTTGGTTATGTACTGGAATCATCTGGGAGATTTTCAAATGTACTTATGCCTAGGCTTGGCCCCCAGAGTTTCTACTTTATGATTTGTCTTGGGCTTAAGCATTGAAATTTCTTAGAGTTCCTAGATGATTCTCATGTGCAGTCAAGGTTGAGAACCCTAACCCAGGAGGGAAAGAAACAAAGTTTAAAGATCAGAGAAATGGAGTATATTTCTTGTTTAACTCTAACTACTCCTTTTAACTAAGCTAATTGCATCAATTCAAAGTCTCTATTGTGTATATGGGTATATTTGGAGTAATTTCACCTCACCTCAGAGTACCCGTGACTATTGTAAACCAGCTCCAGATAACCAGCCAGGGCTATCGAGAGCCATTTGCATATACCAGTGAGAAATGCATGGAAAGGATCTTCATAGACTTCACCCTTCAGTATCCACAGATATTACATGGGAAGTCAGCAATTCCACAAGGAAACAAACAGAATTATTTTAGAAAGAAAATTATCGCTGCCCAAGAATGGTCTGGAAGCAGCTTGTCTTGGTAGACTTCATCTCTTTGGCCAATAACAGAGCTGTTTTAACATTTTCAACAACTAAAAACTAGGAAATTAGTCCATCTGTCTCAGTGGTTCTGAAGAGTGACTTAGCTAGGTCTCTGCCAGGGATATTGTCTCTCAGCCTTTTCCCAAATCATCACTGGATCAAGTAAGCTACTAGTTTCTCTTCTCTCCCTAACTTGTCTAAATGATAACTGTTTCCATTTTCATTTGCTGGTTTTTGTTTTTACGTTGTAGGTATTGTATTTTTATCTGTTTATTTATTTTCTTATTATTTTAGTCTGAATATTTCTTTTATTTCTCCCACTAAAAAATAAAATAGAAACATGAAAATCTGGGACAACTTGCCCAGATGTAATGAGGTATGACAGGTGGTGGCTTGCATTACAACCTAGCAGCAGTGTGTACAGGACATCTCTGCCATTGAGTCAAGAATTGTGACAACTGGAGAAAGGAGTTCTGGCCATCCTTTAGATGCATGCTATAATCCCAGTTTTTACTCTGGTCCCAACGTCTCTGCTTTTACATATTCTATTGAGCAAAATTAAAATATGGTCCATTCTCTCTGAAAGTAAAGACTAGTCATAATTTTATACTTTCACTCCTTGATAAAAGAAAAGGAAATAAAAAGAAGGCATAGCTATTGTATGCTTTGCGGACAGTGTGTTGTATAAATATGTTACATTTGATACACATGATGAGCATCAGGTGTTTGCCTGGCATGAGGCTTTGTGCTCTTTGAACATCTGCTCATTAACCTCGACAGCACTTGGAGAAAGAGTCTTTTACACATCCAATTTGATACATGATATTTTAAAGAATGAAACTCATGAATTGGGCATATAATTTCATCATTTCAAAAAAAAAATGGCGATGGAATTCCCATGACACAAAAACTCATTTCCTAGATATATATACACATAAGAAAAAGAAAGAAAAGAAAAGGCTTCTCAAAATAAATACATGTGCACTAATGTCCATGGTGGCACTATTAAGAAAAGCCCACAGCCACAATATGGAAAAGTTCATATGGCTATAAATGGAAAAATGGGCAAAAACAATGTGATATATCCATACAATGAATATTCAACAATATAAAAATAAATGCTCTAATATGGACCTTAAAACATGTTAAGAGTTTGGGGGTGATACCAGAACAGGGCTCCTCATTATCAGAGGAAATAGGTATAAAGGACTGGGGGAAGATTTGGGGGAAGGTACTAGGTTGTAAATTGAATAAATTAATGTTTCAAATGTCACAAAAGACAAATATATACATGGAAGTCCACGTGTTTCCAAGAATGTTTATATTCAGCAAACGCATACACACTAAAATATATTAATTGTTGTCAAAGGCAGAGGCCCTGGAAAATAGAGATTACATGTGTAGTGGTCACAGGGTCTACTTCAAGAAAGAATAAAAAAATTTGGAAGCAAACTAAAATAGTGGTCTAATCACATGGCTAATGAACTAAAAGTTACCAGACTTTACATTGGTCAAATATGTGTTATACTATTGACCAGAAAGTATTAAGAGCTTTCCAAATGAGCCCTGGCAATGTGGGGTGGCCATGAATATGTTCTGCTCTGTGCTCCTCCCATAGGACCATCTTAAATACTGAGTCCAGTTACCAATGCTTCAAATCCCCCCAGCATTCAGGTTTCAAGGCAATGCTTTGCTGATTGCCCTTAGCCTGCTAATGAGCACAGGAGTTCCGGAAGAGGGCCACTTCTGTCCAGACCCGTGCTCACCTCCTTTACAAAGTTTGCTTTAAGTCTCACAGTAAAAATCTGAAATTGCTTCCACTCAATGGGACACTCTTCACTATTTTCTCTCAAAAGGCAGACTTATATTGTTCTACCATGTCTGCTTTGTTGAAGATCAACAAACTTCCAACCTACTGTAAACATCTGTCCCATCAATCCCATCTTCATGTCTGCCTCTAAAAGAACTCAAACTGAAATATAGCTAAATAATTTGCCCCCACAAAGGCCACAGGAAATGGTAAAGCCATAGCTGCTTTTCTATATGACTAATTTTCTTCAGTTGAGCAAAGACACAAAATAACACTGTTTGGTGCTAGGGGCTAGCTAAACAACGTTTCATGTCTTTTCTGGTGAATTTGGTATTGTTCTCATTAAAGAATAGTTATTTAGGGCAAAACCACTCCTCTTTCTACAGTTTTGTTTTTTACATGGAGAACAGGTCATTGACACACAACTTGAGGTGCACTTCTAGCACATGTTCATGGCTGACCACACTGACTGACATTAGGTCCTCTTCCCATGATGGTACAGATAATTGTTCTACATGATTTGGTTTGGGCATTTTTTTTGTGAGGATATAAACTGTTTTGGATGTGTAAGAATCTATTGTAGTTTAGCGCAGGCCAGTGTGATTAAACTCTCTATGATCTTTGGATTTCTTAGGGTTTCCATTGCTTTTAAGAGACAACATAACCAATACAATTTTTATAAAGAACAGCAATCAATTGGGGCTGTTTGACAGGTTCTGAGGTTTAGTCCATTATCATCATCATCACTAGCATCAATATGGCAATGTCCAGGCAGTCATGGCACTGGAGAAACTGTAAGTTCTATATTGTGTTATGAAGGCAACTAGTAGAAGACTGTCAAAGTCTATCCTCACAGTGGCACACTTCCACCAACAAAGCCACAACTATTCCAACAAAGCCATACCTCCTAATAGTATCACTTCCTATAGGTCAAACATTCAAATGTGTGAGTCTATGGGGACTAATCATAGGATAATGCAACACATATTAAGTCTAACTTCAAAAGTCCCATAATCTGTAACAGTCTCTACAATATTAAACATCCAATGTTCAAAGTGTCTCCTGAGAACCATCTAATAGTATCCTATAAGTAAAAATCAGAAAGCAGGTCACATTATGTTCAACATCACAGGATGTATATTATCATCCCAAAATGTTATAATGAAGAAACATGGGCAAAGGCTTGAAAAAAAACAAGTTGGAAAATTTTCAAATTCTGCATCTACACATCTGATGTGCAAGTGCTGATCAACTCTTTTCACCTTTGATGAATGCAACAAACATTTCTTGGGCTGTTCCACTTCATGTTTGAAGTTTTTCTTAGCAATTATCTCATGGCTCTGGAGTCTTGAACATCTTTGGGTCATCTAAGTCAACTTCAACTTCACAGTTTCTTATTTCAAAGTCTGAGATCCACATATGGTCTTCTGGGCTTCTCCAAAGAACTTGGGTTACTTCTCTAGCTCTACTCTTTGTAGCAGTCTAGGTTCTGGCTGACTCTATGCCACTGTTGCTCTTGTTCCTTGTAGTCATCCCATGGTATTTTCATCTCTCATACACTGGGGTCTCCTGCTCCAACCAGGCTTCACCAATAGCCCCTCATATGCTTGCTTCATGGTGCCAATTCTCAGTTTCTTTGCATGATCCTTTTAGTCCTGGGGCATCTATTGCAACTGAGGCCATATCTTCCCCACCAGCCTTTCTTGGACTCTCACAGTACCAAGCCTCAATTGCTCACCATGACCCCTTCATGTCTTTAATACTAGTATTAAGCCAGCGCAACATTTTGGAAGCTGCCTAGTTTTGCTGCTTGCTGGGGCTAAAACTGGGCCCACTTTTCTATTACATTATAAACAGCTTTCTGTTTTCCAATTCCTTTAGAGTCTAAGTTCAGCTATCCTGGAACTTGCTCTATAGATTGATCGTGAACTCTGAGATTTGTATCCCCATCTCCTAAATGCTGGCATTAAAGTTATTTACCAATATGCATGGACATAGTCTTTCCTTCACCTAGAATTTACTCTGTCCCAGGCTGACCTTGAACTCAGAGATCCATTTGCCTTTGTCTCCTGGGATTAAAGGTGTGTACCACCATGCTTAGGTCACAGCTTTACATGTCCATTATTCCTCATAATCCAGATCAAATCCTGTGTCTTCTAGCCTCAAGATCTAGATCATAGGAGTGAGTTTATTTCTGGACTATAGTTAATTTCAGATGAAAAGTCCAAATAAAAACAATAACTAGGTAATAATAATGCCTAACTTGATAGATATAACTATGTCTTGCTCAACTGAAAACACACTGAGTAAGTGTAGCTGTGTAGGATCTTGCCCAAATCATTTTTAATTCCGTTTAATATTCTTGAACACATCCTTTTCACTCTCGTGGTGTTCTTTTATTACTTGAATCAAACTTTTTCTATTTTTCCTTTTTAAGCTTGCTACACTTGATTAAAGTGCTCCTCATTGTGAACCACAAGATGAAGTCTAAACTTGGTTGATTTGAGACTTCTTTTGGCAAAGCAATTAGACTGAAACTCTTCACCTTAGCCTTAGGCAGATTCTTCATACAAGGGCAAAAAGCAGCCACAATATTCACCAAAATATAATAACAATCTCTAGACAACATACTGAAAGTCTTCACCTGTGAAATATCTTAGGCCAGGTCTGCACAGTACAAATCATCTTCAGCACCAATGTTTTTCATATTCCTACTAGGACAGCTCACTAAATCCTATTTAAAACATTTCGTAGCTTTCCAAATCCAAAGTTCCAACAACTATATTCCTCTAAACAAAAGCATGGGCAGCCCTAGTACAGCATTGCCTCAGTCCCTGGTATCAATGTCTCTCTTGGTATCACTCCTTGTAGGCCAAGCATTCAAATTCACCATAAAGAATGAACCTATTCAAACCACTACAGTGTTCCTGTCATTTGCTCAAACTAGACCCTCACCCCTTCCTTCACAGCAGCCTTACCATCACAGTAAGCCTAATCCAAGACCATACGTGATGGCCTACTCTTATTTTTCACTTTTATTTGTGTCAGTCAATACCATACACTCCACCTCTTGAACCATGCTTCATCTCTTTATAAGCCTATACTGTTCAATTTGGCTCTATTTCTCTTTCCTCCATAGCCTTAGACCCCATCCCTCATCTTTATAAACTTACCATTTATCCCCAATTGCTCTGGAATGCAAACCATTGAACACAATGTATCCACCATAGCTTTCATAAGCAATGGTCCCTAACACCTCCACACAATGTACACTACTGGACCAAGATGGAGGAGTCATCCTCATACATCTGAATATCTCCAGATCATTGTTGCACTCTCTGATATTTCAGCTTTATATTTAGTTCCATCACACTACACTGATACTATCATGATTATTTATAAACTGGCCTTAGCCATATTTTTTTATTCCATGATGATGTCAATGGTTATGATATAATCCAGTATAATTTCTATCATGAAGGAATCAAGACAAGAAAAATACTTTCAATATCTGTACGAAAGAGTTATTTTGGAATTCTCCTCTTTTTGTCAGAGGTCTCTATCTTTCCTATTTATGATGATCTCCACCCAACTTCAACCATCCAATCCTCAAGATGCTGTCATGGCCACAGGTTCCATTTAAATTTTCTTTTCCTCTTCCTACATTTCCTCTCTATAACTCACTCACACTTTAGTCACAACTCAAACAACCAATGAATACCCCTAAGTATTAGTCAACCATGAATGTTGGCACTTTCTCTTCTCTTCTTGTTTCTCTATACCATTCCACAAGGCTTTACAAAGGGGCTCAAGCTGTTTAATCTCTCCTCCTCCATAGTGATCCCCTGGCAAAGTCCCAACATTTAATGAATCTAACTGTCCACTTTCTCTGTGATCACACCAAGGTGATTGAAAGTAGCTGGAGAAAAATGTACACACATGCTTATTCATGTCACTTTGCAATCATTACTCACACTCTCAAGAGAGTCTTTAAAGCTACTGACAAACCCACCCAGTTCCCAGTTCGGCTTTCTTTCCCATGATTCTAGGTGACAGTTTTATTCCTTCCCTTTAAACTTCCAACACTTCCTGCCTGATCCTTCTTGTCCCCATGACATCAATTTCAAGAGCACTGAGAATTTTAAATTATAAGCTGTCAACAGAGAATGTACCTGATGTACCCTCAGCCATGTTGACTTTCCCTTCTGCCTGTCTCTCTTACGACTGTTTGCTTATGAGCACCTCCCCCTCTCATAACCATCATATGTACAGTCAACTCTTTACAGGTTTCTCATCCTTTTTCCCATGCATTCTAGTTCCAAATGCAAAAGATATTAATCTCTATGGACTGTTGATCTCTGAGTATCAGAAAAGTACATGAATGTATGAATTGTTGGTTATGCATCCTTATGTTGAGAGTTGGTTCTTTTATGATCCAGTCAAGAATCATTTGGATTTTTTCCATTACTAAGGTTTGCCTTTTTATAAAAGTGAATTTGTCTATATTTTCTCTGCCTATACTTATACCTATATCTTATTTCCAGGAACTTTCCTGGTACTTTGCTTTCCCAGATCTTAAGAATCAATTTACTCATCTATCTCCTTTGGATAAGAATGAAGACTATAACACATTCTTTGTGCCTATCTACAAGAGCCAATAGTCCTTTCTCTTCATTTGCTCTGAGAAAACTATACCATTGTGGAGTACAACATAGTAAAAATTACTATGGCATACTAGTATACCATCTGGTTTGCCAGCCAGCCATGCTAAAGATAGACAACTCCACTTCTCTAAACTACCACATGAAAATAAACAATAGTTAAATTGCCACTCACTGTGTCCAAGTAGCACTCAGTATATTTTATATAAATTACTTTAATCATCAATCTGTTGTGTAAACTTTAATTGAGGCTACCTACTAAAACCCATCAAATTACCTCAAATAGACTACCCAATTGTGCCCAGCATAGAATTCTACCAATATCCAACTTAGCAAATCATACCTTGCTGTGGTTTCATAGTATGGGTAATGGGTTACTTAGTGGAGCATGGGTAACCTAAAACAGCCACATCACCAGGAAGGCTTACTCCAATATAAATGATGATTTTCTTCAAAGATGCATAGGTCCTTTCACATATTATATTATCTGTTCCATTTCCCAGAATATGAGACAACGAAACTGCATGCAGCTTGAAAATTATACATCTATCAGGAAAGAGTGGTTGAGGCCTTTTGGGCCAATAATGAAAGTTTTTATTTATTTATTTATTTATTTATTTATTTATTTATTTATTTATTTATTTTTATCTAAATAATCACAGTGCTCTGGTGGTGGTGGTGGTGGTGATGATAATGATGATGATGATGATGATGATGATGATGATGATGATGATGATGATGATGACAATCATGCCTAATATTCTCAGAGGACAGCATTGTTCAACACAGCCACAAAAGATTGTTACTGTGATCACTCCAATTTTATAAACTGGAGACTGAGATGCCTTCTAGGTGGCAGATCCCACATGGTGAGATCTTGCTCAGCATGTTGGAATACAATTTCTATTATCTTTGGTCTCAAACAAAGCAAATGAGTTCATGGAGTAATAACATTACAGGACATAATGGACTCAAGAGTTTCTAACTCCTAAGTTCAATTTCAATCCTATTCAGTGCAAGGTAAAATGAAACTACCAGTGCATGCCTTTAATACCAGTGCTTGGGAGGCAGAGACAGGTAGATATCTCTGTTTGAGGCTTCCCTGGTCTACTGAGTGAGTCTCAGGACAGCTAAGACTACACAGAGAAACTCTACCTCCACAAACAAGTCAAAACAAAAATTAAACAATACTATTGTCCCATCAAAACACAGTAAACATAGGAGTGAATTTAACTTATGTTGATAATAGTAGTTCCAAAAAAAAAGTGTATTGAAATTATATGGGCCTAGTCATACCACCTAGATCTCTATGTACTTCTATATATCACATTGGCGTTCAAGAGATAACTAACACAGTGTATATATTACACCTCTTTCCTGGTTTAATTAACAGATGTTTAATTAGTCATCCAAATTTGTACCAAACTGTGTGTGGCAACTGAGATCATACTGATAAATACTGGACATAAGGATCTAAGCTTTTAAAATGTGTAAATGTATGCCTTAAATCCAAAACCTCAAGAGTTTTATGTACCTCTGCCTTCATACAATTACAATATTTCTCTACTGAAGGAAAGATCTCAGAAGAGTAGGAAGTGAAAACAAACCTGAAGTTTCTACATGGATATTTTTCTGACATCAGAAGTAACAAACAGGAGCTTCATTACAATATTTTGAAACTCCCCACTGGGCCATCTCTTGTTTGTGGAAAGATCTGAGGGACTCCTCAGAGAACTCAGGGGGACAGATACAAGGGCCTGCTGAGCTGTGGACTATGATGACCACAGCTTTGGTCCTCCTTGTTAGCATCCAGCAGAGGAGAATTACCATGAGGAATGAGGAAGGAACAACGATAGACAAGAGTGTTTGGGCTACAAAGTTTCTTGCCTCACATCTCATGTTTTGAAGGCTCAGCAGTCAATGCACCTGCAAAGGGGAAGCCATCTGTCTGCCTGTCTACAGCTGCCATGAGAGATGCACCTGTAAACCTGGAATTAAGAGCCAAGGAGAATCCACAACAGAGCATGCATAATGGCAGAGTAGTTATGGCCAAGTCTCTACCTCGCTATCCCCACATCTGTGGTCCAAGTTCCGTAACCCAATACTCCATTTTAGGGCAGTTACATACTGACTTCTGCCTCTGCTTTCAGCCTTCCCTACTTGTATCCAAACTCAACCTCACAGCTAAAGTCATATTTCTAAAATGCAAATCTGATCATGTCACTTTTCTGCTGAAAAAAAAAAAAAATGTTGCTCCCCACTGCCTACAGGCTAGAGTCCAAACTCATTAAAATGGAAGTCAGTGCCCTTGAGATGCTGCCACTGACCCACCTTCTGGCCTCATTTCTCAATGTAATATTTCCAGACTCATCATGCCCCATGCTATCTCTCTGCAAAGCTTTACATGGGCATCACTCCTGTCTAGAATCCCCCACAGTTAGCAGAAACCAAAAGCCTCAGCTCAGACAGGTTTTAAAAGTGGAACACCAGTATGGACTCCCATAGTGAAGAGTGTAGAGGTTGACAGGACTCATATTTGGGTGAACCAGTGCTTGGTTGGTATTATTAAAGACCCATTTTTTGCCATCTGCCTCCTTTGCCTTCAGCAGCATCTATCTAATTCACTACTGGGGAGGCTCATCTCAGAGTAGCAGGATGAATGTCAGTTATAACTATGAGTGAGTGCGGCGGTGCATATACCTTGAGAAAAGTGGGAAATGGAGGAGTCAGGTTATTTCTATTTGGGCTTATACAATTCTAAGAGTTCTGGTCAGGCCCTACTGAAGTGGATGTGTGCCTATAGGGAATCTCTGTGAAAGCAGATAGTTTCCTCCTTAGTTTATATCTGACACTTGTATAATAGCCCTCTCATTAACACACTGTCAACAGCATTCATATTGGCCAGTGATGTGCAGAACATTTGGTACAGATGATCTATTTAAAATTAATTGTAACATCAATAAGGATATTACTATCTATGTTTTGCTTATGAAGAAACTGAATCTGAAAGGTAAAATATGTTTTACAAGATAGTGCACTTGATATAATTCTTTAAGATAGAAATTCATATGCCATGGAGAATATATTTGAAAATATGTACCAGTGGTAACAAAAATGTCACAGTTGGTGGATCCCAACAGTTAACACACTGCCTTATACTACGGACCTCTTTTATACATCTGAAACCTTCTTTTAAAAATCTCAGTTGAAAGTCGCATGATATTGTGATTAAAATGATGATCTCTAGAAGAAGGCCAACTGGGCTTATCCCCAAATGATTCCACTTTCTGTGAGATTTGGGGTTAATTTTGCCCTCTCACTATTCCAGCATTCCTATCAAAACTGGAATAATAACAGTGCAAACGTCTCAGTAGGGGATGCACTAGCCTGAAAAGCAAAATAGGAGGGAAGTAATGACTTCTAACGCTGTTTTGTAACCTCCATAAAACACTGTGGCATGCATGTGTCTGCACTCACACTTACACATATACACACAAACATAAATACAGAGAAAGAGAGAGGAAGAGAGAAAGACAGAGATACAGGGGGATGGAGATGGAGATTGAGAGATGGAAGAAGGGGAGGAAGAGAAAAAGAAAATGCAAATAAATTTCCCAAAATTAATAATAAAAACACATTACTATTAATACACCATCCTTTAAAAATACTACTTGATATAAAACAGGTAGTCAAATAAATGTTTTACAGCCACACATAAGCTATCTCCTTATTGTACAGAAAACCTACCTTTTCTCCCAAATCTCCCTCTTCTACCTTTAAATACAGTAATATTAGAGTTGCAAAGGAACACAGATGAGCTGTCATTGTTGTAGATGATTTATCATTGTCTGTTGTAGACAGAACACCATGGTGGAGGATGGCAATAATGTCCTAACAACATGAAAACTAAACAAAGTCTAATACTCAGGAGGTTTGGCTACCTAGGGCATCCTCTTACCACTATGTGAGTCATCCAAATGAGTTGGTATCAGTTGATGATCATCTTACTAGAATGACTGTGGAACAAAGGGAAACATAGGCTCATTTTTGATATTGATCATCATCCTGTCTTTTTCCCTGGCCTTGGCTTCCTACCTGCAAAGCAGAGCAAGGCCTAATCAGCTCTCTCATTCCAAGAGTCACATACACTTTGGGGAAGAGAACTGCACCCAGTGGAAAACAGGCAATGAAAAGTGCTGACGTTGAAGGGGCTGAAGTACATGTGGTGGCTGGCACATTACTTTTAGGAGCCTGGAGTCCATCCAAGTGTACAAGGAAGGCAGTAAAGGGCCACAGACAGGAGAGTAGCAATATACCTCTAGTATATACAGTTTCCTGATTCTATGTGATGACATTTGTGGGAAGAAAAAAATAGAGAAACCAACTAGGACTGGTTTTAGAAAGCTAAGCAAGAAACAAGGGAAGACTCAACTGGGGCTGTAACAGTGGGGAGGAGGAAGATCCATGAATATAAAATAGACTTTAGAGTAAAATCAATAGAACGTGGTGACTGACTTAATTTGGGATGAATGGAGAAAGCCACTGAGCATAATTCTCACTTACATGTATCAAGCTAGGTGAAAGTGATGCTTCTTTTAATATAAGAAAACAAAAAGTTAGGGATCAAAATATTCATCCTATTCATAAATCAGACCATAAAGTAGGAAAGAATCTTAACACATTATCAGGTGAATGTCTACCTTCATTGCTAGCTAGACATGTGCTCCTGCAAAAATAATTATATGGTCTGTTTTGAATAACTATGTAAAATTTATAGATGACAAGAAAAAAAAAATCTCGATCAAGGTTCCTGTGTCCAAGGATAAAGACCATTGGAGGCACAATAGTGGAGGGAAGATTTGCACACTTGGGATGATAACTTTCTAGTGAGGACAAAGTACCTAACACAAAGCAGGAGGACAAAAATCAGATACTAGCAAATATTCATCATTCTTGTGATAAGCTGATGTAATAGTAAAAACTACGCTTTATGTCTTAGGCAAGATATGAAGAGATAGCATCTGTAATAGAAGCGGCACACAGTCGGAGGTCAAAATAATAAGAGGAAACAGAATGCAATCATCTTTTACTAATGGAGAGAGAGAAGGAGAAAGAGAGATGGAGAGAGACACAGAGAGAGAAAGAGACAGAGACATGGAGATAAAGCAACAGACAGAGTGAGTCCGAGAGAGACCTAACAGGCGTATAGCAGCACCCTGTCACAGGAAACACAAAAGTAGGAGAGAAGAGAGAGGTCTTGATAGAAGAAGTAGTCTGGGAAAAGGGTCCAAGGATGGCATAGAGGCTTATCTTGTTTATCCCATCATAAGGACAGGAGGGAAGAGTAGTATAGACAAGAGAGGTTCTCTGTAAAGAGAAAATCATAGAGAGAAAGGAAAGCATGGGGTCAGGGGAGGAAGATCCAGAGTCTGCCACAGGACTTGAAGGAGAGCCACAGTATACTCAGAAGATCTCCTGTAAAATAGGGGACAGAGAAGAGAGAAAAGTAGGTGTGTCAGAAACTTACCAACAACACGAATGTGATGGCAGGTTAGTCTTATTTTGAAAATTCTTTTTTCTTTCAAATAATTTTTTTTCGATAATGTTTCCATTTGAGTTCTGTGTTGGAACGCCGGGCACTTTGGACATGGAAGTCTCTGAAAATTGTCACAGAAATGAGGTCGGAAGCAGTAGCAATGGGGGGCGGGGCTTGGCCTGGGGAAGAGCATAGGGGAAGCAGCCTGTGCTGAAGAAGCAGGTGCTGAGGACGCACAGAATCAGGGCTGTGCTGATTCCTTAAGGAGGTCCAGCAGGGACACAGGGATCACATTAATGATACCTAGTTCTTTGCAAAACTGGGAAAACCCTGGGTTCAAAGTCAGGTGGGGCACTGAGGGAAATGTGACAGGCAAAGAGTGCAAACATTGCTGGCTTTTGCAGCAAGGCCACCCTCCTTCCCCGGATTACTGGGTGACAAGTTTCCTTCTGTCTTAAACCCCAAGACTCCACTATGAGGGGAAACATCTCATTCTCAAAAACAATTTTTCTTCCTCTTCTTCCTGTTGTTCTGAAAGTTAGATATTTTTTCCCCTTGGGGTCAAAGGTACCTAAGTATATTATTGTGAGCAGAAACACAGGGAACAGAATCAAGTATTAGCAGTTTCTCCATGTTCACTTGTATGTGAACTTTTATTATAAATGCAAGCTATAACTCATTAATGCAAGCAAAATGTTTCAGTGAACATGTTTCAACAGTTCAGTCTTATAACAATTATAAAGAAACCTGGTAAATTTTTCTGGAGAACACCAGCATTTGGATATTTCTAAAATAAGTGAATTTCTTATTGAAGGCAACTAAAATGGTGTTTGTAAAGTTCTTATCACCCGGGAGATTCCACACATTCACTACCCTTTTCCAACTGAGTTGTCCTTCATGCAAATACATGGTTTTCCTGTTTTCTGTCTTCTGTGCTGTTCCTGTAAGGTTGCTATTGAAATACATTAAACTACTAAAAACAAAACTCCAAGTGCTTCATCTATGCGTGGGAACAATGTGAGGAGAAAGTGTCAGGGACATAGGGAAAGGCATATAAAGTTTACAAAGCTAAGGACAAACAAGCTGGAACTTTAAAAGAAAATTCCATAGGCAGATGTTTGCATATACATATGAGTGGGCGTGCGCACACACAGGCAAACACTCACCACTCTAAGCTGACTCGCGTCATCAAGGGGAGAGTGGTTGCAACAAGAAGTGAGAGGAACTAGGGAGATTCCGAGCAAGGCTGTCAAAACCACTGGAAGAGAGTAGAGAGCCAGGAGCAGGCCCATGGCATATATGAAAATTTGATGAGTGACTGAGTGGGTGTTGTAGACAGACAGGAAAAGGACGGGCTGCTCAGTACATGCTGCCGGGGTAATTTACTGTTTCTTTATTTTAAAATCTCTGCAGCTCGTACCAAATGTTAAAGTGAAAAGACATTGTTTTAAAATGTAATGATTATTTGGAAAACAATTTCCAATGTAAGGAAGTGGCTTACTGTAACTTATAAAGTAAGGGACCTATAAATGAAAACAATGGTAAATAATGACCATTAGACAATAAACATTAGTTCGTTATAAGAGCCCTCAAAGGAATAGAAATGTAACTTGCAAAGCTGAGTAAGACACATGCACAGATGTCAGATTATGATTACCCTCTTCATGGATCTACAGTTTGCCCATTGTTCTGTTGACAGATTTATCATACACATTTAAAGAGACGTATTTATACATGTATGTCCCCACAAAATGCATTATAGTTTGTTTGGTTTTGAAATAGGGACAAATAGAATCATATGTTCTTCGGAGCTGGGAAAACGTGTGTTATAGATTCCCATCAACCCATGTTGACTTAGCTGTTTCATTTTCATAGTTGATTTTTGTTGAATAAATAGAGCACAATATGGCTGTCTGTCTCCTGCCGGTTGTCTTTTGAATAGCATCCTGTAGCTTTGTGCTGATAAACAATGGTATTGTGCACATTCTCATACATAATCCCTGCTACTCAGGGCAGTATTTCTTTATAGAAAAGGGTCAGTAGATACCTGTTGGTATGTTAGAAATTTTACTATACTGTCTATGACTTGGGAGCTTTGATTGAGACAGGACAGTCAGGCTGCAGTGTGCACACGTGGTTTGAATACAGACATGATTGATGAGAGTAGTTTCGAGCTGATACTGTGTCATGAAGGTCACAGAAAATTTGATACAAGGAATGAGAAGGAAGATAACAGAGAGTTTGTTTGGCCACACTCTCAATTAATCCCGTCCTTTTTAATTGTTGTTGAGGAGAAATGTCTACCTTGATTCTCAGAATTGTATCTCTTATTGCAAATCTGAGGCAAGAGCAGTCAAAAAAAATAGAGGAAGTAGGACAGAGAGGGGGGAGGGAGAGGGAGAGGGAAGGAGGGAGGGAGGGAGGGAGAGCATTGGCTCACAAAATTACACTGCATTTTAACACAACATAAACTGCACTGAACATGTTTCTTGCCCATTAGCATCACACCCTGCATTTCCTCTAAGTAGTCTGCCCAGTCCCTAACTGTATCTGGACCATGCATAAACTTCATTTTCCTAGCCCCTTCTCTTCGCTTTTCACTGAACTCGTCCACCCACATCATTTTCTCCCGGTGAAAGCTACCATGCTCATCTGGAAAGATATTAAGCTCTCAGCTCTGTCTGTCACTGGGAAACATTTTCAGATATTCGGTATGAAGATTGCTAAGGAAAAACAAATTGTGTTTTCTCATACCTGCCAGAACCACTGCAAGTATGCCAAATTTAATGAAAGATTGCCATCAGGTGTCTAAACGCTTAAGCTATTCAAAGGTCGGAGGCTGCCTTATCCTCTGTTACACAGGGCAAACACATCACTTCCCTATGCTGCAAAACAGGTAGGGGACAGGGAATTGCACAGGTTCAGAGAGCTCCTTTCTTCTAGATGTTCCTTTCTCCATATGACTCTGTTTTTTTAAATATTAAATATCTATGTAAAATATAAAACTCTTAAAAATATACAATTCAAAATATTTGCTTTGAGAAAATTGGAAATTAAAGTCTAGTCTTTTTTCATAGTTCAGTACTTTACACGATTTTACATGTATTTATGTATTTTGTGCGTGTGTGCGTGTGTGTACACATGATGGTGCAGATGGAGCGGTCAAAGCACAACTGTGGCAGTAGGGTCTTTCCTTTCATCTTGAATCCCATTAGATCACGAGGCATGAGTACAACACCTTCATCCACTTAACCATCCTGTGGGCTCACTTGTCATAGTTTCTGAAATTTAATTATTTTTGATGTTATTATTATTATATGTAATAATGTAGCCATAAAGGTATTAATTAATTGATATCATTCTTTTTGATAAAAGACAAAATAGTGGGCATTGGAATAGTTTAAATTTTATGAAATTATCAAGACACACTTCAGCCTCAACAAAATAATTTACTTAATTATTTACCATTAAGTAAGCACCTACTAAGCACTAGAAACTGTGACAGACTGGAAGAAGGAGCCATAGATGCAAGAACATAAGTCATATTTAGAGTATAAGTCATCTGTGCGTGCTCTGAGTTAAATTGAGCAGCAAACAACAGACACACATGGCCTCATACTCCTTCAAATTCAGAACCCAGGACTGTCTTTCAAACAGAGTGGACACTCAGAAGACCAAGGTGGCAGTATTTTGAAAAGGAGGCAACTCCTCTTAGAAGTTTGTGCATGCAAATTCAGGTGATGCCTGGGCCAAAGGCTTCACCTACTGAGATTGGCACAAGGAAGATCCCTGGTTGGGAAGCAACATGATGCATTCCAATGACACAAGGTAAATCAGTAACTATTCGTAAGAGCATGGAAATAATATGTGCCCTCCTCTGTTCACTGAAGCAATACGACCGCCAAGAACTTGTAAATGCCCTAAGTGATTGTCAGTGCTCAAACTGATAAAATGGTACATCATCATGCACATGTATACAAGAATATTATTTACCTTGTAAAGGATAAACATTCTGCCATATGTAGCAATGTGGGTGAACATTTGGGACATGATGCTAAGTTAAAAAGAAAGCCAACCAAAAAGTCATATACTGTTTGTTGGCACTTAAGCATAAGTGCCTAACCCTAAAAGTGACATTTATATCATCTACTCTGCAAGCCAGGGAACATGACAGAGGATGGGACAGAAGATCTTTGACACAGAGCTGATGAGGAAGATTGCCATGAAATGCTGTCTTCTGGATACAACATGGCTGTTGCAGTCAGGAGCACACAGCACTGTGACCATCTGCTTAAGAGATGAAGGGAGGTGGAGAGAGAGATAGAAATAGAAAGAGGACTAGTTACGGTCAGTAAATATGTCAGGAGAATGAAAAGGGACAAGGCAACAGAGGTGACTATGATTTCAGTAAGTTTGATACAAGGACAAAGTAAACAAAAATTTAAAAGGAGTAAAAAAGAATGGGAAACAAAGACCGATACCAAATGTTTAAATGCAGATGCTGTATTTTATTCTGCATGATATAAATATGACATGACAGCTGAACAGGGGTTATTTTGGAAACAGTACCAGTGTGGGAATGGACTTGGGAGGATAACATGTACACCCGAGACAAATATGGCTTATAAAGCACAAAAGCCACATAATAAAACTTGTCATTTAATACACTAAGTGAAAATAATTTTAAAAGAAACAAAAACAAACAGTTGTTTAGAGGCAGGTATTTGTGGGAAAAGGATCATAAGAAATGACAATTTCTGAGTAATCCTGGATACCTAATATGCTGCGTGGTAAGCATAACCAATGATAATATATTGTATAGGCAATATTTCCTGCAAGGAGATACCTTAGGCATTTCTTCAACACACAGGTACTACATGAGATAACAGAAATCCTATAGCTTGATGATAGCAATCATTGTGAAATGTATATTAGTACACAAGTTATACGCCTTTAACATGTTGATATTCTCTCAACTGCATTTCAATAAGACAGTAAAAGAAATGAAGAAAGATAGTAAGTGGGGATTGTTATACAGTGTAGAGAGTCAAATGTGGGAAACCATTAAGAACTATATCCAACCAATGGACAGAAGCCAGGGACCCTATGGTTGAATTAGGAAAAGGCTGGAAGAAGTTGAGGAGGAGGGCAACCCCATAGGAAGACCAGCAGTCTCAAATATATTGGACCACCAAGATCTCTCAGAAACTGAGCCACCAACCAGACAGCATATACTTCTGATATGAGGCCTCCAACACATACATAAGAGAAGACTGTCTGGTCCAGCCTCAGTCATCAAAGATGCACCTAACCCTCAAGAGACCTGAGGCCCCTGGGAGTCAGGAGGCCTGATGGGGTTGGGGAATGAGAATACTGCTTTTTGGAGACAGAGGAGAAGGAATTGAATGAGAAACTGTCAGAAGGAAGAACTGAAAGGGATAATGACTGTAATGTAAATGATTAAATATATATGTACATATATACATATATGACCTGTATCTTAAAAGCCACATGGACCATGACATGGAAAAAATTCAAACCATTCCATTGTGCTCAAACAAAGAAAAAAACGTCCTACTACAATCTTGTTGCTCCTTTTATCTCTTCTTTGTTTTTATTCATGTCCTCAGATTGACCATGGTTAGCTTTGGAATATTTTTTAAACCACCCCCATGCTCCTAACTGAAGTTAGGGTTCAGAGACTTTTGGCCAGACCACTGACAGGACTCTGGATTTCAAATGTCATGCCTCTCTGAAGCTAAAATTTTTCTATCTCCCTAAGTTAGCTTGGTACGTAACTCAGGACACTTCAGACATTTCCAACCACTCAGGTTGATGAATATGCATAACTGAAGGGTTTTCACGGTCTAACCTGGAGTCCCAGTTCAGCTTTGCTTCCTGCAAGTAATGTCAAAACAATGTACCTCAGGCTGAGTGACATATATGACAAATATATGATATCTTTCAGCTCTGCTGGACAAAAGACTATCATAAAGATGTTGGTAAGCCTGGTTGCTTTTGGGGAGCTTTGAGGAATAGATTTATTTCCTATAACTTCTCCTAGCTTATAGGTGGCTCCCTCACAGAGTCTTTTGGGTAACTTTCATTTCTGGTGAGTTTTACTCCAATTACATTGTAGTAGGCTCCACTTCAGACCTTATTTCAACTCATATCCTTTGTAAAGATCCTGTATTCTAATAGGTCACATCATAAGACACAGGGCTTAGGATATTATTCTGTAGATGCAGAAGCAGCACATTAAGCAATCATACCTTCCTGCTCTCAACCAATCCTCACTCTCTATTGTAATTTTCTTGATGGTCAGTCTCCAGTGTCAGGATTTTCTTCATCTTCATATCTCTTGTGTGTATCATTTCACACTAAGATGAGGTCCCTTTTATCAAAAAAATGCCAATCTATAAAATTATAATCTTTCTAAGTTCCTATATACATGACATGTACACTGTACTTGCTTGTCCTGTACACACTGTGCTGTGTGGCAGTGCTTTCTGTGTTAGCCTGTCAGTTTTCCATTTAGAACTGTTGGAGACCTTTGACAATGATAGATGATAGTATCAGTGTAATAATGAAGACAGTGTGGTGGCTTGTGTTGTGAGACTGTAGCTTCTTCTATTCAGGGGGCACTGACCAGCATGTGACTGGAAGGAAACAAAAAGCATTATTCATTGGGCGAGTGGTTGAAATCACAATTCCAGAGCTGTCTGCATGTAATAATACAATGTTCAGTTGGATTGAAACAGCTGCTTAATTGCTAATCCTTCTCATTCCCACCCCATAAAAATACTTTGGTGAATTTTACATGTGCATTACAATAAATAATAACTCATAAGCTTACCCCATAAGTAAAGGTATCCTATGGTCAAATGTAGTAGATGAAAGCTAAACTTCCAATGTCCTTTCTGAAGACAGTGAAGTCAACAGAGAAAGGGTTCTCAAGTATCTAGAAGCACAAAAGCTTTTGGAGATATTTCTAACATTTCTACCTTGTATTTTTTTTCAGAAACTCTGTATTTAAGCACTTGTAAATGTGCATATATAATGACTGTGTTTATAAAATACTTACACACACACACATATATATATATATTTAATAAAATTCTCTATACATAATCACAGATAGGCTACTGAAATTTGACACATCAATGATTAAAAGATAGATAATAAATAATAGATGATAAATACACATATGTATACATAAATGATATATTATAGTATATTTAGGTTTTTTTTTCAAGAAACTTGCTTTTAATGAGGTCTACTTTAGAAACAACTAAGTAACATTTCATAAATCTAAGTGTTTTTTCTTAAAAATATTCATGAATATTTCTTTTCTTTCTTATATTCCTGTATCCCCCCTTCCATTTGCATGATTACAGAATAATATAAAACTCATTTCACCATAAAATTCTGTGCTAGAGATGTAATAGCAACAAGAGCTCTGGATCTATGATAGCATGGGAAAACTTGTAAGTGTGTAGGGAGGAGAAACAGTAAGCACTGAAAGCAAGTGTTACCCATCATATAAAGGTTGTAATTTGGGGAAATCTCTAAGTTACATCTCTGATTGACATAGAATTTGCGGTTGATGACTGTGATGTTATTTTGTGTCATTGTGGCTAGCTATTCAATCAAACACTAATCTGGGTGATTTTTATCAAAGTATTTTGAAGATGGGATGAAATTCCACGATCAGTTGATTTTGAGTGAGCTAGTTTGTTTTAGATCTTTTCTTTGTGGCTGAATCAATCTACTGAGAGACCATGAGAGCCACCGAGGCTTCCCTCGCAATGAGGATATTCTGCCTGTAGAGAGCAGATTCCTCACTACTCACCCGATTTCAGCTTACCCCTTCTGGTCACCTGCTCTGTGGGGATCAGCAGAGTGGAACCCCATAAATTTAACATGAATGAGATAATTAATCAGGAGAGACCTAACCGCAATGATAGCACATTTAAATAGGTTTCTTCAGTGTACTTGCATAGTTTCATAATAATTCACTAAGGCAATATTTTTGCTGGTAAGCGAAAAGAATTCTATTATCCCCTATCTTTCCACACAATGAAAGAAAAATATAAAAGTGCTGTAAACACAAGCATGGACCAATTATTAGGAAAATTACATGGAGCAGGACCTGTAAACAAAACAGTTTCAAGGGCAATGATACAATGGCATTTTTACAGAAGTATAGAATTGTGTAACAGAAAAAGGATTCCTCATGCATCTTATAAAAGCAATCCAACAATTTTGCAAATGAGGAGTTTGGTTTTCTTGGGATAATTTTATCACATTCTACAATATGAGTATGTCATAAAGGAAAGTACAGCATTCCAATGCAGCTGTGTAGGTAAGGCACAAGAAAGTCTAATTGACATGGAGTGTCTCGGAGATCGATGGAACACTGGCTCCTTTGTAGTTCCAACCAAACCTACTCTTCATTCCAACGTAGGTCAAGTGATTATGACCAAGTGAGGGGGTGCTTTGGATGAACAGGGGATGTGACTGTGTGAGAGTGTAGGGTGAATAAAAATAAACATTACCTGTTCCACGGGAGCGAAACAGGGAGAATAACTCACCATTGAATTCTACTATCTGCCCCCTCAGTGATATAGAAAGATAATGAAGGAAGGGGTAGATCTAATCTTATTAATCTTCACAACCCTGGGAGACAGGTTTTGTTACAAGACACTTAGATGAAAAACTGGGCCAATAACTAGTTAGGCAAGAGAATGAAATTTGAATCCAGGGCTATCTTCAAGGCAGATGTCTTTCACTATAACATTTTGCACTGCATTTATTACATCACTACTCTGTACCAAAGCCCTTTTCATATGATTGAGTTAGAGATGGTAAACAATCTTACCTATGTCTAAAGAAATGAGCAATAACTGGATAAACGGGAAAAGTTTGTAGTGGGTAAAGGTAGAGGAAAAGCTAGTACACTGTGCAGTCACATGCTTACTAATGCCATAACCAAGATTCTAGTCGTGTTAGTGTCTTATCACCTTGACACAGGCTAAAATTATCTGAGAAGAGCGACTCAGAGATGAGAAAACTCCTCTATTACATTGTCTATAGACAGCCACTCTGGAAACCAGTCTGGCGGTTCCTCAGAAAAATGTACACAGTTCTACCTGAAGACCCAGTTACTCTCCTCTCATCAATTGTATTATTTTAGGGGGAACATGTCTATCAGATCCTTTTATCTGTGGATCTATGCATTAATCATTTCTAAGAGCCAATAAGGAGAAATGAATTATAGAGTAAAACTACATGTCAATACAACTTTCACATCAGGGAATAGCAAAGGTTTCAAGGAAGAAATAGTATTTGAAATGGCATAAAATTAGTGAATATTTGTATACTTTGATTCATAAAAATATTTTTGCATGAAAATACAGTATTTTGAAGAGCTCAGATTGCACGAGGACCCTAATTCCCATATTCCAAAAGATTCAATGGTACTATAGATGTATTTTCATGTGTTTTGTTTAGAATTAATCCTGACTGGGTTGTGTTTCTTTGGTCTGAGCAAATTTCAAGAGTGTTCTCTTCCACTGCTCATCCACTCCGTTACTTTTCAGTCTACATTTTCCTCTCCGGGTTTTAACTTCATCTGAAGTCCAGGGCAACTCCCTGCCTCATTTTGCCCTTGCATAATTTTCCAGATCACGGGATAGCTGTGTCAAAGTGCATTAACCATAGATGATTGTGTCCAAATGCTTTCTGTGGCATGGATTAATGCCACTAGTAACCTTTTCTGCCTGATCTTTGTAAACTGCCTACTTGAGACACCCTTTAGCTCTAGCCTAAGTCTTTCCCACTGAATTATTTCATCCAAAATTTCCAACAACCTATGAGAGTTTGAAATTCCATACAGCTGTCTCCATTCTCACTGAAATCAGGGAGAACTTAAGCCCCTACCTTAAACGTCTTTTAACTTTCGATATTGTATTGGCCCCACAGAAGAAGGCAAAGATCATGTTTTGAGATCATGCCTTAGGTTATTTCAGTAATCAGCCTTCTTTTACACAATCTCCTCCCTCCTTCCCTCTCTTTGGTTTTGTGTTGTCTTCCCTATTGCCTTCACCTTGTCCCTTCTTCCTACCTATCTCCCTCCTTCCTTCCTCCCTCCTTTTTTCTCTGGCTGTCTTTGTATCTCTATCTTGAAACCCATAAGGTATTTATATGCTTTCTGAAAAACAAAAGTACCCCCCTCAACCATGTTATACTCAGACTTCTCTATAAACTACAACTGTGGTGATTATTTACACACACTTTTACCTTTTCATGTAGAACAAAAGAGAAATAAAAAAAAAAACAATACTTGGTCTCCTCCTTTTCTATTTTCCATCTCCATTAGTGGCTCCATTACTGGCTCTGAACTGGTCCTTTACAAAGTATTCAGATAACACTATGAAACATCTCGTGCAAATATCAGAGAGTCCCGACAAAAGTGTCAATGTATAGTTGAGTCCAGAGAGTACAGAGTGGAGTGAAGGCAATAATCTGACTGAGGCTGGGTTTCCATTACTTCTCTGAAGAACAATTGTTGAGTTCATTCAATGGACAAAGAACCACACGTACATTTATGTTTATGAGTAATATGACTGAATCGAGTCTTTTTAAGAATCCATTTAAGAGTAGCTTCCTAAGGAAATCAGATCATGTGTGCTTTCGAGGAAAATAATTTTATTCCACAGACACAACATGTAAACAATAAGACATTTTATTCTAGAAAATAATGATTCTATACCAAAATTAGATCTAACATATTTTACCCAAAAGACTATTGAACACTACCTAGTGAAAACCTGTTATTTGTGATATTAGAAATAGATACAGACAGGTGAACAAGATGGCTCAGCAGGAACCACCATTTGCTGCATAAATTCAATGACCTGATTTTAATTCCTATAACCTACAAAAGACAAAAGACAAGAGCTGACTCCTATAGGCTATCCTCTGACATCTATATATAAAATCACATATACATATCATATAAATAGATATTATATAAACACACACACAGAAAATGGGATTTTAAATGCAGACATAATCTGGATAAGCATAAAATCAAACTCATATCAAGACAATTTTTAAATAAATATACCTAATTCCCAAATTCCCAGAGCTGGCCACACAGTATGCTGGAATGACTTACAGTATGCCAACCTGGTTGTGAATCCTGAGGTGGCAGTAGCTAAGACAGGCTTTAAAAATAGGTTTCCTTTAATTGAATTCAAAATCAATTAAAATCCCATTAGAAATATAATTGTTGTGATATAAATCACAAAGCGATATCTTTAAAATAAATGGGGGACTTCTTGAATTATTAATTCTCTGGATCACACAGGCTGCATCATGCTTGTCTGTTCTCACCTGTCCTGATTTAAGTTGAGGCTGCTGTTACTAAAGAAGGAATAATGGCAGAAGCATGTCAGAGGCAAATACAGACAGCAATAAAATATGCCAGTCCCCAGCAAATATTTTTGTGAGTCAAAAGCCCTGAAGATATTTCTCCATAACTGAGGACACTGTCCCGCCACCTACAGAAAAAGTAGAATATGTTAGGTGTGATGGTGAATACTGTCAGTATCTGGGGGGGTCACCCAGGAAAGGTCTCCAGACTTGCTAATGAATTATTATCCAAGTTAGATTATTTCAGGTGGAATGATTCACATTTACCATCGGCAGCACCAACCCTCTAACCAGAGTTTTGGGCTGAATTAAGAGGAGAAAGTGATCAGTCCAATGGTGAGCTTCAAGCATCTGCATCTGTATGGGTCAGGATCTGGCACAGCCTCTCAGGAGACAGCTGTATCAGGCTCCTATCAGCAAGCACATATTTGTATCCATAATAGTGTTTGGGTTTTGTGTCTGAGTTAGGGAAAGAACTAAAAGAGGTGAAGGGGCCTCATCAATGGGAAGGGAAGCCCTTGCTCCTATAAATGCTTAATGCCCCAGTGTAGAGGAATGCTAGGGTGGTGAGACAGGAGTGGTGTGTGGAAGGAACTTCAAAGAAACAGGGGAAGGGGATAGGGAGTTTGCAGTGGGAAAACCAGGAAAGTGCATAACATTTGAAATGTAAATAAATAAAATATCCAATTGAGAGAGAGAGAGACAGAGACAGAGACAGAGACAGAGAGACAGACAGAGAGAGGGGGGGGACTCAACTCATAAACAGTAAGCCAAAATAAGCTCTTCCTCACATGTGTTGTTTTTGATTGGTTGGATGGTTTGGCTCTGTTTGGTTTGGTTGGGTTTAGTTTGGTTGCCAAGTATCTTGACTTAGAAACAAATGAAACGAGTAACATATGAAGGGAGCCCTCAGGCAATACTTACTTTGACTCATTTTTCAAGGCCCCACTCAAAAGTCATTATTTTGAAGTGGAAAGTGATGGCGCACACCTTTAACCCCAGCACTTGGAGTTTAGAAGCAGGTAGATTTCTAAGTTTGAGGACAGTCTGGTCTACAAAATGAGTCCCAGGAAAGCCAAGGCTACACAGAGGAAATCCTGTTTTAGAAAAAGAAAACAAAACTACACAAAAAATCGTCCTTGTTTCTAGAACTGCAGTCCCTCACTGACAACTCAGAAGAATTTTAGTGTGAGCCTTTGGTTTTTATTACTTCGAAATTCTTCTACCTGGAAATACTCTCCTTTGTCACAAAAGAAAGTCCTCAGAGTATGACCTAAGATCTTGGGAGAAGTATAGACTCCCATGTCACACCCAGGCCAGCCAAACACAGTCCATAGTGCGACAAGACGAGCCAATAGAACAAATACTTTGTACAACAATTGGGTAGAGAAGCAGGAAACTTCATCTTCTTTTAAGGAAAGTGCATGACAAAAGTCCCAATTTATGTACACTTTTAAAATAAATATACAGTTTTAAAAGTTTGAGATATTAACAAAATAAGGTAGGTTGAGAAGCTTTTCTCTGTGTGAGCATATATGATATGATGATAACGTGTTTGAGTTCGGCTTACATTGTGGAGCAAGAAAATGAAACAATATCAGATAGCCATTACAACAAAGCAGGAGAGGATCATGGGAATAGTGAGTGTTTTCTTTTACAGCAGAAGAGCCAGGAACTTTCATGTGAGGAACACAATTATTAGAGTCATTGTTTAGAACAATTCTTAAGCCACCAAACTTAAGAAAGCTCTGAGCTCACTGAGGTCACAATTTCTACACAGCAGTGTTAAAAGAATTGAATGTTTTTAATTTTATTTGAGTTTTTTTGCATTTCTTTCGGCTAAAGGAAATTCTAATTTTTTATCCATTTCTTTGTCAACCTTGCTTTTCAAAAATCTCTCCAAAAGAAGGCATGCAGAAGAAGCCAAAGACAACACACTCTTTAGAAAAGTAGACACTTCTAGTTCTTCAACTGGTACTTGAAGTCAGGCTCTGTAAAATGATGAAGTGCAGTATTTAATTGTCCTTCTATCAGATGCTGGGTGGGTGTGAGCATTACCCCTTCAGAAGCCTATTGACTCTTTCAACCTTGCCTCTTGAAATCTCTCCTACCATACGAGCTGATACTGCAGGTTTTATATTTACAATGATTAATTAATTCTGCACTAAGCAATGTTCTTGACTGTAAGAATAAAATCTACTTTAGAGAGCCTAAATGACAGCTTGCCTAAAATAATTAGCCCCCATACTGATTGAATCGAAATGTTCTTCCTCGACTTTACACAGAAAATTTTCAGCAACTTAAGAACAGATATTTTTGATTTATTCTAGACTTACAATAATAGTAAGAAGGCTTGTTAAAACACTGACTTGGATAGGCAGAAGAAAGCCTAGGCAAAGGCTATTAAATGAGGAAGTAACACTTAAATATGGCTAGGACTAAAAGTACTTCACACAGCCCAGGCACAATTACACACTTTGCTTAGGTAGGTGATGAATATACACATGAAACTTACTGTGGCTCTGGCTGTAGCTGGATTTGGGAGAAGCCTGTGAGAATAGCATTATTGACCTTTGGAAATATTAAACATGCCAGTAACATATTATGTAATCGTGGATTCTGAATGTCAGAGGTTTAACATTTCTTTGAAACTCCTTGGCTCTTGCTGTCAAGTGTAACTTTTATTGAGTTTATCATGGGACTAAAAAGTTTCTTAATTTAGGATTTCTGACATATAGTCCATATGACAGAAGTAAACAGGAAAGGTAATTGTACATACTGTGGCCTCTGGGCTTTGCCTATGCATTTCACAGTAGAGTTCATGAAATTACCTTCCACTAGAAACCTTTCCACCAAAGCAAACTCAATGTAGTGCATGTCAGATGACAGCTTTTCTACAAAGTGCCAGCTTTAGTATCAAAAGGCTTTTTATGACTTATCCAAAGACCTCTTTTCTCCTCTTCTTATTTTGTATTCCCTAACCATAATACAGATGAATCCTAAATATTTCCCTCCATTTCACATGAAATCCAACTACCTTGCATTCTCAATTTGATTAGGGAAAGGAGAAGCTAGCCAAGTTTCTCTTCCAAATGAACAAATTATATTTTTTCTTAAGGGCAAAATAAGTTGAGCTTTTCTTTGCTTTGTAGATTAAGTCAGGGAAGTCCAAAATTTCACTGACAGAATTAACTCATAAAATCTTTGATCATATTTTTCATTCTGCTATGCTGTGACAACTTTGCTCTGGCTACTGACTTTAGTAATTTCTAGAGCTGGGAGTTCAGGCAGTCTGGCAAAACAATCACCAAAAGCCCTGTGATCAAATATGGCAGCCATTGGTCTCCTGTTGGCTTATCATCCAGTGAACCAGGGCACTAGCTACCAAACCCTGTCACACATGGTGGTAGGAGAGACATGACTCCTATATGTTGCTCTGTTACCTCTACATAGATATGGTAACACACACAGGTCCCACAACAATGTACACTTGAAAGAGGTCATTCATCCAAAATAAGATGTTCTGTAAGGAAAAATTACTAAGTATAAGGAAGAGAAAAATAAACACACTACACAATTAGTGATCTTCATATTAATTGTATATGAAGCCCAATGAAAATGACATAGACCTGCAAGTGTATTACTAAAATTAGTCCCACTCACTTCCTTTTTACTTTAGATATAGGACTGCTAGAATGTTTAAGTCACATGCAAACTCACATATCTAACCCTCAGCATGTGTTCATTAGCCAGTGCTGGACTGCCGAGAACTATGCCAGCCTTCCTCTATTGGTGGTACACGCATGCAGATATCCCTAGGTGCAGCCTGAAACTTAGCAATGCCACCAGCCCTGTAAATTAAACACCTTCCTCATCTTAACTAAGGACTTATCACATGCTGGCTATGGTATCAGCTTATGCTAAGACAGCAAAGCTAACAGATTTACTTCACAATTTCATTGCCAGAATGTTTGTTCTTACTACAGATATTAACAATCTTACATTAGATGAATATTTGTTTCCCCATTAAGCTGATAATTTTAAGCACTTTACTTAAAATTGGGAACGGATAGCTTTTCTGTTCTTATTCTAATGGATACAATCACTAGTCTTGACTTAAAATACGGTATCTTTCTGTAAGATAAAATTTGCTTGAACACAAAAACTGTGATACTAAGTTAGTTTGTCCGATAGACAGAGAATCATGGGACTAATGGAAAGGTAGCATATACAGTGTGAATTCAATGGAAAGAGGAGTGGTTTGTATCCCAAGACAAACCAAGCAAGATGGCACAACATTTAATATGTCACTTACAATGTAAAACTTAGAAACCTTATGTTGAAATTGTCCAATTTAGGTTTTCATGTTGCATCTGACCACGAGTGATGAAAACAACATTGGCAAATTATTGTGCTATATGCTCAATATCTCACAAAATATCTATCCATGCATTCTTGAAAACAGGGTGAGTATTAGAATTTGAGAAGTAAAGATTATCTTTATAGAACTTTATTTGAAATAAAGAGGAATACTTAACATTTGTGGTTATTGCAAGCAAGAAGCAAGTAAACTGTGGATAGTAAAGAGCTAAAGTACTGCCCCGTAAGTTGCAAGGGAAAGACCATCTATGTAGATAGGTAAGATTTTGGATTCTGTCCTCTTCCAAGATGTTGAGTATGGTCCATTTAACCTCCATGCCATTCTGGTTTTCACCCAGCAGTTACGGTAAAGATCTGACTTTTTTATCAGTAGTGATGGCAGTGTAGAGTTAAGCTAGGAAGGCAATATCAGTAGATCCCTAGTAAATGTTTGTAATACTTTCCTTCTCTCTCACATTTACTGCATACCATGTCCCAGGGATGTTTTTGGGGAACTCTGAGGTATTGAACTACTGAATTCTCCCAAAGGCAGTAACATTAAAAAAAATGTTTGTAGAGATTTCACCAGCTTGTGGAGAAAATATTGCCTTACCTGTGTTGATTAACACAGCACAGTGAAGTTTTCCCCCTGAAAAGGCTGTTGTCACATGAACTTTCCATACAGTGGTATAAACAAATCTCGACTCAGAAAAGGAACACCAAGAGCAGATGAGATGCATCATTCCACCTCTGTCTTGTTTGTCGAATAATGAGACCATGGGGTTTACTTGCAGAGTGCATGTCGGTGACTGTTAACAGGAGCAAGAGTGACCCCCAAGGCAGACACAGCACTGAAAAGCCTCACTCCACCAGGGCTGAAAAATCACTATTGCTGCATAGACGGAGTCCTTTCTTCAGGTAACCTCTAATCAGATTCATTCTCACATACTTATCTAGACCATGTGCAGCATGGGCAGAATTACTTACAGTTAGCAGGATGCTGTGTGTGGGAGCATCTGAGATCTCAGGTGAGGATCTAGTGTTGCCCTTTACCTTCTCTTTCTATAAGGGGAAGCTAAAATATCCAAATTTGAGGATTGCTTGCTTAGAGTCTCAGCTGCTCTGGAAAAGTTGATAGTGATCAGTATTTCTTGGCGGGACACATTTAAAGCAGAAGCCAAAACACTGTGTTAATTTGCTCCATTTATGAATGAACAAACTGAGCGTGTAGGAGACACTCTCTTCAAAGTCCCATAGAGCAAGACAGATCTGGAAGTCAAGTCAGCTCTCTTAGTCACTAGCCCTCCTGCAATGGTTCTATGATCTCTTTCTTATCTCCTCCTCCTAGTTATTCCCTTCCTTCTTACTTCCTAGATTTTTTTTACTTGATTATCTTGTTTCTCATAACTTTCAAGACTCCAGTTTTTATAGGCTATTTCCCAATAATGTCCCATTTAATACATTGATGATCTGTAGCTATTTAGGTGTTCTGTGAGGAGGCTTGTTTTTTTAAGCATCTTATACATTGCTGTCTCTGTAATATTGCATTGGTACCAAGCTGCATCACTTGAGGATGCTCCTCCACTAAGTTGATGGCACTGATGAGGTGCTGTCAATGAAAAGAGAGTCACAATAACCTTTCTTCTAGACACCAGGAAGTGTCACTATAAATCACAGCATTGAGTTTCAAGTGTCAGCTGAGATGCCAGCAAGCCTAGTACTCTACATATTGAAAAGGGCCATTCTGCTCTAGATAGGCTTTAACTTCATTTTGATTCTCACATAGCTTTTAACTCTTTAAGTGTAGATCTAACCCAATGTATTTTGTACTGTGACATCCTGTATCCCAAGTGTATTTATCTTTAATAAAAGTTAAAACTCTATTAAATTGAAAGTCCCATTTTAGAAAAAAGAATTACTTTCATGATCAGCAAATCAGGATTTATCTCTTGATGCTGTTCTAAATTGCAACCATGTTCTCTTGCTCAAGTTCTACCTGGTTCAAAACTTATTTGCAGAGAACAACTTGCCTTTTTACCCCCAGACTTTAACTCTCTGAATTCAATGGAAGAGAAAAAGTGCTGGGCTTCAGAGCTACAAACAAAGAACATCTAGTATTATGAAACTCAAAACAAGAAGAGACAGCATCTTATTCTTCTGTCTACTCAGATGTTGTAACAAAATTCTATGTACTTAGTAGCTTATAGCCAACAAAAGTTTGTCTCTCTTGGTTCCAGAGGCCTGAAAGCAAAAGATGAATATGCCTGAAGACAGAGTCATTATCAGGTGAGAGCCCATTTACTGGTTCATATACCATCATCTTAATGTGTCTTCATAGCAGAAGAGAGTTCTCCAAGGCCCCTTTAACTTCTAAGGCTGTATATCCTAATGCTATCAGCCTGGGTATTGGTATTCAGCACATAAATTTTGGAGAAGGCATAGATATTTGGTCCTTGTATATGTCAAATTGTTTGGCTGATTCTGTTATGTCAGCCTACTACTAAACTTAAAGCCCTTAGTGCATGTTAGAGGGATTATCATTATATTTCAGGACTGGAATTTTATCATTTTTAAAATTGCTCTGGGAAAGCCTGCAAAGCTCATTGAAACTCAAAGCATTGCAGATCCGAGCTTACTAATCATTCTTCATATACCTGCAACAAAGGCTTTCAAACTCTATGCTATAAATTCTACTTTCATTGATCCTTGGTAACAGTGAATCCTTGTAAAACACCAAGGTAGGGTGATCATTGAAAAAAGCTTTCACAGTGAAACTTTTCTCAATGTGAGTGATTATTGAGACTTGCATTCTCATCAACATCTCTTACCATAGGCCTTAAGGTCCCCCTCCAACACTATTTGTCACATCTGGAAACAGTTACTGCCATCACTTTCATGAAATCATACAGAAGAAATTGTCATCTATTGCTTATATTTACAGTGGAAAAACAAACAGCAATTATAATGACCTTGACAAAAACATAGTAAGCTCAATGGAATTATGCCTATTGCTAGCACTCACAGCCCAAACTTGAATCCTCTATAACATTAGAGGACAGTCTGAGTCCTGACTCATCAAGGTTAAGTGGAACCTCAATCTTGTTCACAGAAGGTTTACATATATTTTTCCAAAGTCATGTGCTTTCAAGTGACTAACCAGAAACCATGAGTGTTGTGATCTTCTGGGATCATTAGTAGAGCAAGGAGACCATCTGTATCCTCCAGAATTCAGGTATACTGTATGAAAGCATCAGACAAACAGACATAAATGGTGTTAAATAAACAAATAGACACTGAACATAGATTTACAACATACCTTTTGTGTGCTTCGGTGTGCTAGATACTATACTCAGTTAAACAACCAAAACATTGACTGTCTGTCACATTTCTACAGTTCATAATAATTTAGAAAATCTTTAGGATAACCTCCAAAGAAGATACAATAGGTTTGAAAACAT
Source organism: Micromys minutus (assembly GCF_963924665.1). Taxonomy (NCBI): domain Eukaryota; kingdom Metazoa; phylum Chordata; class Mammalia; order Rodentia; family Muridae; genus Micromys; species Micromys minutus. The sequence goes on from NC_137969.1 coordinate 11,457,979, forward strand.
GTCTTGGCTACAATTTTGGATCAAGCTAGAGCTATAAATTCAATTTGAATTATAACTTGGTGCCTGTCTACAGCCTCTACCTCTCACATCAATCAAACATTGGTGCAATGCAGAGTAAATACGGATGTGTGCTAGATGCCTTGGGAATAAATACTAAGCATTATCACAGTTGTATTCCTTCCATAAACTAGAATCACTTACTGGAAAAATAGAGAAGAGATAATATAGAAGGATAGATGATGGACAGACAGACAGAAAGACACAATGAGAACATTTTTTTCTATTACCCCAGGTCTAAATGAAGGAGTTTGAGGTGACTCTTGAGAGAAATCATCCTTGTAGTCTATTTGCTGCTGCTGCACTTCTCCTCCTCTCTACTCCCCTTCCCCTCCCCCTCCCCTTCCCCTCTCCCTCCCCATCCCTCCCCTTCTCCTCTTTTCTTCTTCTCCCCTCTCCCTCCTCCCCCTTCCCTTCCCCTTGTCTCCTCTCCCTCCTCTCCCTCCCCCTCCTCCTCTTTTCTCCTCCTCTCCTCTCCCTCCCCCTTGTCCTTGTCCTTCTGCCCCTCCTACTTCAATGTCCCCTGTCATTTACAGAGGCGTAGAAGACATGTAGCAGCCTTCTGTGGGGTTTCTATTTCTCCCTTTGGTGATTGCAAGGTTTCGGTTTGGGTTTTGGTTTATTAATGTTTTTTTTATATTTTGGTTTTGTTCGTTTGTTTGTTTGTTTGTTTGTTTTTAGGTCCTGACTATGTCACACTCAGCTGTATGACCTGGAAAATTTCTGAAATCTTCCATGCCTCTGTTTTTGAGTCTATAAAGTAGGGATAACAATGTTACAGTGGCCACTATGCCTTAAAGATGTTATTACAACCACAAAATTAGACAAAAAGCACTAATGAGCATGGTATGACTTTTATCTGTGAAAGCTCACCATACTCCTGGGAAACCTAGCAGCACCCCTAATCTATAGATGAAAAAACTGAGGGACAGAGAAGGAAGAAATGTTTTCAAGGTAACTAAACCAAGAGAAACAGAAATAAAGACAGACAGACAGAGAAAGAGAGAGAGAGAGAGAGAGAGAGAGAGAGAGAGAGAGAGAGAGAAATGAACAGAATTTCAGAACCACAGCCCCTATACTCTTAATTCTTACCCTCTCTCTATTCCTATTTAAAAAGCTCAAAACTACAGGTTACCTACTGATCAGAGGTTCTAGCAGATGTACCTTGTGCATGCATACCCACTACCCTCAAGGTACTCGTTAACAAACTTTAAAATAATTACTGCTTCATTTCTTCTACAACATGCCCACCAACCATCTCTGGAATTTCCTCTTGTGTTGTCTTTTTTTTTTTTCTTCTCTTAATACTCCATATTTAACACCCCTTTCTCTTTTCACTGAGGTCCTAACTCCATGGAGTGTGCTGTTACCAAAATTCTGAAGCATAAAACTTGAGTGGCCCGCCCCCTAGTGGGGAAGCAGGAAATTGACTAAATTTGCCTGGTGACACATTAACAGCTCCATCAACACCTACCTACTCATTTGGAAACTATTGCAAAATGAAGCAAGAGGCAAGTGAGGAGTGACAATTGAGAAAAGTGACACAGGTCCTCATGGCTCCCTAAAATGAATAGAATAGCAAGAGTGGGTTAGAGAGATGAGTAAAAGCTCAGATTCATTAGGTAGGCATCTACATATTCAAAGTCCAGGCAAACAATACAGGAAGTGGATAGGAAAGAAAGAAAAGCTGTGGGGCTGGAATACAGAAACCTGATAGAAGGGGAGAAGCCCAGCACAGTGGAGTCTGTCTAAAAGCACTGAGGATAAATTAAAGCAACAATATAATGATATTTTATTGTTTCTTTCCAATAGTATCAAAATATGCTAAGATAAAAGTTACAAATCATCCTGCTCTTGAGATGTTCCTTTTGTCTTTATCTTCATGTGGGCATCCTGGGCACAGAGGAGACTAAAACAATAGCATCAGAGACCTTCTGTCTTAAGGAAGACAGAAAGAGAGATGCCTTTCGTGGGAACTGGGGGATATTTCTAAGTCAGAGCTCTCTCCAGGGTAGCTGTCAGCTCCATCTGGAAATAGCTGAAGTTACTGATCAGAATACGAGCCTAGAAATTCCTTGGTGATCTTCCCCTCTGTGAGGAGGGAACAATGAATGCTTTTCCGTGCTTATAATACACTTCCTTATCCATTTACTTAATCAAATGGCTCGGAAGCCTCAGAGAATCCTGAAGTTTGATGTTTGCAAAAAGCTTTCCCCATTTTTAAGTCTTCTGCCATGAGATCTGCCCAGCTGTGACCAGACTCTCCCTTCTCAGCACCTGACATCACTTCCCAGTCAAATCCCATTTACCATGAGAAGTTGTGAGTTCTGCCCCTGTTCAACAACCTGCTCACATAAAGTGAGTACAATATGGAGATGAAAGGAGAGATGAGGTAATTTTCTACCAGTCCAGGGATGCCAGGGATCACCAGGAAGCCACCAGTAGATAAAAGAGAAGCTGTCTAGTCTGTGTTTGCTGCCCAATTCTATATAATGCATAAGGAACTGAATTTTATTTTATATATTTTTGGAGTGGGGGCAGTCCAAGATAAAAACTCTGGCAAGTTCAGTAGTCTAGTAGGGGCTGAACCTCCAGAAGTGAGGGTGCTACCTCGCATATGATGGAGAAAGGAGAGAAAGCAGATGTTGTGAAACACGCCTCTCACTGCCATATACTCATTGCCCATAGTCACAATTTCATAAGAACATTTATTGTCATTGGTGTATGTCATGCATTTTAACCATATTCAGCTTTTCCACTGTCCTCTTCCTCTTTCCCATTCTGTTCTTTCAAAGAAAAGCCTTTCCTCCCTCCTGCCCCTTTCTCATGTGTGTGTGTGTGTGTGTGTGTGTGTGTGTGTGTGTGTGTGTGTGGTGTATGTGTTTGCCTATGTAAAATATTTAAGCTCTATGTATGAAACCAAAAGTATTTTTCTGAGTCTCCTTTATTCTGTTTAATAAGATGATCTCCATTGGCATCCATTGCCTTGAAAATGACATGATTTCATTATTATTATGATGATTCATAAAATTCCATTATCATCTCTCCCATGTTTTCTTTATTCAGTCATCTAGACTATTCCATAACTTGTTATTACAAAAAGCGCTGGGATGGACATGGACTGCGCATGACATGAGCATACTGTTTTCAGTCCCATTGGATATGTTCCCTGGACTCATATAGGTGGAATATGTAATAGTTTTTATTTTTGGTTCTCTAAGAACCCTCCATACTGAATTTGATATCAATTTCCTAGGGCTTTCATCCCATCCACACAGAAGAAGACTCGTAGACTAATTACTTCTGATGAACCTCCCTTCTGAGTCCTATCCTTTGACAAGACCTTAATCTTGGAAGAGACACATTCATACCTTAGCAGGCATGAAACATATTCATCTTCTGGGAATAAAAAAAAAATCGCTGACAGATACCTTGCACTAGAACTTCCAGCCTCAAATGCTGTAAGAATAAATTCTTTGGTCTAAGACTCTCATGTGTGATATGTTAGAAACCCCATAGGCCACAAACTAATACAGGTTCTGGCTTTGGTTGTCCACATCGAGGGAAATGTCAGCATTGTTGGAAAGAGTCAATGTCATGAAGATTTGGCCTTATCAATTTACACACATAGACATATAACACAACACTTGAGATTCAACCTATCAGTTAGTAGTTCACCCACAATAACCATTGTTCCCTCCCCTATACTGGCACCTCTATCACCCTATCTAAACTTTTCAGCCATGTTTGGTTCAGTATCTTGAACCAAATCTTCCACAGTGTCATGTTTTTAGACAATTGACAGACAACTGCTTATGAGACATTTAGAAAGTGGACTCTGGCTAGAGGACGTGGGACAGTATAGATGAGCTTGGAGCTAACTTCCACTATGCTCTGACCCTCCCTCTCCTTACTCATGTTAACTGTTTTATTTTCATCCTCTCAACCAGGATAAACTGGTGCCAAAATTAATTCAGGGTCACATAGGCCACCTACACAGCCTCATAACTCCCAAGGAAATAGAAACAGTCATTAGATGTTTCCCAATTTAAAAAAGCTCAAAAGACACATGGTTTTAGTGCAGAATTCTAACAGACCCTCAAGACCTAATTCCAATACTTTTCAAACCATTCTATAAAATAGAAACAGAAAGAACACTACCCAGTTCATTTTATGAAGCCCCAGTTACACTGATATCTAAACCACAAACCCCGAAAAGAGAACTAAAGACCAATTTCCCTTATAAATATCTATGCAAAAATACTCAGTAAAATTCTCGCAGACCAAATCCAAGAACATATCAAAACCATCATTCACCATCATCAAGTAGGCTTCATCCCAGCAATGCAGGGATGTTCAACGTATGTCAATACTTCAATATAATTCACTATATAAACAAATTCAAAGGGAAGAAAACCCAAAGATCATGTCACTAGATAATAAAAATCCTTTGACAAAATACATCACACATTCATGCTAAATGTGTGGGAGAGATCAGGAATTCAATGTTCATGCCTAAATATAATATAACAATATACAGCAAACCAATTGCCAACATCAATCCAAGTGAAGAAAACTCAAAACAATCCACTTAAAGTCAGGGACAAGACTAGGCTGCCACTCTTTCCCAACCCATTCAATATAGTACTCTAAATGCTAGCCAGAGCAATTGCACAGAAAATGGATACAAATTGGGAGGGAGGAAGTCAAGATATCACTACTTGCAGATGAGAGGATGCATAAGTGACCCCACACATTCTAACAGAGAGCTACTTTAGGTGATAAACAAATTCAGCAAAGTAGAGATATAAAATTGACTTTAACAAATCAGTAGCCTTCCTCTATTTAAAAGATAAAAGTGCTGATAAAGAAATAAGGGAAACAACACCCTTCTCAATTATCCGAAATAATATAAAATATCTCAGTGTTACTAGCTCCAAGCAAGTGACTGACATGTATGATATGAACATCAAATTCCCAAAGAAGGAAATCTAAGAAGACCTCAGAAGATAGAAAGACCTCCCATGAGCATGGATTGGCAGAAATAACATAGTAAAAATGGCCATCTTACCAAAAGCTATCGACAGATTCAATGCAACCACCATCAAAATTCTAACTCAATTCTTCATAGATTTAAAAAGAGCAATTTTCAAATTCATTTGAAGTAACAAAAAAAAAAAAAAAACAGAGTAGCAAAGTCTATTCTAAACCATAGGAGAACTTGTGGGGTAATCACCATTCCTGACCACAAGCTATACTATTCAGCAATGGTGATTAAAGCTGTATGATATTAGTACAGAGACAGGCAAATAGATCAATGGAACAGAACTGAAGAGCCTAACATGAACCCATACACATATGGTCACTTTATCTTTGACAAAGAAGCTAAAATCTTCTAGTGGAGAAAATACAGTATTTCAACAAATGGTGTTGCTTTAACTGGTGATATGCATGTAGAAGAACACACATTGATCCATTCTTATCTCTTTGTACAGAGCTTAAGTCCAAGTAGATAAAGACCTTCACACAAAATCAAAGTCTAATAGAAGAGAAAGGAGGGAAGAGCCTCGAATACTTGCACACAGGGAAAACTTCAACAGAACACCAATGGCTTATGCTCTAAGATCAAGAATCCACAAATTGAGAAGCCTCTGTAAGGCAAAGGATATTGTCCATAGGTCAAAACTTCAACCCACGGATTGGGAAAAGATCTTTACTAACCCTATATTTGATAGAGGGCTAATATTCAAAATATACAAAGAACTCAAGAAATCAGACTCCAGAGAACCAAACTCTACTAATAAATGAGGTACAGAGCTAAACAGAGAATTCTCAACTGAGAAATCTGGAATGGATGAGAAGCACTTAAGAAAATGTTCAACATCCCTAGTCATCAGGGAAATACAAATCAAGCAACCCTGAGATTCTACCTTATACTAGTAAGAATGGCTAAGATCAAAACCTCAGATGACAGCAGATGCTGGCAAAAATACAGAGAAAGAGGAACACTTCTCCATCCGTGGTAGTATTACAAGCTGATACAAACACTCTAGAAATCAGTCTGGAGGTTCCTCAGAAAACTGGACATAGTACTACCCGAGAGCCCAGCTATACCATTCTTAGCATATGCCCAAAAGATGCTCCAACATATAACAAGGAAATATGCTGTACTATGTTCATAGCAGCCTTATTTATAATAGTCAGAAGCTAGAAACAACCCAGATGTCCCTCAACAGAAGAATAGATACAGAAAATGTAGTACATTTATACAGTGGAGTACTACTCAGCCATGAAAAACAATTACTTCATGAATTTTACAGGCAAATGGGTAGAACTAGAAAGTATTGTCCTAAGTGAGTTAACATAGTCATAAAAGAACACACATGGTATATAGTCACTGATTAGTGGATATTAGGAAAAAAGCTTGTAATACCCATGATAAAACTTACAGACCATATGAAGGTCAAAGAAAAGGAATAACAAAGTGTGGGTTCCTCAGTCCTACTTGGAATGGGGAACAAAGTGATCACTGAGGTTGAGCTCAGGATGGATTTAGAAGGAAGAGAGGAGAGAAAGGGGGCAGAATTAGGTGTAACAGGAGATGAGCAAGATGAACAGAGGGTCAGGGAACTGAACAGAGGTTTGTAGCAATGGGGGGGGGGGTGAAAGACGGGACTAGCCACCAGAAAGTTCCAGGTGCCAGAAAAGCACATCTCCCAGGAGCCCACGAAGATGAGATTAGCTGAAATACCAACAAAAAGAAGCAAGAACCTATAGAGACCATATTCACAGGTTACACATAGCCCCTGGGTAAAGGATGAGGTCACCCACCCTTTACAAAATTTTAACCCAGGATTTCTGCTGTATAGAGAAAATTCAGGGTGAAGGAGTGGAGCAGGTCCAGGTGTACCTCTCTCTGAGAGGGTGCTATACATCTATTTTTTCCTAAGAAGGACTGAGCCTTTCATTTTTTGGCCTTTGTTTTTCTTGGGCTTCTAAGAGCTAAGAATATAGCCTTGTGGTAATTTTTGGTATTCAAAGATAATTATGCTTAATCTATACTCACCAAGAAAACTCTTTCCATGTTACGTTCTGTCCTACATGTACTTTATGGTTATTGTTAACTAGTGTAATTTCAATGCATGGTAACAAACCTCTAAAAAAATTAAGGACTGACAAAAAATATTCATATAGTGTTATGCCAAAATGCCTTTAAAAATCTGTATATGTATCCCTCTTTTTTAAAAATAAAGTTGTAAGAGAAAAAAAAAAAAAAGAGTGGAGCAGAGATGGAGAAAGAGGCCTTTCAGGGATTGCGCCATCTGCTGTCCATCCCATGTGCAGCCACTAAACCCAGACACTTGCTGACAATGCAGGGAAATGCTTGCTGACAGGAAACTGGTATAGATGTCTCCTGAGAGTCTCTTCCAAAGCCTTAAGTATACAGAAGTAGATGCTTGCAGCCAAACACCAGACTGAACATAGGAACCCAACTGAGGAGGTGAGGGAAGGACTGAAGGAGCTGAGGAGGTTTGCAACCCAATGGGAGAAACAACAATATCAACCAACCAGAGACCCCAGAGTTCCCAGGGACTAAACCACCAACCAAAGAGTACACATGGAGGGAACCATGGCTCCAGCCGAATATGTAGCAGAGGACGGCCTTGCCTGGCATCAATGAAAGGGGAAGCCCTGGGATCTAAATTGGCTTGATGCTTCAGTGTAGACCGATAGGGCGGTAGAGCAGGATTGGGTCGGTGGGTCAGAGAGCAGCCTTGTGGAGGGTTTGGTGGGGATATGAATTGGAGGTTCCCAAGGGGGGTACCCAGAGGGAGAATAACACTTGAAATGTAAATGAAAAATAAGCAATTAAAAAAAAAATCCTGAACCTCCCGAAACTGTGATCAAGATAAATCCTTTTGATTTGTCAGTAGTTGATAGCAGGATTTTTTTTTTTTCTTAAAAATTTGCAGGCTACCGTGACTCATAGAAATGGTTTGCATTTAATTTGAAAACTATGGTCTAATAGGCTTCCCGGTACCCTGCCTTGCTCATACCCTATCCAGTGTACAATTCAGGTGATCCCTCACTATGGTGTCTTTTCAACTGATAAAAGCCATCAAGCCAACACAGAACTCATATTCTTTGTGTTACCTGTTCACTTGTGACCAGAAGTTCTTCTTCATGATATTGACTTAGCTTGTTCTTCTTAGCATTCAGACATTAACTCAAATGTAGGACTCCTCAGATACAGTTCTCACAGCTACCTGAATGGAAATAACCCCTTGATCACTCTGCACTGTACACTACTGTATCTGTTTCATGGCATTCTGCTTGCTATTTATGCTGGTGGAACAACCTAATTGCTCATGATCTTGCTAAAAATTTTAATACACACTTAAATGTTGTGGGTAAGAAAATAAGTGAGATTATTCTTCTTGGGGAGTCACCATGGAACAGAGAAGAATGAATTAATCACTGGGCTGATAATTTCCAGGCTTGTTCTTTTTATGTGAAATCAGCTGTTGAGCTTTCTTTTTCCCCACTGGAACCAGAGCCACAACACATCAAACCCCTTCTCTACCTTGTTTATCTTAGTATCTACATTGCATTCCAGATTTAAGTGGATCCCATAGCTTGCTAGTGGTTGGCAAGTGTTTACTGAATAAATTAAAGGAACAATAAGTGATGTATTTGTAACAAGTCCAGCGAATTTAAATCTCAGTGGTTTTCATATCTGAATCTCAGTTAATTCATTTGTGAATACTGGAGTAATTATAACTAACTTTGGTGGACTGTCAAACGGAAAAGATTCTGTTTGTGATATTTCTTGGGGGTATGCAGTAAATGACTAATGAATTAAGCTCTGTGAGCCCACTAAGGAGTTTCTCTTGGAAACCTAAAAATTACAGTTAGGTTTGGAGGTTTTTTTTTTTTTTTTTTTTTTTTTTTTTTTTTTTTTTTTTTTTAGTTTTAACCAGTATCATCATTTCACTGGCATTATAATTTCTCTGCACTCCTATGCAATCTCTTCCTTACAGCCCTTGAGATTTCTGCACTTAAATTATAAGTATTCCAGCACATGCTTCATCTGTAATGAGAAACTCCTTGAGGGCAAGTTCCACTTATTTGTACAAAGAATTACATGCAACCTGGTATTAATTAACTGTTGCTGTTGGTTATTTACCATGGCTTCAGCTCTATTATAGTCCTCCTGGGAAAGTAAAATGATTCACACCTCTTTTTTGGTTGTCATGGCCAACTCCTCACTGGCTCACAAGAAAACTCATCAATTCTGAGCACATAGATAGTTGTCAATCAAACATATCTTTTTGATGCAGTGGGACTGATTGTGGCAGACAGCCCCAGTGATGTAGCTCAAGATTCCCAACATCCTGCTATTCCTGGGCTTGTCTTACCTCCTCTTCTTGACTTTTTACTGGAAGAGGAGAAACCTGCTGTCATTGTCTGAAATCTTCAACCGATGTCCACTAGGACCTCAGTTCCACACTCTCATGTGAATAAGCATGGAATGGATAATCTCAGGTCTGCCAGCATCTATGTGAACGATTTAAAAGCAATTTCTCTTGAAGTCTTAGCCTTCACAGCAAACTGAAGCATATGTTTACCATACTCTGGTCTTGTGAGATATATCAAATCAGGGGACTCATTTTAATGTATTCCTAGAAACCTAATCTATTGAAACTCTAATACTGAACATGTGTTACCATAAGGCACTAAGTTTGGGAATAATTTATTAAGAAGTAATTGATAGCTTCTATAGAGTACTCAGTAATTGCTTAATAAATATTTTTGAGTACACAATTTAATATCATATAGTTTTGTTGTCAGTTAAAATACTTGAATTCAGAGTTGAATATAATCTCTCTTTTTTGCTTTATTCTGCATTCTAAAACTTTGGAAACATAAAGACAGAAATCAGTAATTAAGACTTTACTCAACAAACATTTTTGACAGCTCTTTTGTCAAAAAAGGGAATGTGAAAATAGAGCCTCTGGTACAGAGGGGTACACATGTGACTTCTTGCCACTTCTGGGTGTTCCCATGTCAGTCATGTTGGCTGTTTACAATTCTGGGTGCACAAACAAAAACTAAATGAATATATAATCACTAGATTTAAGGGTATATTGAACCAGACAAGCCACTATTGTAAATCTATTGACTGGCAGGGAAATGGAAGAGATGAAGAAGTCTTTTCAAGCCTTCAGTTTGTTCAATAGTTACATATCTGTCTTGTGAAGAATTTATAAGGCTCAATCCCCCAGCTAGAGATCCCAAAGGAACTGAAAATTTTAACAGATTCCCTCTTATCATAGTGTGGCCTTTTATGATTGCAGTTTCCCGGGGCCAAATGTGATCCACTGGTATTAAAAGAAAACGTCCAAATATAGTTCATGTTAGAAAGCGCATGTAGCTCTGGGTGCCACGATAGTGTCTTGTTTACAGTAATCTGATGAAATGGCAAACCATTGAGCTCTGGCTCACCTTGCCCTGCATATCAGTGCTATATGTGCTGCCTGCATATAAGGTGGCTTAGAAGCCTTTCCATTATCAGAGCAGTTATTCTGTTATCCATTACTGTTATTGTTACTAATGGCCCATAGTGCAAGGCTATACTGTATCATAATACACTGATATAATTATCCTAGTTTATTATTAGTTCTTACTATTGATATCTTAGGGTAACATTTATTTATCAAAATGCATCATAGGCATGTATGTATCAAAAACAATAACTGTGTGTGTGTGTGTGTGTGTGTGTGTGTGTGTGTGTTAAATACTATACATCGATTATGGCCTCTGTTAGTTGCCTTGGTTGTATCTATACAAATAAGGGAAGACACATTATTTTTGTCATCTCAGCTGCCCCATTGGCCAAACCCAAGCCATCTAATGGAAAGAAAAGGAGGAAGTTAATCTACAAGGATTACATAGAAAAGCAATTGGTTTTAATAGTTGAACGGTCAGACTATTTTTATGACAAAAAGTGTTTATCATCAAGAAAAATAGAACACTGTATGGCTGGTACTGTATATGTGTCTGCAGGTACAAATCTTGTGAAAACCACTTACCTGAGGCCCCAACTATACCACTCCTGGGTATATACCCAAATGTAGCTCCAATATCTAACAAGGACACATGCTCCATCATGTTTGTAGCAGCCTCATTTATAACAGCCAGGAGTTGGAAAGAACCCAGATGTCCTTCAGCAGAGGAATGGATACAGAAATTGTGGTATATTTACACAATGGAGCACTCCTCAGCTATTAAAAACAATGACTTTATGAAATCCCTAGGCATATGCATGGAACTTGAAACTATCATCCTGAGTGAGATGACCTAGTCACAAAAGAACACTCATGGTATGTACTCAATGATAAGCAGATAGTAGCCTAAAAAGCTGGAACACCCAAGAAACAGTTCACAAATCTTATGAAGCTCAAAGGGAAGGAAGGCCTGAAAGTTGATGCCTCAGTTCTTCTTAGACTCATGGGAGTAAAGAAAGAGACAAATAGAGGAGCAGCAACTGGAGAAAAGATCATCCAGAGACTGCTTCACCTGGGAATCCACCCCATAAGCAGCCACTAAACCCACACACTATTGCTAATGCCAAGTAGTGCTTATGGAAGGAGCCTGACATAGATGCCTCCTCAGAGGCTCTGCCAGAGCCATACTGATACAGATGAAGATGCTTTTAGTTAGCCATCAGACTGAACACAGGGACCCCAATGAAGGAGTGAGAGAAAGGACTGAAGGAGCTGAAAGGATCTGCAACCGCATGGGAAGAACAAAAAATTATCAATTAACCAAACCAATCACAGCTCCCAGAGACTAAAACACCAACCAATGAGTTCTGATGGAGAGACCCATGGCTCCAGGTGCATATGCAGCAGAGGACATCATTGCCTGGCATCAATGAGAGGAGAGGCCATTGGTCCAGGGAAGGCTCATTTTCCGCATACAGGGGAGTGCCAAGGTGCTAAGGTGGGAGAGAGTAGTTGGGAGAGGGAGCACATTCACAGAGGCAATGGGAGGGGAAGGGGAATGGAATTGGCGGAAGGGGAATAAGATCTGAAATGTAAATACAGAGGATATCAAAGGAAAAAAAGAAAAAATATCAAATGGCCCATTAGCATTTATACTTAATAAGTAATTAAGAGCAAAAAGAATGGTCAGTGAGCCTTTATAAACGCCCCTCCAAAAAAAAGTAAAGAGGAAAAAAATGATCTCACAATATTGATAACACATAAAATATGTAAGCCAAATAAAAAATGCAAGGGAGTTAAATGGGTGCTTAAATAAATAACTGAAAGACATTTTAAAACCCCTTGCCGCACCAATAGCACCTGCAGCAGGCAAGAGATCTTGCCCTGGGGGGTCATGAGAACAGCAGAGTTGGCCCTCCTCCTCACCTGCTGTAGCCATCAAGTGAGTGGGCCTTGCACCTCACCTAGGTAGCACAGTAGAGCTGACCCTGGTTGCCAGGGTTGTAGGTAAGCCAGAATGTGAGAGCTGTCCCTGCACCTTGTCTGCTGCAACACTGGGTAAGTGAGCCAGGGCATTGCTGGAGATCCCACCTTGGTGGTGTGGGTGTGGCAGAGCTAGTGGGCTAACCAGCCTAGCTACCACCAAGGCCCAGAGACCAGGACTTTGAGTCGACCCACCCCAATATGTACCCCATCTTATTTGATCTCCTGAAGTGTGGAAAAGGACCAGTCTTGCAGATCCAAAGTCTCACAGCTTCCATGGCACAAAGCAGTGTGGGAACCACAATGACACGCTGCAGCTTCTATAAGATGATTGTTTTTCTCTTTTGCGGGGAGAGGTTACAAGGGCTTAGGGCAGGGATGAAAGGGTGAGGAGATGAATGGGATTGGGGTACATGATCGGAAATTCAAACAACTCAATTAAAAGTTAAATAGTGATAAATCCAAAGCCCATTTGAGTACTAGTCCAAAATGTATTTATCATAAATTTAACATAATTTTAATAAATATTGAAACTTTATCAGATAATTTTGTGAGAATAAGCTTAAACATATATATATATATATATATATATATATATATATACACACACATACACACACACACATATATATATGTGTGTGTGTGTGTGTGTGTGTGTGTGTGTGTGTGTGTGTGCTTATATCTGCCTATATAAGCATAGTGAGAGAGCTGTGAAGAGGCACTAGTGTGGCAGAAAACAACTGACCACAATGTAAACAATAGCAAACTGAGGCTTCCTAATGAAAAGCCAGGAAGTTCCCAGGTTTTAGTAAACACAAATGTGACATCACCATTTTCCAGAACTGTGGAAGTGTTCTAGTACAGCTCAGTCTTTCTATCTATGCAGAAACTGCATTTGAATTTTATTCCACATAACTTGGAGGCTTGCAATGATGTTTAAAAACTAAGTTTATTATTATTTGGCATTAAAATTATTTATTAAGTGACACATGAATCATTGATTGAATTCTTCTTACATGTTGACTGCAGGCAAATAAAATACAAAACAAATTCTTTTGCAGAGAGTGTGGGCATCAAAAATGTCACTGAGAGGAATGCATTTTGTGAAGGATCCTTCCACGATTTATCTAACACCCATGCAAGTAGGAGGTTGATCTCATAACCATGGGGGTTCTTGGAATACAGAGGAGGATCTTGTGCATTTTATACTCTCATTTGTCAAGTATCCCACAACAGTAATTAAATGGAAAAGAATATACAGGGATAGTCAGTTATAAGAAGGACACACAAGAGCAAGAGTTTTACATTAGCAGAAGTTTGCTATTCAACATGGGAGCAAACTTCAGGGTCTGGGTTTTCTTCTGTGACCACTGAAAGGAATCAAGGTAATCTCCTGTGGGCGATGCTTTACCAGGTTACAATATTCTTTCCTCTAGCTAGTTACACACTATCAACTTGCTCCATGTGACCATCTGAATCATTAGAAAGTCTTTCAGACAAGATGTACTTTCCTACCTAGTATTAATATTTTCCTCCAGGAAGGTTCTTTAATAATTGTGCCCTCATGAAGATTTTGCAGGATTATCTTCTTTGTTCTGGCAGATCCACTTCCTGTTCTACTCTGGGTCAGGAATACTGACCTCCAAAGGCCACCTTAGAATACTGTTTATCTTGCATCCTATATGAGGAATTCATGGGTGGTACTGAGAGCAGGAAGGCTGAAATTCTGGTGTCTTATCTTACTGCTTTCCTCTCTCTGAACCACTTATTTAAAATGACCTCATAACTTAATACACCACTCCAGAAGATGCTACCGAATTCATCTTTGCTGTCAACCCCAACCACAGCCCCAGGCAACCACTGACTTCTCTCCTGATCCATGAATGTTACCTTTCTTAGAATTTAATATGAATGGAATCACAGAGTATGAACTCTTTTGTCCTACTCAATTATTTGAAGATTTGTCTATGCTATTGGTTCTATCAATAGTTCCTTGTGATTTTCTTGCTTTGTAGTATTGTTTTGGCTGCCTGTGGTACCAGAGACCTCAGATACTGCTGTGGGTCCTCTCCTAACCCCATTACGTATGAAGATAACCTCCACTATGGTCTTTCCATTCTCAGCTCCTACGTGCGTGAGCAGACTCTTCCTTAAACTTGTTTCTTTAATCCTGAATATTCCTTAGAGTGACCGGGCATTAGTTAGGAAATGCATCTTACAAGTGTATCAAAAGGTTTTGTTCTCCAAAGTGATTAAATTTGTATGTGCCTGCTAGTGCTGCTATAACATGGGGAGTTTATAAAAAGCAGAAAGTTTATCTCTCATTTTTCTGGAATTTAGAGAGTAAGAGTTCAAGATACCATCATTTAAAGGACTTCTGGTATAGCCGTACATGGTCCAAGGACAAAACTTGGGTATATTGCGTGAATCCTCTTTTATAATACCCTAATCCTATTCTTGAGAAACTGGCCCTCCCAAGCATATCACACTTTACCTCTCTAAATCAAAACCCTTGAATTTCGGGGGCAGGGGAATCACATTTAAGCCATAAAGACCATCAAAGACCATTATTTTTGTCACTTCCAGGCAAAAGTAAAACAAAAACTACTATAATCCCTTTTTACAAATATAAAGAAAAACATGGAGATGATGAATAAAATAATATGTAAAAAATGGGGAGGGATGTGATCTGAATTAATAGCTGGCCCAACTTGAGACCCATGTCATAAGAGTCACCCAACCTCTGACACTGTTAATTCTATTCTACTATACTTCCAGACAGAGCCTGGCAGAACTGTCATTGAGTGACAGATGATGGAAACAGATGCAGAGACCCATGGCTAACCATTAGGCAGAGCTCAAAGAGTTTTGGGAAAGAAGGTGGGGAGGAAGGATTGCAGGATCCAAAGGAGTCAATGACACCACATGAAAACATACAGAATAAACTAATATGGGCCCAAAGAGGTACAGGAGACTAAACCACCATCCAGAGAACATTCATAGAATAGACCTAGGGCCTCAACACATGCATAATAGACATGCAGCTTGGTCTTCCTGTGAGTACTTTAATAGCAGGAACAGGGGCTGGTTCTAACTCAGCTGCCTGACTTTGGATCCATTTCCCCTAACAAGACTGCCTCCTTATTTGGCCTCAGTCACAACTGAAACATTATGTGCCAAGGGGTTTAATATCCACGGGAGGTCTCCTCTTCTATAAGTAATAAGGGAGGAATGACAGAGAAAGGAGAGGTGTCATAGGGTTTCATTGCTATGAAAAGATACCATGACTTAGGCAGCTCTTATAAAAGCAAACATTGAGGTTGCCCTAGATAACAGTTTCAGAGGCTCAGTCTATTATCATCATGGTGCGAAGCATGGCCTTGTGTGTGCACATTTGGTGCTTAAGGAAGAGCTGAGAGTTCTACATCTGGTTGAAATGTAGGCAACCAGAAAGAGACTCTTGTTCCACATTCGGTGGAGCTTAAGCATAGAAGCCTTAAAGCCTAGAGTAACACACATTCTCTTACAAGTTTTCACATCCTTCAATAAAGCCACACCTTCCAATACTGATATTTTTCTATGGACCTAGGATGTTCAAAGAGCCAAAAGAGGTGAGAGGGAGGGATGAGGGAGGAGAAAGGGGAGAAGAAGCTGCAATCAGAATGTAAAATAATTAATTTACTAATTAGTATTAGATATTAAATAAATAATTACTTAATGTTTTAAAATATTTTTAATTTTTAAATGTGCTGTGTGTGTGTGTGTGTGTGTGTGTGTGTGTGTGTGTGTGTGTGTGTGTGTTATGTTGAGAAGTGCACTTGTCCACAGAGCCCAGAAGAGGGCAACAGATCCCTTAGAATCTGATGGGCATTTGTACTTCAACCTTGTAAGAATTCTCAACACTCTGAAACACTAAGCTGTTTCTCTAGTACTAAAGTTTAATTTTAACAGCCTGTGATGGAGTTATTGAATAAAGGACATCGAGAAAATGAACCCCAACCCTGAGATCTACAGTCTGTTCCTTTGAAATCTGGTCCTCTTCTTCCACTGACCCACTGTAGCCATTTCAGTTCTATTTAAATTCTCCAATTATTTGTGTCATTTGCCCTTTTACACCTAACTACATTTTGCCAGGATTTCAAATGACATTGAATATTACTCAGAGCCATTTCACTCTGACTGTGTAAATCTGGCACTGGTAACGCCTGTACTCCCTGCAGTCTCCATTGTTTGTGATCTTACACTTCAAGCAGAAAGCTAGAACTTGAAGAAGGCAAAGCAAGTGTTTGATCAGAAATTGGTCATTATGAAGGCATTCGTTGACATCCAGGGCCAGCTAAGCTTCTAAATATAATTGAAAATCAAGGGGTTTAACATTGAGAGAAAGGTACTTGACAGCTAATGGAGGGGAACAGTCACTTTCAGAATATTCACAGGACCTAACAAGGAAAATAGTGGGGTGTTCAGTCCCCACCTCTGGGCAAATTTTGAAGCCTGCCCTGTTAAGGCTCAATTAAGATTAGAAAGATCAAGTAAATTTGCAGGGAGAGTATAATTCCTGCAATAAGAAATGTCAAATGTGGCCATTTTAGCTGTTCTGAGTGACAGCCTTGTTATTTCTGGGGATTTAAGGGTAGTATTTGTCGATGGCAGACTTTTCAAAGTAATTAACTCTGTGTCCAAAAATAACCATAATTGTTTAACTACTGGTGTATGAGGAACCATGGAAGAGATGTTCCATTTTCTTTGGAAATAAATCTGATTTCTTCAGTGTCTCAATTTATTTCTCCAAGAACCATGTTATTGTCTTGTAAAATGGCCCACCCCTCCCATTATCTAGAAGTAGCAGTTAGCTGGGAAGAAAACAGTTATATTGATATATGAAGTTGCAGGCAGATGCCAAGCTAATTGATCAGAGTAGGTTAAATGGGAGAAAATACTTCCCAGAATCAATAGAGGTGCTAATCCGGCTAATTGTTGGATACTGTTTCTTTTTTAACTGAGTGATTTTCTCAATTACTGTTTATCATGTCAATTTTTTTTTTTTTTTGTCCTGGGTTTATCAGTTTTCAACTCTACCAAACCTTCTAAGATATTGGTTTTCAATCTATCTTATTCTCAAGGTTTTTATTGCTCTTCTCATCATAGGTACTTTTATGGACATAGTGACCTATAGAACAAAGACTAAAATTAACCTTTGTCTAAAATGAATTTTACACAGGCAATCTTCCACCGACATCATTATTAACCAGATTCTCTTAACTTACTAAAGTTAATATGGTACCAAATAAGAGTCTAACCATATTTAGAGTTACCAAGGTAACTAGTACACAAAATTAAAATTTTGCATGATTACGTTTCTCTTTCTGAAGCAAAGCAGCTGACAGAAACAACTTAAGGGAAGAAGGGTTTACTTTGCCTCACAGTTTCTATTGGTTCATCATATTATGGAAGTGATGATGCAGCTCATCAAAAAAGAGATCTCTTAGTGGAGGCTCTTCTCTTCCAGTAGAGCAGTAGGTAGCCTAGAACCAAGCACTGGGTACCTGTCTAACTCTCATAGACCTGCCCTTAGTGATATACCATTGACAGACAGGATTCCCTTTCTAAAGACTCCAAAGCCTTCAAAATGGCTACTGCCAAGACTGCAGAGATGACTATGCTGTTATGATTGTTTGTTCCTTTTGCAGAAAAATGCAATGTAATCCAGCATCTATGACCAGTGATGCACAACTGCTTGTAATTCTAGCTCCAGGGTATTGAACACACTCTTATGACTTTTATAGGCACCTACATAGACATGGTCAAACACATACACAAAATCAAATGAACATTTGATCCAAAAAAGAACAGGACAAGTTCTGCCTAATGTGTGTCTTAGCTTTTATTAACCATAGATTATTTTCTCATACAAAACAAGAAGGATTCATTTTCTCCTCTCTCTACTCTTCCTGGTACAGCCCCATCTCCTTTCCCATCTGGATCCACTCCTTTTCCCTTATTAGAAAAGGCAGCTTTCTAAAAAGAGAACAACAAACCATGAGAAAACAAAATACAATAATATAAAACTGTAATCCCTTCCCAGTCTAAAACATGCAAAGGAAGTAGGTACAAACATAACATCTCAGCTTCCAGATACATACAGGGTTATCACAGCAGCTATTATTAAAATGACAGATAGACACATAGTCAGTGATAGATGCAAAGCAAAGAAGGGAGAAAGAATGTAAGAGAAGGGAAGAGAATTTTCAGTTTTCCCTCTGTAATATAATAATTTTCAAATAATAGTATTCAGTGCTAAGGTAAAAAGAGTGTTGTGTTTCTTAGTTGGAAGGGTGAATGTCTGAGGACAAAGGGTCAAGTCCAGGATCCAATAAAATAGGGGCTGAAAGAGCCCAGAGACCAAGTACTACTTTGCACTTTAACAGTTGACAGACCAAATTGGATAACAAAGAGTAACCGCAACTGGAAATGAAGAAAAAGGAAGGCACCCAATCATTATGCATTGCATTTTCTTGTAATAACACTTAGAAAGTTCCTGCCAGACCCTCCCTTTCCAAACCGCTCAAACATGCCCACTCATGAATGACTGAAATTTTTCCATGGTGATAAGTCATTCATTCTAAAATGAAAGATACCCTAGGGAGGAATTTACACATTAACTCCGGCTCTGCTTGAGTAAATTTGACCTACTTTGGAGCAAAGGTTTCAATGTGTGATATTCGAATAGGATAGATTTTTTTTCTGGTGACATGGAAACTCCATCAACATGATGTCTGAGAGAGATGATTGAAGGCGCCACATTTAGATCCTTCCCACCATTGCCATCCCCTGCTGGGACGCTGCTGTTTGCCATCTTTCACTGGCTTTCTTCTTTCTATCTGTGCAGTGGTCCATGATGTTGTAGCTGTTTTGTGGTTAAAATCAGCATAAGAATTGGATTGTCATTGTCATAATTTGGCTGGAGGTTTTGGCAGCTCTCCGTCCTGGAGCATTCACTGTCATTTCAGAGTAGTAGTGAGAAACTTGAACCAACTCATGAGCCGATGACAAACTTAAGAAAGAAAATAGCTTAGCAGGGTCTTGGCCACAAGAAGTTCACTGATTGAGAAAAAATAAAAGCATTAAAAGATTCTTCCATGAAAAAATGACTTGTCATCATTGACACTGACACTATGGCAAAAATCATCAGCCCAACCATCACCACCACCATCATCACTGCCATTGCCATCACCACTACCAACACCACCAAAATCATCAACATCAGCACCATCATTATCAGCGCCCTTAAGGTACATAAGAGCTAGAACTACTTTAGTCCTCTTATTATCATTCCATTCTTATATAAAGTAAAAATACAGAACATTACCATGCTAATCTTGTACAAGTAGGAGAGGTACATGTGGGAAATGAGACATGAATGCATTGGGGAACACTACATAAATGTGCGTGTCATTGGAGATTATTTGGATACCATTATATTTTTGAGGTCTGAGAGCACAGAGAGGTTTCTATGCACTATTACAAATCATAGGCATTATAATGTGTTTTGTGTATATGTAGCTGAAGAAAACCAGAGTTTGCCTATGATACAGCTGATTTTATGAGCAGCATTTGATTAGTGGGAGATACGGACAGGAACCTCTATGCTTCCAGAAGATAGAATCCTTCAGAGATATTCTGGTGTGCAACTGTGAAAACGATGGGTTTTGAAAGACAGGCTGAATTCATTGAGAGGAAAACCACTGAAGACAGGACCAACATGTAATTAGTCCATCAAGCATCACAACGTGGTCCGATATGATCATCTATGATACCTTAGAGTTTGATGCCCAGCTCTTCTTAGAAATTCTGAGAAATAATTGCAAATTGATGTTAAGGACTTCCAACGAACATGGCTATGTCTGAGCCATTGAGCAATTGTTGAAAACATGGGACACCACCGGAAATAAAGCTGAAAACTGAAAGAAAACAAGGAAAGCAGAGACAAAATAAAATAGTCATGAAATATACGGACGTAAAACACATAAAAATAATGGAAAATGAGATAGAAAAATTAACAGTGTACAATACATAAGGAATGATGACAGAGATGTATTAACATACAGCCTCAGCTGGCTTGGTCCAAACTCCAGAATACTAACTAGAAAACAAGAGCATTGACGCCCTCCCCATTGCATCACTGATGAGCTACTAAACCTTCAGCAAAATAAGCACCCTCTAACTATGTCAATTTGTTCTTCCACCTTCCCCTAGCTCAGCCTCCTGTGGTACTACATAAAGATAAGCAGAGAATTGCATTAAAAATACAACGTATGTCAGGTAGAACATTTGTGTGCACTTATAGCAAATACTAGGCATTAATCAGCCTCTGTAGATAGTGATGTAGAAACAAGGAAGACTTGGTCTCTACAAAGAACTCATAAGCCAGCAGTAGAGGCAACATGTGGTAATAGACTTATTAAAAATCATTTGGCAGATCTAACAAGCAAGTATATTTGAAGAGTATGCCATGGTTATTGCAATCAAGGAAAAACAAGAAGTATCATACATGGAAAATAAAGGTGTGATTCTGGATTTTATGCATTGTTTTAAGAGACAAAAAGAAATAAATGATAAATTTTTATAAGTATAGCTTTTAAGTTCCCAATTAAGTGCTGCAGAAACAATGTGTTTGCTAATGTCCAACTTTCTTTTTCTGAAATTCTAATTGAATTCAAAAGGATATATGGGGCACTAAATCACTACCCAACAACACGGGGTGGGGGAAAATGGACTATTTGAGCTTCCACTGCCTAGAAAGAACAGACGAGCCAATTTTGCTTTGGAAAAAAATCAACAGGTAGCTTAACAAATGTCATATACTATGAGACTACAGATGGAAATAATGCCTCTGAAGTTACATGACACAGTTATTACAACTAAACCTCCTCCTTCCCCTGACATTACTAACCAAGACAAATGTGACCCTGCAGCTTCGTTTCATGGGACAGATCACCTATTAAACCAAGAACAATATCACTGCCTTTTTGTCACATTTCCGAAGTGCTTACTTGCGTATGAGTGGTTTCCTGGGCTTTCTTCCCCTCACAGTCAGAACATAGAAGGTATATCTTGCTGTGTGACCAGATTTGGTTTGTGTAGCCTGTAACCTGGCATGTCTGAATTGGATCCTTCTGGAAAAACAAACATAATTGTGGCCATACATGGTGTCAGCAGCTAATCTCTGAAAAATCTTATGTTGGTTAATACTAAGTGAATCAGCTTCTTAAGAAGCCTAAAATCTATTTAGGCATTTCCTCCTCTAGCCACAAAAGTATGCTTCAAGATTTATGAGTAAACTTAATTGGAAGATCTGAAAGTATTTTCTCTTTTATTTTTCTATTTTTTCCTTAAATACTCTCTGTATTTACATTTGAAATGATATTCCCTTCCCTCACGATGCCCTCATCCCCCTCCTCCTCCATTTGTCTTCACAAAGGTGCACTCCCTCCTAAGCCCCTAATCACCCTTTCCACCTCAGTGCCTTGGAATTCCCCTACACTGGGAAAAGGTGCCCCCCTTTGACCAAAGGCCTCTTCTCACACTGATGTCAGACACTGTTATCTTCAGCTACATATGCAAATGGAGCCATAGGTCTCTGCATGTGTGATCAATGATTTTGGTTGGTTGATAATGTTGTTCTTCCCATGAGGTTGCAAACTCTTTCAGCTCCTTCAGTCCTTCCTTTAGCACCTTCATTGGGGTCCCCGATGGTTAACTGCAAGCATGTTCAGCTGTATCTGTATGACTCTGGCAGAGCCCCTGAGGAGGCATCTCTATCTGGTTCCTGGTAGTAAGTACTTCCTGCCATCTGCAATACTGCTTGGGTTTGTTGGCTACATATGAGGTGGGTCTTCAAGTGCTGCAGCTTCTGAATGATCTTTTCTTCAATCCCTGTTTTTCTATTTGACTTTGTATTTGTTTTGTTCTCCCTTCTAAGAAGGACTGAGACATCCACAGTCCTCCCTTTTTCTTAATCAGGAGAAATGAATAAAATCTCAGACAGCTGTTGTAATCCTACTTACATTATGTGGGTATATATGTAGCTGGACAGTGGTTGACTCTGTCTATTGTAACTATTTTTACTTGAGGCTGGGGTGGAAATGGTTAAATCTTCTTAGTAATGCTGGCAAATCACTACTTACAATAGGCTGTTTTTTTTTTTTTTTTTTTTGTTTTTGTTTTTTTGCCTAGAAAACTTGCTCATTTAATTATACCTTTCCCAACATAATTAATTTACTGAATAAAAGTGAACATATTCCCTATGTTTTCTGTGCTTTGGATTTATTTTAATCCCATAATGTTGACATATTGTCAAAACGTAGACAAGTCCATTCTAAAGCCTGATATTTTTAGAACTTCACTATTGAATGTTTTTCTTTTTACTAGTGATCAAACTGAGGACCCCTATCAGCTAGGCAAGTACTCCCTCATTTTACTACATCTCCAAACATTAGACATGCACATGCTGCCCTTGAATTTATGATCTTATTACTACCTTCTAAATTGTAAGATTCGAAGTGTTTGCTACCATACCTAGTATCTATTTAATATGTTTCATTGAACCCAAGGTACATAATTTAATTATGACTAAAAAAACCAACGTAGAATAATTATGCCAACCACAGCACTGTTCTCCGTTTCCTTGTGAATGGTCACCTGAAAAGTAGAGTCTAAAAAGAAGTTTGGTACAGCATCATTCTTAAGAAACTAAAATGTCTTTGAGGTTTTACAAAATTACAAAATGATCAAGGCTATACAAGGAGGTTGGCCATATGGTTTAGGATCTTATGTCTTTTTGAGTTTTCTTCTCTTACAAAAGATACCAACATGTTGCTCCTAAACAACATACCAGGACTCTAGATACAGTGGCATCTAAACCAGAACCCTGAGCTAGGAGGGCCTCTGGGGCTATTACTCACTCTACCCCCATTCCCACATACAGTCTGGCTGAGGGCAGAGGAGATGAGCAGAGCCCAGCCTTGTCTCAGTGGCTGCTCTGGTCTGTGGGCAGTCAAACTGATCCAGGGCCAGCCCTGCCTCCCCAGCTCTTTGCCTGTTGGCAACCAGCCACCTGGAGTCTGTTCAAATGAACAAGCTGCCTTTTCTTCCTACATATTGGTTTCTCCTCCATTTGAAAACAAAACTCTTCCCCATCTGCTTGCTACTGGGATCACCATAATTGCATAGAGGATAATTGGCGGCAACTCAATCAGAGGAAAACCCTGTTGATTCGAAACACAGTTTCAATAAACGTTTGTGTTTCATCGTTTTGCTAAATGGGCCCTGTGTCCCAGCCAGCTCTGCTAACACAGGAGTAGAAATTAACCAGAGGCATAAGAGGAGGAGGAGAAGTGTTCAACAATTCTGTCATGAACCCTTTGTTTCTAAGAATTCTCTGCTATCCTGGGGCTCATTGACCTGTCTGGATTATGTCCCCCAATCCATAAAAGACCAAAGTAAATGTTGCCGGAAGAAAACCTTTGAATCCAAAGAGACTGCAACGCATGGGAGGCCACTTTCCTGACTCTATGTACAAAGCCATGAATTCATCTGAGAAATGAGCTGGTCAACTCTCATAAAACAGAAAGGACCATTGCCTTCACATCGAACACTAGCTTTCTGACATTCTCGCTGTCTGCTACAGCAAAAAGAAGTTACTTGGTTTTGTGTGCAGTCGATAAACAGAGAGTATCATGTCAGAGGACAAGCCAGTCATCTGTACCCCTGGTTTTGACCTATGACAGAGTCATCTTGGTAACCTGAAGTCCTATAATGTCATTTTCCTCAGTGTCTCATCTCTATCATGAGGGTTGAATTTGTTTCTAATTCATTGGGTTGCAGGGAATGGCGTCATTAATGTTCACCTTATACAAGCACCTGATATACAGCAATATCTGGAAACCTTGGCTGTTGTTCCTAAGTTGGTGTTCATTCAGCTAATCTTTACTTAGCATTCATTCTGTACCAAAATGGAATTTGTCTTTTGAAAATTTAACATGGAGAAAAAAAAAAAAAACCACAATGCTTTATTCCTGTTGAATCTCCAGAACTTGTAAGAGAAACAAACAATAAAAGGGGCCTTGATTTAGAAATATTAACAAAGTCTATGGTAAAAAATAAAACCTAAACACTCAGTCGAGCAAACTCAGGGATGCTTTGACTTCAAGTCACCCTGCAGAGAAATTATATGAGCTGCCACCTGAATGCTGAAGTATATCAAAGAGCTGAACTATATGAAAGAGATAACACCAAATCAAGATGTGGGACTATTCTTCATGAATTGAGGTGGAGGGGCAGACAAGAATATGAAACTGTAAGACTACGAACAAGGTTAAAAAGACCAGAAATGAGGTCAGAGATCTTGGAAGGCATTGTGGTCCCAGGTTACTAATCTTCATGTTCGGTTGAGACTCTGGATAAAGCTATTGCTATGTGAGGCAAATATTTATATAGTCTGGCCAGTCTGAGAAGAGGATGACATAAACTAAGACAGGGACATCCCAGGCTGGCGGCATGACTTTATTGAGAGAGACTAATAACTTAGACCCCGGTGATGCTGGTGGAGATCTGGAGAGAAGAGTGGTTCCTTTTGCTTGTGTGCCTCTGTCAGCTGGACACCTATTTGCTGAAGCTGATGTAAGTTGAAGTGCCTGAGTTCAGTACTGAATTCAGATATTCAATAGCCTAGATATAAACAGTGACACAGTTTAAAACAAATTATATCCCAAAGACATCTTGTCTGCATGCCAGACACACAGGGTAAAATACCAAGTGTGTGGATTTTAGTCAGAAGAACTAAAAAATGACCCTTTTTTCTGATAGCTTAGTTTCTTTGATCAAGTCCCTTAATGTATAGCCTAAGCTCCCTAGCCTGTGAAATGAACGGGCCCACACTACAGTCAAAACTCTGCTTCTCTTAACTTCAATTGCCAGACATAGGCCACATCTTGTTTAAGATTCTACATCACATCTTTTTAAGATAGCAGGTGCAATTCCCAAAAATCCAGTGCTCAGAATAGGAGAAATTTCCTCTTTTATCATTCTTCAAGCTAGAAGTCTGAAGACAAGGTAATAACAGAACTAAATTTCTGCTCAAACCTATGGGTATCACACCAGAAGCTTCCCTTTGTCCCCCAGCATTCTTTCCCATTTGGAGAAGGACTCTACTCTTGGCCTTCATAACGCAATGCCATCTGCTATACTACTATGATATCTCTTTCTTGCTTCTACTTTCTCTTATTATAAAGAAGTCAGCTATATTAGATTAGGAACCATGAACATTGAACATTGAGTGTATCCCATTTTAACTTCATTACTTTCATACCAAGAAAGTATTTTTCAACTATTTCTCAACTAGGGGATCAGATAGCAGGGACTTGGGCCTCAATGTGTACCTTTCAAACACATGCCATCCCCATTTCGATTTCCTTTCTTTTATTTCTAAATAGAAAAGCAATGACCAGCTTTAAGTTCTAGAAGGAGTTTGAGCAGGAAGGCAAAATCTAAAATCAAGGAGTTTGGACAGATCCATGGGGAAAAGTACTAAATTTGATGTTAAAATTAAAACTTGAGTTAGAGATATATGTCATCCCCAGGAGTTCAGTCAAGTTGGACTAAGGTGGGGAGATGAGAGAACTGAGAATGACTTAGCCTTATCAGAAAAGTAAGAGTTAACCTGATCCAATTAGGAGTGGGGGGAGCAGGTGGAGAGCTCCCAGGAAATAGAATGGATACTGGCTTGGCATTCCACTGCTGGGCAAAGAGTAGGGCGTGCAATAATTAATAAAGAAAATGATTCAGGAAAGGCATGTTTTGGATGCCACTTCTTACTTCTGCACAGGTGGAAATCATAAAGAAATGAGCCTGTAACTCACTCCAAATTGACCATGTGCTTGACAGTGCTTGGCTCTGACACATACCATGGTCTGAGGCAGAGAAATGAAATGGAGAAATGAAATGATTGCTTTCTTGTTGCTTGTCTTCTTGCTTGCTTGTTTTCTTTAATGCAAATTCAATTAAACCCTTTTGTTAAGTATGCAGTTAAGCTTCACCAAGCATAAATGCTACAGAAAAATGCTAGTTTATTTATATTTTTCTTCTTTAGGTATGAAGGTGCTAATCTTGCAGTTAATCAAGTACATTTTATTAAAAATGTTCAGATGAAGCTTGGGTTCAAGAGATATTAATGCAAGCAGTGTTGAATTGTATGAAGAAAGGAGGAATCAGCATTTATCCTTTCTAGAGAAATCATGGAAGCTTTCAGAAGGGATCAAAGTGGTAACAAACCATTATCTTAGAGTGAGTAAAATGCAACATGGACTTTGAGCCCATAGCATGGAACTGACAGTGCCTCTTTCATGGCATCAAGTGCTGACCTGTGAATTTCCCTGTTCACAATGTCACCCACACATGTCCCATCAAACCACATTAGGAGACATTGATTAACATGAACACTGTGCTCACCTTCAAGGGAAGGATCAATGTGTTGTTGGACTGTTCCATGTCAAGAGTTTGTGTCTTCACTCACTCAGCTCCAACCCTAGATAGACAGTGCCCTTCCAAAGCAAGGGGCTACCATTTGTGCTGGTATCTCAGGTTACTAAATAATTAAAGAAACAAAAAAAATGAATGCATGTAAAGTACAAATGTTTCAATTTCCACTAAAACTATGACCAAACACATCAAATGGCTTGAAGGAAGAACCAAAGGATATTTCAAACAGAGAGAGCAAGACAGTGTCTGAAATTGCTGAGATAGGGCCTCATTGAGCAAAAATTTGAAAGTGATGGTTTTGACATTATTAAGATTATTTTTAATGAGCTGGATCTAAGAGAGATCTCAGATTACCTTTAAGATTTCATCGTGAGTCAGAGTTCAATCAAGAAAGAAACTATGTGTTTCAATCAGCAAAAGAAAAATACGATCGGGATGTGAGCTCTTACTGCCTTCCTATTGCTAGTTAATAACCAGATCCTAGATAACCAACTTCATAATCAACTCGAAACCAAACCACTAGCCGAACAATGGTATCTAGGAGTCTGGGAGTTCTGCCAAAGCAAGAGAGTTGCTGTAGAAGTAATAAAATGGTGAATAACAGAACATGGCAATGCAAACACCCAGTCACACATGCCTTCCTCAGGAAGGCCAGAGACAGCTTCCATTCCACAGGTACTCCCCAAATACTTCAAACCAAAGGTCTTATCTATAAAGGGTTCTGAAAAATGAAGGTTTAATATAGTTTCCAGAATTTTAACCTCTCCATCTTGAAATGTCAAAGGGTTGAGTGTAATTGATTTTAAGCCACAATACCGAGAAAAGCTATTGACATATTAAAGTAGAGGAGGAAAGTGATGGTTTGAGATATTTTACTTGGCCATCATGTGTAAGAAAAGTAAAAGTCATTAGTCAGTAAAACAAAAATAAATTTGCAAAAGTCTATATTTAACTCATCCAATGAGCAAAGTATAAATCAGAGATTCAACTGGTAAGAAAAATATTGTATCTTTACTATCAGATTTGTATGTGGTGAGTCCATGGACAAAGGTGGTGTGGTGTTGTGTGTTTGCAGAACTGTGTATCTTAAGAAAAATGCTTTATGACTGATAAGAGTACTTGTAAATTGGAAGCAATAAAACACTGATGAAGAAAAGGTATCTCTGGGTTCAGAAGGTCAGTCTGCAGTTGTGATCATATACTGTGCTAAGCTGAATCTTAGAACTGTTCATGAAATTTCCAGAATTTATGTGGTGTTTTTAACCTGAGCTGCAATGTTAGGTCAAGGAATGGTTTACATTTCTAGTGGGATTCTTCAATACTTCGTCCCAAGTTTGGATATTGACCAACTGTCATTGTAAATATACGTCTAATTAGAAGTGACTAAAGTATGCTCCTTTCTCTAAAAAGCAGTTTTTAGAATCCTTGATTAGTTTAGAAAAATAAATCAAACCTCTAAAAGAATTAATACTGACAAAATGTTCATATAAGGTTATGCCAAAATGCCTTTAAAATCTGTATATGTACACACTTTTTTGAACAGCTTTATTTTAAAAAACAATGATAAATGAACAAATTTTAGGCATTTTTGCATAACTGTATACGAATACATTTTTGTCAGTGCTTGGCTTTTTTTCCCCAAAGGTTTGATAGTGTGCATTAAGGTCTTACTAGTTACAATGAGCATAAAGTACATGTAAAACAGGATGTAACCTGGAATTAGTCAAAGTATTCTTGGTGTGTGAGGATTGAGCATAATGGTTTTCTTTTCTTTTCTTTTTCTTGAACTTTGCACAGTCTGTGAGTTGATTCTGGGATGTTCAGAGCTTTCTGGGGTTAGTAACCATTATCAGTGACTGTATATTATGTTTGTTCTTTTGTGATTGGGTTATCTCACTCAGGATAATATTCACTAGATGCAAACATTTTCTTAAAAAATTCTTTAAGTCATTGATTCTGATAACTGAGTAGTACTCCACTGTGTAAATGTACCACATTTTTTGTATCCATTCATTTACTGAAGGACATCTGGGTTCTTTCCAGCTTCTGGCTATTATATATAGAGCTGCTATGAACATTGTGGTGCATGTATCTTTGTTGTATATTGGAGTGTCACTGGGGTATATGCCCAGAAGTGGAATACCTGGATCTTTACGTAGTAATATGTCCAATTTTCTTAAGAATCAGGAGACTGATTTCCAGAGTGGTTGTATTAGTTTACAAACCCACCAGCAGTGGAGAAGTGTTCCTCTTTCTCTACATCCTTGCCAGCATCTGCTGTCATCTGAGTTTGGGATCTTGGCTAATCTGACTGGTGTGAGGTGGAATCTCAGGGTTCTTTTGATTTGCATTTCCCTGATGACTAAGGATGTCGAGCACTTCCTTAGATGCTTCTCATCCATTCGTTATTCCTCAATTGAGAACTTTTTATTTAGTTCTGTACCCCATTTTAATAGGGTTGTTTGATTCTCTGGTCTCTACCTTTTTGAGTTCTTTGTATACCTTGGATATTAGGCCTCTATCTGATGTATGGTTGGTAAAATATTTTCCCACTCTGTAGGATGCCATTTTGTTTTATTTACAGGGTCCTTAGCCTTACAGAAACTTTGCAAACTTATTAAGTCTCATTTTTCAATCTTTGACCTTAGAGCTCGAGTCATTGGTGATTTGTTCAGGAAATTTTCTCCTGTGTCTCTGAGTTTTAAGGTTTTCTCTACTTTCTCATTTAATAGTTTCAGTGTACCTGGTTTAATATGGAAATCTTTGATCCACTTACACTTGAGCTTTGTACAAGGAGATAAGAAAGGGTCTATTTTCATACTTCTGCATGCTAAGTGACAGTTGGGCCAACAGCATTTCTTGAATAGGTTTTCCATTGAATACTTACAACTCCTTTGTCAAAAATCAGGTGACCATATATGTGAGGGCTCAATTCTGGATCTTCTATTCTATTCAATTGATCCACTTGCCTATCTCTGTACCAGTACCATGCAGTTTTTAGCACAATTGCCTTGTAATATAGCTTGAGGTCAGGGAAAGTGATTCCTACAGATGTTTTCTTGTTGTTGAAGATGGATTTTGCTATTCTAGGTCTTTTGTTATTACAGATGAAATTGCACATTGATCTTTCCAAGTAAATTATGCTGGGATTTTGATGGGGATTGCATTGAATCTGTAGATTGCTTTTGGTAAGATAGTCATTTGTAAAATATTGATCCTTCCAATCCATGAGCTTGGGAGATCTTTCCATTTTCTGAGATCTTCCTCAACTTCCTCCTTTAGAGGTTTGAAGTACTTGTCATACAGGTCCTTCACTTGCTTAGTTAGAGTCACACCAAGGTATTTCATAGTTTTTGTGACTATTGGTAAGGGCATCTTTTCCCTAATTTCTTTCTCCACATGTTTGTTCTTTGAATATAGGAAGGCTACTGATTTGTTTGAGTTAATTTTATATCTAGCCACTTTGGTGAATTTTTTTTATCAGCTGTAAGAGTTCTCTGGTGTAATTTGTGGGGTCACTTAAGTACACTATCATGTCATCTGCAAATAGTAATATTTTATGTCTTCCTTTCCAATTTGTATTCCTTTGATTTCCTTTTGCTGTCTAATTGCTCCATCCAGGACTTCCAGTACTATGTTGAATAGGTAGGGGGAGAGTGGGCAGCCTTGTCAAGTGCCTGATTTTCGTAGGATTGCTTCAAGTTTCCCACTGTTAAGTTTGGTGTTGGCTGTTGGGTTGCTGTCTATTGCTTTTATTGTGTTTAGGTATGGCTTTTGAATTCCTATTCTTTCCAAGACTTTTCACATGAAGGGGTATTACATTTTGTCAAATGCTTTCTCAGCATCTAGTGAGATGACCATGTGTTTTTTTTTCCTTGAGTGTGATTATATGATGGATTACATTGATGGATTTCCTTACATAAAACCATCCCTGCATACTAGGGATGAAGCCTACTTAATCTTGGTGAATGATCGTTTTGATGTGTTCTTAGATTTGGTTTGTAATAATTTTGTTGAGTATTTTTGCATCAATGTTCATAAGTGAGATTGGTCTGAAGTTCTATTTCCTTGTAGGGTCTTTGTGTAGTTTAGGAAGGAGGGTTATTGTAGCCTCAAAAATGTGTTAGGTAGTATTCCACAGGATTCTATCTTGTTGAATAGTTTAGAGAGTACTGGTATTATGTTGTCAATAAATTTCTGATAAAATTCTGCACTAAACCCAACTGGACCTGGGCTGTTTTTTTGTTAGGAGGCTTTTGGTGACTGCTTCTATTTCTTTAGGTGTTATGTGATTATTTAGATGGTTTACCTGGTCCTGGTTTAACTTTGGTATCTTGTATCTGTCTAGGAATTTATCCATTTCCTCCAGAATTTCCAACTTTGTGGAGTTTCCAGGCTTTTGCATTAGGATGTGTTGATATCTTGAATTTCCTCAGTTTCAGTTATTATTTCTCCACTTTCCTTTCTGATTTTGTTAATTTGGATATTCTCTCTTTTCCCTCTCGTTAGTCTGACTAAGGGTTTATCAATCTTGTTAATTTTCTAAAAGAACCAGATCTTGGTTTTGTTGATTCTTTGAATTGTTCTTTTTGTTTTTATTTGGTCTATTTCTGCCCTAAGTTTGATTATTTCTTGACGTCTACTCCTCTTGGGTATATCTGCTTCCTTTGTTCTAGAGCTTTCAACTGTGCTGTCAGGTTGCTAGTGTATACTTTCTCCAGTTTCTTTTTGGAAGCACTCAGAGCTATGAGTTTTCCTCTCAGTACTGCTTTCATTGCATCCCATAATATTGGGTATTTCATGTTTTTATTTTCATTGACTTCTAGAACATCCTTAATTTTTTTCTTTATTTCTTCTTAGACCCTGCTATCATTTAATAAACCATTGTTTAGTTTCCTTGTGTATATGAACTTTTTGTTGTCTTTATTGTTATTAAATACCAGCCTTAAACCATTGTGATCTGAAAGGGTGCATGGGAGTATTTCAATCTTTTTATATCAATTGATGTTAGTTCTGTGTCCAATTATGTGGTCAACTTTCAAGAAGATGCCCTGAGGTGCTGAGAAGAATGTGAATTCTTTTGTTTTAGGATGATATTTTCTATAGATATCTATTAATTCCAGCTGGTTCATAGTCTCTGTTGGTTTACAGTGTCCTTGTTTAGTTTCTGTTTCCATGACCTGTCCGTTGGTGAGAGTGGGGTATTAAAGTCTCCCACTATTATTGTGTGGGGTGAAATGTATTTTTTGAGCTTTAGTAGGATTTCTTTTATGAATGTGGGTGCTTTTGTATTTGGAGCATATATGTTAAGGATTGAGAGTTCCTCCCAACAGATTTCCCCTGTAATAAGCAAAAAGTGTCCTTCCTTATTATCATTTTTGATAACTTTTGTTTGGAAATTTGCTTTACTCGATATTAGAATAGCCACTCCAGCCTTCTTCTTTGGGCCGGTTGCTTGGAAGTTGTTTTCCCAACCTTTTACTCTGAGATAGTGTCTGTCTTTGTCTCTGAGATGAGTTTCCTGTATGCAGCAAAATGCTGGATTTTGTTTATGTATCCAATCTGATAGCCTATATCTTTTTATTGTGGAGTTGAGTCCATTTATGTTAGTAGATATCAGGAATAGTTGTTTCTGTTTCCTGCTATTTTTCCTTTTGTAGGTTGAATTGTGACTGTGTGTCTTTCTCCTTTTGGTTTTCTTGCTTAGGAGTTTTCTTGTTTTTATTAGGATGTAGTTATCCTCCTTGTATTGGGTTTTCCACCTATAATTCATTGTAGTACTGGGTTTGTGTTCAGATATTTTGTAAATTTAGTTTTGTCTTGGAATATCTTCATCTCTCCATCTATGGTGATTGATAGTTTTGCTGGGTATAGCAGCTTTGGCTGACAGTTGTGCTCTCTTAGCATCTGCATGATGTCTGTGAAGACTCTTCTAGTTTTCATAGTCTCTGTTGAGAAATCGGATGTGATTTTGATTGGTCTGCCTTTATATGTTACATGACCTTTTTTCCTTACTGCTTTTAGTATTCTTTCTTTGCTTTGGGCACATGGTGTTTTGACTATTATGTGTTGGGAGAAATTTCTTTTCTGGTCCAAACTCTTTGGAGTTCTGTAGGCTTCTTTTTTT
This sequence comes from Micromys minutus, assembly GCF_963924665.1. NCBI lineage: Eukaryota > Metazoa > Chordata > Mammalia > Rodentia > Muridae > Micromys > Micromys minutus. The sequence continues at coordinate 11,491,192 of NC_137969.1, forward strand.
GCTTGTGGTCATCTCATTCTTAAGGGTATGGAAGTTTTTGCCTACAATTTTGTTGAGGATATTTACTGTGCCTCTTAGTTGATATTCTTCTCCCTCTTCTATTCCTACTATTCTTAGTTTTGGTTTTCTCATTGTGTCTTGGATCTCCTGGCCATTTTGGGTTAGAAGCTTTTTGGTTTTTTCATCTTCTCTGACTTTTTTATCTATGTTTTCAATGTTGTCTTCGGCTGCAGAGATTCTCTCTTCCATCTCTTGTAGTCTATTGGAAATGCTTGCATCTGTGACTCCTGATTTCTTTTTTTAGGATTTCTATCTCAAGGGTTGTCTCTTTTAGTGTCTTTTTTATTGTGTCCATTTCCATTTTAAATTCTTTCTTCCATTCCTTCAACTCTTTGGTTATTTTTTTTTTCTAATTCTTTGAGTTCTTTGAGTGTTTTTCTTATTTCTTCTTTAAAAGCTTCTAATTCTTTATGCTTTTCCTCCTGTTCTTGTTTATGGATCTCTATAATCATCTTGAGGTAGGATTTTGTGTCTTAGTCTTCTTTTTCTGAAGTGTTTGGTATTCTGCTGTTTGCTGTGATGGTAAATCTGGGTTCTAGTGTCTTCAGGTTGTCTTGGTTTCCCTGGGATATGTTCTAGTGCTTTCCTCTTGCCATTTTGTTGTCAGTGATTGGTTCTCCTCTTTCCCTTTTACCTGGCCTATGTCCCTGGATCTCATCTGTTTCTGGTGGCAGATGATCTGAGCTCCTGTTCTGCACCCAAAAGCTGCCAGCTGGGAACAGAGGGCCCAATGCTGGTTTCTGGTCTTTGGATCAAGCAGGGCAGGGGCACACTTTCCATGCATTTGGCAGATATCATTTTGCCCCCTGGCTAGTCAGAACTTTGTCTCACCAAGAATTTGTCTCTGGATCTCCTGTACCCCTCTTTTTTTAAAAATAAATTTGTAAGAGAGATTACAGAAAAAGAATTAAATGACAAATTAAATAAATTAAATAAATAAATAAATATAGAGTAGTTTCTCCATTAAAAATTATATGGCCCAATTGAGATTGGAAAATGGATGCTCCTGAGATTTCAAAAGTTGTGGAAATCAAGTCTTGTTTGGTTCTTTGTTACAACTTTGCTAAACTTATCTCTAGCATCAAATCAGAGTAGCAGAAGTATTTGCATGAGCTGGAAACACAAAACCCTACTTACTGCCTTCACTGACCCATGCCTCAGTTTTATCCTTTGTGAAAGGGGTATAATTCTTGGAGATATGAATTCTGTACCATAGAATTGTATGGCATGTCATGGCAGGGAAGGGCAAGGCATGGCATGGCCTACCTTTAATAAAACTCCTCCTTCATAATCACATGCCTAAACAATATAATTTATATAAATTTCTAGTACCTCTGTATTTGTCTGGCACAAAGTAGGTTATGAGTGTCTATATTTTAAGTGAACTAATGCCGGGATAGATGGGCAATAGAATCGACAGACAGAAGGATGTGATAACTATTTATGCAATCATACTTTGAGATATTTTTGGGTGATCATCAGAACTAGGTCCGTACTCTCATGCTGGCTTGTGATTTTATAATGTAGGCACTGGTCTCAGTAAGTAAGAGAACAGCCGTCATTTTCATTCCTGACTAAAACCAAGCAGGACTCTGCCTCTCACTGCCACAGGAGACTTGCCTTGCATTTGAGGTCCTAGGAGTAATTGTCCTTTTGGATGGGCTTATTTCACAGTTAATTATGCTGTGACAGAACCAGACATCCCATTTTAAGCATGGCCAGAATATCCTTGAAGAGCCAAATAGCTTCAACCAGATGCAGTTACTCAAAATATTAAATATCACTCAATAGATCTCAAAGCAACTTTTCATATAAACCAAACTCTCCTATTGCAAATCTACCATTGTAAAAACATAACATACAAGAACCAATAATGTGAGTCAAGTAGTAGGCTTGGAGATACATTCCATTAGGCAATTATAGCAGTACCTCACAGTGCCAGTAACACTCAGGGGAATGTTTGTGGAGATGCTCAGACATGGTCCTTTGCTTTTCTGTATCCAAATAATGAGTTCAAACCAAATCCATATAGGGTCTGATTCAAGGTAGCCTGCACAGACCTCTATGTGCTGCTTTGTGTCTTGGTAGGAGCCCCTATGGCTTAAAGTCACCCCTCAGGTTCTCCAAGTAGCTGTTAGCCATCCTCAAGATCATTAGTGACCATAGGAGGAAAGACCAAGTCCCTGCCTCTGATTTTAGCTCACAGGTTACTAGGAGAGCATAGTTTGGAATATGTCTGAGGAGCAGCATGATAGAAGAGGATTTCTCTCCCCTGGAAAAAGGAAATTATATAAGACTTTGATCTTACTTCTATTTCTTCTCTGAAGTAAATTTTATGCCTGTAGAAAGTGCCAGCCTGGCAGTTTAGGCAAATAAAGGGTTAGACTTTCTAATAAAAATGATCAGAGAGAAGAAAGAACCTTAGCCTCAAGGGTCACTCTGCCCTCTCTTATCTGGGGCAGAGAGGAGATGGTGGGGGGGGGGGGGTTCAGGAGACAGAAGTACAATAATCTAGTTTTCTTATTGATGTTACAGTCTAATTTGAAATTTTGGCTAAATCACTTGCCTTATCTAACTTCAGTTTCCAATTCCATTGACTTGGTTGTTTGATGAGTGTCTCACAGTGAACCTTGAGAATAGAGAACTTTTCACATTTGAAGAGCTTCTAAGCTTACCAGGGAATGAGTGTGATAATAATTCAGTCAACCAACAAACACGTTCATTCCCAGAAATAAGGAATGGATGTGACCATTGGGAAGTTCTCCATTGTGTTCCTAGATTGTGCCCAGCATGAACAGCCAGAGATACAGATGGAACAGTGATGCCCTGACTCAAAGGTCTGTGAAGTGTCTTGATTGCTCAAGAAATGACCACACAAAATTTCCCCTGAAAAGCAAAGCCAAGTGAATATCTAGTTGACCAAGAACAATTGAAAGTAATGTTGGCTATATAGTCATTTCTGTCTTCTGCTGCCCCCTGAAGAATTGAGATTAAGGATAGGGATGAGTATAAATGAGGAACTATGAACATTTACAAAGAAAGAAATTGTACCTCTAAGCCTGGGAAATCCAAGAGATGGGGTAGATGCTTCCTGAAAACCTGGAAAATCCAAGATAGAAAGTTGTCAATATTAAACAAAACAAAAAGACCAATGAGGTTAAATTCAAGCTTTAGGAGATGAAGAGCCATGTATTGCATACTTAGAACTGCTATGTCAGTGGAACTTGATGAGGCTAGTCCTGTGTGTTCTCAAAAAACAAGTACTCATCTGCTAGAGTAAAGAATCATGCTATGGGTGATACTGACATGAGGTAAATTTGAACAAAGAAAAAAATAAACAATAATTTCAGTGGTGCTCAATTGTTATTATATTGCCTCTCTTTAGTGTGTCTTAGGGAAGAGTGACAATTCAGAAAGGTAACTGCAGGGCCCCAGAATCACAGAGGAATAAAAATCAAAGGGAGAACAATTGATTAATAACAGGCACTAGAAGTAATGAGGACAGAGATGGATGAGCACATCATCTTTGAGCTGAGACTCTAAAGGGGCTGCGGGAAGAAACAGAAGCAGAAAATGTGAACAAGTGGTGATCAAAGAAGAAAATGAGCCATCCCTCTGGATTCCCAGCAAACTTTGGAGATGGATTAAAGGTGAACTTAGATGTAATGTCAGGTTGGAGCAGCTGGGGCGTAGGTGGATGGTCCTGGGCTACACAGATCATAACGAGTAATGCAGCAAAAAATGAACTCTGCTTTTAATGTAATATTTGATTTTGGACAACATAGATGAACTCTATTGGTTTGCTATTTACATGTACAGAGTGGAGATGATCTTGTATTTACATGGTATGGCTATTATAAATAGTGAGTGAAATAATTCAAAGACTGCCTGTATGGAACAAGAACTCAATTTTTATCTCTGTCTTAGGGTCTCCATTGCTGTGAGGAGATACCATCACCAAGACATCTCTTGTAAAGGACAACATTTAATTGGGGTTAACTTATAGTTTTATGATCATGAGAGAAAGCATGGTATCAGGTATCACACAGACAGACATGGTGCTAGAGGAGCCAAGAGTTCTACATTTTGATACAAAGGCAGCCAGGAGAAGACTCTGTCTTCCACATGCAGCCGGGAGTAGGCTCTCAAAGCTGCCCCCACAGTGACACACTTCTACCAATAAGGCTACATCGCCTAATCTACACATATCTATTGTCCTCTTAATTATATACATAATTGGCCATTCTAGATTCTATTGCCAGGTGTTTATATCTCAACAAATATAATGTTAAGCCAAAAGAATGTATGACTTCTGAGGCTGTGCTTTTAAAAGAAATGTACCTTCTTATTGTCTTCATTCCTTTCTATTACTTGGGACCAAGATGTGTTGGCTTGCCATCTTGAACTATTGAGTAGAGGACAACCCTATTGCTTGATAGAATCATTGTGACTAAGGCAACTCTAATAAAAAAAAAAGCATTTAAATGGGGGCTTGATTATAGTTCAAAGATTTATTCTGTTTTCATTGTGGCAGGAAGTACTGTAGCATGCAGGCTTGCATTTGAGCAGTACCAAGAGCTATACAGCCTGATCTATAGGCAAAAAGACAAGAAACTCTGCTCTTGATACTGACTTGTAAAAATTCAAATTCTGGTGACACACTTCCTTCAACAAGACCACACCAAATTCTACTCAAACTTTTCAACAACTAGGGACCAGACCTTCAAATATATGAATGTATGGACGCAGGGGAGTGTTGTTATTCAAACCACCATGGCATCCTATGATGGACCGATGCTCTGGAAGGACTCTTCATACATGACAAAACATATTCTATCAGCAGCCATGACAGAAACTAGACTGAATGTGAAGCAGAAAAAAACACCTATCATATCTGAAATAGTATAATTTGATATGAATACTTGATACCTGGGCTAATAAAACTACATTCTAAAAGGAAAATTTCAGTGTTATAAAGCTCTGCCAGATTATTAAAAAAAAGGTAATTTTTGTTTTAGAAAACAAAATAACTGAAGAATAAAAAACTTATATAAAGCTATATATGTTTTAAACAAAAAGGGTATGAATACAGTTAAGATTCATACAGACACTCAGCAACATCAAGGGTTCTGAATTCATGCTCATTTTTAAAGAAGGATGCTATACCTCCTGGAATTGCATCACCTCAGACATGCAAAACACAAAACAGAGAAAACTAAGAAAGGATATAGTCTTGGTTTGTTTTGTCCTTTACAAGCATCCTCAACAAATTAATGAGTAAGTCCCAGGAACCAGTATTGGAAAGTAAGTTGAGATTCCTACAACAAGAGAAGACAGGCAAACAAGAAATGATGTTAAAAAATGAACTCTATCAAGCAGAAGACACTAAGCTAACAACCACCAAACCATGATTAGGCATAGGTCTTTTCAAGAGTTATTCTTATTTTTCTGTGATTTTCCTATGGCTGTATTAGTACCAAAATTCTTTATAAAATATACTTATTGTTGGCCAACATTTTGTCAAATCACCACCTTTTACTTCACAGATAGTACAATAGGGTGCATTTCTTTAAGCAAAATGGCTGTAACTCTTATTTAACTCAGTTCTATAATATGTCAGATTCTGAGCTGAAGACATGTCTGACATCTTATCAATTTAATATAAATCACAGTCCGAAAATGCCTGCTGTCTCCATGTTGCATTCCAAAGTGCTGTATTCCAGTATAAATAAAAATAAAACAGGGTGATAGCAGGGGCTATGAATCAATTTTCAATATACCCAAGAATCAACATTACAGAAAGCAGATATCTTATTATCTTGGCCAAACTACATAAAGTGTTGGCTTAGCTTTCAGCCATGTCTTCAAATTGATTCTGAAAATGGTGACAGCAAGCACAATGGAAAACTCCTACATATGTGGCATCTTCCTGTTGAATGAAGTAACTACTTCTTAGGAAATAAAACATTAGTCAAGAATTCAGTCAATTCACCAGATCCACCTTAGGACATATCAACATGTCTCTACGTTATAATTCATATAAATATTGTTAAAGAAGCCATGCCTTTTATATACATAAACTGTTATACATTCTTTTTGAACAATGAGATGGCCTTTTATTTTGCCAAATTTTAGAAATTAATGTTTAGTAACTTTATTTATTTTATTTTGAGACAGGATTTCATTGTGCAACCCTGACTGGACTGAAACTCACTATGAGTCTGGGTTGACCTCAAAACTAGAGATCTTCTGGCCTTTACTTTCTGTGTATTGGAATTAAAAGCACTACCAACCCTGGTTAGAAACTGTCTTACATCTGCTGCTAACATGTCATTTCAGCCTCATGCCAAAGGTTAGGTTACAAATTTGATCGAAGCTACTGTGATCTCAGTGATGCAAGTTACTTAAAGAACTGTTCGACATGACTCAGCAGATTCCACTTCACACAACATAGACATGAGTAGTCATGTCTTCTGTTTAACCAGTTATGAAAGAACTTAAAATCTGGTTACCTCTGTTTCTAGAAGGGCAAACTAAGAATAAGAAAATGTAGAATTATTTTGTTTCTCACAAAATAATTTTTGTTTGAAAAGTCAAAAAGAATGAGCTAGGAGTATGGAAAAGATACAGATTCCATTTGCAATAGATAGCTAGCTGTTAGTGCAGAAGTTCATAACTGGTCAAACCTGATATGTTACTGCTGAGTACTCAGCTCTAGCTAAACCCCATTCCCCAAGGCTCAGGAAAATCATAGGAGAGGGGAGAACAAAGAATGTAAGATCCAGAGGATGGAAAGACTGAGGCGAGAAACTTTCCTCTGGATGTGACAGGGTTGTTGTGATTCATTAATTCACAACAATATGGCTACCTTTACAAGATCTGCAGTGGCAGAGGATAATAGTAAAATAGCTGACAAACTGCCTAGGGCAAAAGGCGACCACATTCATCTCTAAAATATCACAATGATCTCTACTTCAAGTGCAATAATCTCCTCTGAAACCCCTTGAGTAGACCCCCACAGTTCAAATCACCCACAGCACCACTATCTTCCATGCTCTTAAGTTTGGCCTAAAAGCCCCACTTAAAGTGTTTAACTGCTTTTCAAATGTAAAGTCCACATTTCTCCAAGCAAAAGCATGGTCTTGCCTATGAAAGTAACACTACTGTCTCTGGTCCTAACTTTTATCTTAGTTGGGGTTTTTCTTGCTGGAAAGAGATACCATGACCACAGAAACTTTTATATAGGGAAATATCTCATTGGGCCTGTCTTACAGTTTATCATTATAATGGGAAGTATAGTGGCACTCGGGTGCTAGAGAGGTAACTGAGAGTTTTACATCTGAACTGGTAGGCAATAAGAAGAAAGAATGACACTGGTCCTAGCTTGAAATTTTGAAACCCTAAAGCCCATCCCCAGAGATAGACTTCCGCTAACAAGGTCACCCCTACTCCAACAAGGCTACACCTCCCACTAGTGCCACTCCCTAGGAATCAGCGGGGGACAATTTCATTCAAACCACCACAGGTGGCAGAACATAGTTCACAGTTCACAAACAGTCTATGATTTGATATGTAATCGGTCATAGCTTGGAGAAAAATGTATCAACACCAGCTTTCCTTTACTGAAAAGAATTAAAAATGTGTCCAATTAAAAGGTCAATGCAAAGTGAAGAAACCTCCCAGCCATCAGCAAATGATATGCTACAGTCCCCCAAAACATGATTGATAAGTGTTTTATCAATCACTTGCATATCTAAATAAATACCATGTCATTTACTTACAATATAAAAAGGCAAAATGGAAATGAATTCCCCAAGAAAAGGAAAGAAAGAAACAATGTGAGCCAAGCTCAAATTCAATAGTCATCAGAGTTTGTGGATTATTAGAATCAAGAACACCATTCTACTTCCTGTGACAAAATATATGACCAAACATAACTTACATCAGAAATGGGTTATTGCAGCTTTCTATTCTGGATGGCATAGAGCACATCATGGTAGGGAGGGCATAGCAGAAAAGATGTGGGCTCAGATGGACACATTATATCCAATCAGAAGTCAGAGTACAGGAAGTGTTGTTGGCTACTAAAGCTCAATGCCAACATTTCTCGGGTACCTCTTTCTCCATCAACCCTCCACCATAGAAAAGGTTCACAACCTTTCCAAACAGTTCTACAAGATGAAAAACAGAAATTCAGATGCACAAGTTTATGGAGAACATTTTACATTAAAAACCACACTACCACAAACAACCTTGAATAATATAGCTAGAAAGATTGTGACTCAGTTCATCTTCCATGAAATAAGGATGACAAGAATAGGAAGAACAGACTCATTTTCATTCTAAAGCTTAGAAGAGTAGGCATGTGTAAAGTGCTCAGGGCTTTAGGCTGTCACCAGCCAGAGTTCCACATTATCTATCCTGTTTGTGCTTACTGAATTACACTCTAGTCCTGGATAATTCCTGAGCCCTGTAAATTTATGTTATCTTATCTGAACTAACTTAGCCCCACTGAAATAAGTAAATCAGATAATCTATACCCTCAACTACAAAAACTGATGGTTGGTGGTTTAGTACAAAGGATACATATAATAGTTGAAAGAATATGGACAAGGATAAAACAGAGCACACACAAAATATTTAACAGAAAAAAAAATTATACATTCCTTTTCAAAATAAAAATCATCTAAGAAAGGAAGTGGGGTAAAAGACACAAATAAGAATAAAGAGAAAATATTTCACTCTATGCTCTATTAACTGAGAGACAAATTGACTGTTAATGTCTAATTCATGAAACAGTAAGTATCATGCACACCATTACCTGTTTGGTTTTGACTATAATACTCTCTAATTTCTCAACTTATTACCACTTCCTCTAATATTACAGGACAAGGATGGAGGGAGGGAGGCTTAATGCAATTCAACACATTCCTAGGTAAAAAGCTCCAAATGAAATGATCACCATGAGCAAGAATAAAATTATTATAAAACTGTCACATTTCTAATATTTCATATCGCTTCTGACCATAAGCTCCTCAGCTATAAAAGCAATATCTTTAACTCCCCAGTGTGCAGCAGTGATGGTTTGCATTCTTTAAGGCTTATAATGTTAAAATGCCTTTAATTATGTTCACGATAGCTGTTCAGAAGGCATTCTTAAACCTCTCCAAGGTCAGTGTCTTCTTTCTTGCTGATTCTCAGATCATCATTCTCTGATTTTAGCTTCATTGACATGATGTTCATTGTATCCCCAGGAAAGACACAATTGCTGAATTGGTCACACTGACATCAGGGACGGGAGCACCTACTGTCCCACAAGGTTCCTTTGTTGGGCATTTGATTTCTCCTCTGTCATTCTTTAGAGGTCAGCCAAAAAGAAAATTCAGATTAGGACTTAATGCAATTCAAAAGTCTGAGCGCTGCAAACAGCCACCACCTTTTGGGGCCATTCGGAGAATTTGAGTGTGAAGCAGATGGTAAGCGGCAGCTTCTTACAGATTTGTGTTTCTGGTGACACCTTGTCACAGAGACAGAAAAACAGTGTTGAGTTGCCAATCTCAGTATTAAATATACACCTTAGAAACTTAAAGTGTAAGTCTATGTATAGTTTATTATGAATTTAGACAGTAGCTGGCTATGTTCCTTAGCAATTGTAGACTCTACTTTGAAATCCATCACTTAAAAGACACGAAAGTCCCAAAAGAGTCAACTTCATAGATGGCTAGTCCTGTTACCAAGTGGCAAATGGGATAAGTTACATTTCAGGAATGTAGGCTCACCAAGTTCTTGCTAAGGGCATACACTTAAAAATTTGTTCCTAGGGATTTTCCCTCTTTGTATACAAAGAGAAAAGTAGAGGAATCTACTTTCAGGAAGGCACTGAAAAGTAAGTAGAAATAATTCACAGAACAAAGACCAAGTATAGACTACAATCTAAAGAAGTAACTATATGAGGAATAAGGAATGCTTTTGTTATCTATCAAATATTTTCAATAATCATTTCACCAGGATTTTTCTGCTTTTAAGAGACATGATGTCAGAATTAACATAGTAAAAATGGCCATCCTACCAAAGGCCATATCTACAGATTCAGTGTAATCCCTATCAAAATTCCAACATAATTCTTCAAAGACATGGGGAGAATGATTCTTAAATTCATCTGAAAAGGCAAAACACCCAGAAGAGCAAAACCAATTTTTAACAATAAAAGAACGGCTGGGGGAACCACCATTTCTGACCCCAAGCTTTACTGCAGAGCAATATTGATTTAAAAACAAAACAAAAAAAAAAAAGCCAGTATGGTTTGCTACAGAGACATGTTGCTCAATGGAATAGAATTGAAGGCACAGAAATAAAACCACACACTTACAGGCACTTGATCTTTGACAAAGAAGCCAAAAATATACAATAAAAAGGGAAGTATCTTCAATAAACAGTTCTGGTCTAACTGGCTATGTTTATGTAGAAGAATGAAAATAAACCCATATTTGTTACCTTTCACAAAGCTCAAGTCTAACTGGATCAAGGACCTCAACATAAAACCAGATACACTGAATCTAATAGAAGATAAAGTAGGAAAGAGCCTTGAACTCATTGGCACGGGGGTAAATTTCCCAAAGAGAACTCTAATGACTCGTGTTCTAAGATCAGCAATTGATAAATGGGACCTCATGAAACTAGAAAGCTTCTGTAAGGCAAAGGACATATTCAATAGGAAAAATTGACAACCTACAGATTGGGAAAAATCTTTGCTAATCCCACATTTGATAGAGGTATACTATTTAAAATATATAAAGAACTCAGGAAGCTAATCACCCAAAAACTAAACAACCCAATCAAAACATGGTGTATAGAACTAAACCGAACTGACAACAGAAGAATCTCAAATGGCTAAGAAGTGCTTAAAGAAATGTTCAAAGTCCTTAGTGGTCAGGGAAATGCAAATCAAAACAACTCTGAGATTTCACCTTAAACCAATCAGAATGACTAAGATCAAAACCTCAAGTGACAGCACATGTTGGCGAGGATGTGGAGAATGAAGAACACTCCTCCATTGCCTGTGGGATTGAAAACTGGCAAAACCACTCTGGAAATTAATCTGGGGGGTTCCTCAGAAAATTGGAAATAGGTTTATCTGAAGACCCAGCTATACCAGTTTTAGGAATATACCCAAAATATGCCCTATCTTGCCACAGGATATTCATAGTGGTCTTCTTTGTGAGATCCAGAAGCTGAAAACCACCTAGATGGCTCACAACAGATGAATAGATACAGAAAATCTGGTTCACCTAGACAATGGAATACTGCTCTGTTATTAGAAACAAAGACATCCTGACATTTGCAGGTAAATGGATGGAACTAGAAAATATTATTCTAAGTGGGGTAACTTGGACCCAAAAGGACATCCATAGTATGTATTAAATAATAAGTGGATATTAGCCAAAGAAAGAAAAAGAAAGGAAGGAAGGAAGGAAGGAAGGAAGGAAGGAAGGATGGGAGGAAGGAAGGAAGGATGGGAGGAAGGAATGAAGCAAGCATGCAACAAGTAAGAATACCCAAGACATCATCCATAGAACTCAAAATGGTTAACAAGCCGAAGGGCCCAATTGAGGATGGCTCAATCCCACTTCTGAGGGAGGAGGAACTAATCACAGGAGGGGGAAGAGAGAATAAGATTCATGTGGGAAAGAGGACAGGGGTTGGGGGAGAGAAGAAGATGATCGGGTAGGGGGAAATTACTAAAGCCCTGGAAGCCAGGAGAAAGAATTGAAACAGGCAACCCTGTGAGTTAGAGTATAGATGGACCCTCTAGAATGTACCAGAGACCTGGAGGGTGGCAGACTCTAGGGACTGAAAGGGAGAGACCTTAGATGAATTTTCCTATAGTGGAGAAAGAGAACTTGTAGAATCCCACCTCCAGCAAAAAGACAGGGCATCAATTAAGATATAGGGCTGACATTCCACAGCCAAACTCTAGCCCAAAATCGTTTATCTCTGAAAGAACTGCAGGGACAAAAATGTAGATGATCATGAGAGAAAAAAAAAAAAAAAAAAAAAAACGGTACAGTGACAGGCCCAAAGTGGGATCCACCTCAATGGGAGGCTCCAAGGCCTGACACTTTTACTGAGGTTATGGAGTAGTCACAAAAATCACTTATGAAGACTGCTCTCTGAAATACCCAACACACAGCTGAAAAAGTCAGAAGCAGATATTTATCCCCCTAACCAAAGGACCAAGGCTGCTGACCTCTGTGGTTGAATTGTGGAAAATTTGGAAGAATCTGAGTAGAAGAGTGAACCTGTAGGAGGTCCAGAAATCTCAATTAACCTAGACCCTGAGAGTTCTCAGACACTGGACTACCAACCAAGCAGTACACAGCAGCAGATATAATGCCCTGAACATATATACAGAAGAGGATTATCAGGTCTGTTTTCAGTCAAAGAAGTTGCAGCTAACTGGAGGCCCCAGGGAATGGAGAATTCTGGTGGGGTTGGGGTGGGCATGGAGGAGAGGAGGTATTGAGTGGGAGACAGTCAAAAAATAAACTGGGATGGTGATAACATCTGGAATTTAATAAAAATTTAATGAAAACATTAAGAGAGGGTAGAGGGAGGGAAAGAGAGAAGGAGGTAGGGGCAGAAGGAGGGAGGGAGGAAAGGAGGGAGAGAGGTATGGAGGGAGAGAAGGGAGGGAGAGAGGAAGGAGAGAGAGAGAGAGAGAGAGAGAGAGAGAGAGAGAGAGAGAGAGAGAGAGAGAGAGAGAGAGAGATCTTTGCCAATTACAGAAAACTTAGCAAATTAAAAAGCAAACATACAAACAACTATAACAACAAACCTATAAAATTACTTGTCCTATGCAGAACTCGCCACTGGTGAAATTTTCCAGTACTTTAATTTCTTTTCAAAGCATTTTTAGGTTGTTGATTTTTTTGTCTCCAGTCTCTTCATAATCACTATATCTATTTTGTGTATTAATTGTTTATTGTCAATCAAATCAACTGAGCTGAAAATCCCTCCTTCTCCCCTAAAAAGTGTGCTCCTAAAAAAAGGAGGGAAATAACAGTTTTTGATTTTATAGGACCTGTAACCAACTTATCATTCAATACACTTCTGAAGCATGAGTTTATTAACATTCAATTGAGAATGCAACTGTAACTACTATTTGCATCTCACAATATTCAAACACTGAAATAAGCATGCTCAGTATCAGTTTCAACTCATAGCTAACATTGAGGAAGTAGGCCTCCAGCTTCCAAGATTTCTGATAGGCTTTAAGCAGGTGCAGTTTAGAGAGTACCCTATGCAGACTTTCTTTACAACTGAAAGTAACTAATTCTACACACTAACAATCTCTCCCTGGTAATTTCATATCTAAATTTAAGATGTGTAAATTATGCCAGTATTGATCAATAAGGGGCCAGAACCAGTAAATGCTTCCATCTTCAATAATCAAGAAAGATACTTCTTGACAGATTCTAGTAGTGTTCATTTATATCTAACCACAGACAGAACAAACCATGTCCTTGTGTTGCTTTTTAGTTTCAGCTCTCTGTTGTCTATGCACCTGCTCCAATCTCCATCCTAAATAAATAACCCATACTTGAGCCTTCATTATAGGTTTTGTACCAATTAAACTAACTCATGCAAAAGAGAAAAATCATTCCAGACATAATCTTAAGGGCTTCAGGGTATTCAATTTATATGCCTGTGTATTAACAGTTTAACATTTTTGGTCATTTATAATTTCTAATCTTAAAAATAATACTGTGATAAATTTTACATGTAAAGTCTTTTAAGAAATAAAATTAAAGTAATTTAATTCAGAATATGATATTCTGGTCAGATTAAAATTACATTTAAAAAGACAGTGTCACAGGCTTGTTCCTTCTACATCAAACAGTGGATGGGGATCTGGCATTGGTTCTCGTTGCCACTCTTTGCTGTTCTTTGTTGGATTTTGCTGATGCTAGTCTTCAGTGATGACACTATGCCATTTGTTCACCTTACCTGGTTCACTGATCTTCCTTTGTCATGACTTCATAAAAAGAAAAGCACCAAAGAATTTCTTGTGGTATTCTGGTGGCTTCTTGCTGTGTCCATGGACTTGGGCTCATTGCCAGAGCCTCACAGTTTCTGCTGGATCAAACTACCATTGATGATTTATGAATAGTTTCTGGAGGTGGATTGAGTGACCACTGATTTGTGTAAAATGAACTGTTGATATCCTGACAAAGATTAGAATAGCCCAAAATAATTATTTCTAAACAGGTACACATCCCTCTGTCTTTGCTCTATTAATCTTTCTTTTCTACTAAGTCTGGTGGGTGCTGGGCAAAAAGGGAGGATAAAGAATTTAAGAACACTTATTAAAGTAGGTTTTGTAAAATCTAAGCCTACAAAAGAAGTCAAAGCAGGAACAAACAAAAATACACTCTTAAATTTGTCAAAAGATTTTAAAATTGGTAAGTTATATTTACTGTTTAAGCTTGAGTTTGTATCAAATATCTTTCTTTATAGAAAATTTTCTGAGTTTAATACTTTGCCAGTTTCTTAGTTAAATTATTAATAAAATGCATTACTTTCAATTTTGATTTCTTTAAAGTAGTATAAGAATCTAAAATGGCTGCAAAAGATTCTGAGGTCAAATTCCTCCTAGATTCTTACAATTTTTTAAATGTTTCACTTAGTTTTCCTTAGGTTTGATACAGGCCTTTAACCCAATGGATTGATTATACTAGGATATTTTATAAGACATCTCTGTGAGACCATTTAATAACAAAAATAACTATCACCATTTAATAACAAAAATATTTTTAAACATTTAGCTATCATAACATCTCTGTGCACAAATTATAGTTTTTAAAATTATCATAATAGAATCCGGTAACAGATACCTTTTACTTTGGTGAGCATGGTGTCTGACCAAGAGACTTCTGTCTGGATGCATGCATTTCTAAGGCATTTCTAAGCTGTGACTAAAGTAACTTTTTTCCCCAGAATGACAGATTAGATCATTCTGAGAAAATTCCTGATGGAAAGAGCTAAAGTGTTGGATAAAACATATATGTTCAATCTTCTAAAACGTGTTGCTGAGCTGGCACAAAAGGAAGTAGTAATTCAGAGGCCAAAGATAAAGTGAGAGAAGGAGCATTTTACTCTATGAGGAAGTCAAGTCCAGATTACACAGAAATTTCACATAGGCGCTGGGTATCTACAGCTTCCATTTTGAAGCTTTAAAGGGTACAGGCACTACAGTTTAAACCCTGAGACTTCACAAAGAAGGAGCCTATGGAGACACCGTTCGTAAAGGTCCATAGACTACAGCACAAATTTCAGAGAAAGAAAAAAAAAAAAGAATATATGCATTGTTCCTGTACTGAAATAATAGAAAAGAACAACACATCTCACTTTGGACAATAGACATTATTACAGAAGATTGAAGTTCAAATTCACCTCTCTATTTTGATATTTCAATAAAAAAATTAAAAAAAATAAAAACTCTATGTGTTGTGGGCTATATTAGACAGAGGGCAGCTGGAAGAGGGTAGAAGACTGATGTCTGGCAAAGACAACACAGGTTTTAGTCAGAAGGGGCTATTCTACATGTAGTTCCTTGACAAAATAAGGATGTTTATAATCTACACAGAGTTCAACATGAACCTGGAAAAGCATAGAAAAATATTCTCCTTTAAGAAGTACAGACCACCAGCTTCCACAAGTAGTTTTCATAGGTTTTGGGTGGGGATAGAAAGATGGGAAGAGAAAGAAAGAGAGAAATACTTACACCATTACTAAGTACTATCTAATCACCGGCTTCAGCTTGGCATCCAGGCATTCCGAGTGACATAAGCATCAGCATCTTTAGACATAGATTATCTTAATCCCAGGGACCTATGAGCCAAAGTTCATAGGAACCTTAGTCAGTCAAAACAAAGTAATTTCTAGGTTACCATTCTGGACTATATAATGAGGGAGAAAAGGACATTGAGAAAGACACTTAGAGCATATGATTGGTGGACATATATTGAGGAGGTATCACTGATGCTCTTCACTCAAGGAAGCCCGTCCCAATCAGAAGAATCCTGGCCACTGACTACATGGACCCTGGATCCATTTTCTATGCACTCTTTTTTAATTATCATTCATACCTAGATATGGGGTAGATTCAAGGATGCTTTTACCCTTATAATTTTTTTCAGATTTTGAAGCTAAAATTACACTTTTGGAAAATTGAACATTAACTGTTTCTTATTTATAATTTAGTTTCTAAAAGAAAATGTGTTATTTGTTGGTTGGCTTTTTCTGACAGGTTTCCAAAAATCTTAATAGACTTCTGCTCTAGTTATGATGAAACTAATGCTCTGACAGGTCTGTTTTGGGGAATAATTTACTTTTTTGTTTTC
Source organism: Micromys minutus (assembly GCF_963924665.1). NCBI lineage: Eukaryota > Metazoa > Chordata > Mammalia > Rodentia > Muridae > Micromys > Micromys minutus. The sequence continues at coordinate 11,507,655 of NC_137969.1, forward strand.
CTCTGTCTTCTAGAACATATTGAAAGAGCATTTGTGTGATTTTTAACCTAAATATAGATATTCTGTGGCTGCTGTATTTTTCCAAATATTGTGAAGCATTAAGTTTCTGGAGTCTCTATATTGCCTTTTTCACACTTAAATGTGGCTGTATTGTGCTAGAATGGATTACATTTCTATTAAAGTCACAGGTTGATTCTCCAGAAAACATACTTTGGTATATCATTTAATGGACAAAACGCTTACACATACATGGGATTAGAACCCAGGAAAGAGAAAGTCATGCCACAGGGATGAGCAGAGGAAGAAACTAAGATGTAGGAAAGGTCAGTGCAAGCCATAACCTTTCCCACAGGGTTGTCTGGAAATAAAATCATCCAGTAGAATTGTCAATTGCTAGAACCAAATGTCTGGCTGTTTATGTGTCAGCTTTCATCAATGAGTATGACCCATGCCAGGAGTAGTTTACATTTGGGCAAGATAGCTGTCTACAGTCAAGTATTCTATTAAAAAGGACTGTTATGCTAACAGAGACATAAATCTGGAAAACAGCCCATGCATGATTTGGTAGAGTTCTTGTTCCCTGGAAACATAGAAGTGGTTTGTTAGTGGAACAAAAGGCAGCTCACTGTGCTTCAGATGACCTCAGATTTGTAAATAATATGTAAGGTCTCCATTCTCCACCATGGTATCCATCTTTGGACCCCTTATCATTAGCCCCATTTGTATTCTCTTGGTTGTGAAGTAGGTGACCCCAACTAACTCCAAGAAAAACATCTAAGGTGGAGTAACTGGAACACATGGTCAAATACAGTAAGTATAGAGCCTTCAATATAACCAAAGAGCCCTTTATTAATTTAAAATTGTCTGCATGGTGAAGGAAAATTGTGTGACTAGAGGTGCCCATCGAGGCCAGAGGCCCTTTGAGATGAAGAGAAGAATAATAAGTTGTCACTATACTTTCTGAGTTTTCTCTTCATTAATTATATCAGTATCAGAGACTCATCAATAATTCACTATTGATCAATAGAACACTTAGGCACAGCTACAGTTTGTGGCAGTCCTGTTGAGCATGAATGCATAAGGGGAGTCTAGTTGTTTCTTGTGTTTTCCATCCATGTCTATTCTGTCATGGTCAGAGTATCCAAAAATAATGGCTGCTAAATCAACCAACTGAATTATTTTGATCTTCTCTTTCAAGGCAGATTCTCTGTGGTCTACATGAGTTACAGAGATCTTTACACTTAGTACCCAGTACCAGTGTTCACCTGCATCCTTCTGTCTTCAATTTTTATTGTTAGTTTTCTAGTTTTTCTCCTACCAAATGTCTGACTGAGTGTTCAAGCCATTTATAACTGCCAGTAGATGTGTATACACTTCAACTTTCAGTGATAACTCCTGGGTCCACACTAAGTTAATGCCAGGTGTACTGATGAAGTCTACCACATTTGAACAATAAGGTGTTTCATCCAACCACATCCCTTTGCTCATACTTCTCTTTTAATGCCAACCTAATTAACAGGGAGATTAAGGTATCTTTATTTTATTGGATATTCTTTGTATTTACATTTTAAATGTCATCTATCCCTTTTTCTCTCTCTCCCATACTCCTCCCCACCCCTTCTTCCATAAAGATGCTCTCACTGCCAACCGCCCACTTTCACTTAAGTACATTGGCATTCCTCTACACTGGGGTAATTAGCCTTCAGCAGACCAAAGACCTCTCCTCACATTGATGCCAGACAATGCCATCCTCTGCTACATATGCAAGTGGAGCCATGGGTCTCTCCCTGTTGGTTGGTGTTTTACTCCCTGAGTGCTCTGGAGGATTTGTTGTTCTACTCATGGCTTACCAAACCTTCCAAATCCTTCAGACTCTAGTTCCTTCATTGGGGTCCCTGTGCTCAGTCTGATGGCTATCTGCACGCATCTTCATCTGTATCAGTATGGTTGTGACAGATCCTCTGAGGAGGCATCCATACCAGGCTCCTGTCAGTAAGTACTTCTTGGCATCAGCAATAGTGACTGTGTTTGTTGGCTGCATATGGAATGTATCCCCAGGTGAGGCAGTCTCTGAATGAACTTTTCTTCAGTCCCTGCTCCTCTATTTTTCACTGTATTTCCTCCCATGAGTATTTTGTTCTCTCTTCTAAGAAGGACTGAGGCATCTGTGAGTTGTTTCTTGGGTATTCAGAGCTTTTTCGGCTAGTATCCACTTATCAGTGAGTGTGCAACATGTGTGTTTTCCTTTTTTAAATAGGTCTGGAATGCACAAAGCATTGCTCTGCCCTAAGATTATAGAGCATGGGATTGAAGCAGTGAATTTTGGTTATTGTCCAAATAAGAATAACAGGAACAAAAACAACATATGAGAAATAGTTTTTTATTTATGCTTCTAGAAGGGGAGTTCATAATTGTGGGGGAGAACTGCTATAAGTGCCAGACAGGAAGATGAAAGCTCACATTTATACCCATACATAGGAAGCAGAGAGAAAAGCAGAAGTGAGGTGAGTCTCTAAATTCTCTATGCCTGTTCCATGCAACAAACATCTTCATAACACCCTGCCCTCTAGAAAGTGCCACTAACTCAAGATAAACTATTCAAATATATGAGGTCATAAGGTCATTCCTTATTCAAACCACCACAGAGTACAAAAATAATGTTTGAAATTTCTCTTAAAGTTAAAGAAAATTTTAGGACTGTGTAGAGCAGCAGTTCTTATCTTGTAGGTCTCTACCCCTTTCATGACCAAAGACCTGTCCACAAGGAAACCTAAGACATTGGGAAAACACAGATATTAACAATTTAATCTATAACAGCATCAAAATGGCAGTTATTAAATAGCCACAAAAATAGTTTTACAGTTTGCAGTCATCACAACATGAGGAAATTATAAAGAAAGGAGTCCCAGAATTAGAAAGATTAGAAAGCAGTGATTGACAAGAATCAGTATACAGAACTGGCAGAAATTCCAAGAACTCTAGATGAAAAGGCATCTATACTTTAATAATCACAGGGAAGTATAAAACAGGTTTTTTAGAAGACAAACTGTCCACAAAGGAAGGATTTGAGCTGCAACAATGCTGCATGGTGTTAGTATAGCTCTGCCAGTGTAATGAGGGAAATTAAAAGTTGAACTGTTGTTAAGGGACAAGGTAAAGACATTTTTCAGAAAAACTACTTATGACAGGATCAAGGTAGCACACATCCTCCTGAGAGTGCATGTAAAAAAGAAGTATATTTAAGCAAAAGTAAAGTGAGCCCAAATAAACCATCCAGGATAGAGTCATGACTAATAATGACTGAAAATTATGGGCAAATGAAAATCAGCATAGACAATTCAAAGTTGATTAAAACTTTTTTTATTATGTGAATGTGTTTGTCTACCCATGATTAGGTCCATGTGAGCTCAGGTGGCCATTGAGCCCAGCAATACTGGATTGCCCTGGAACAGGTACTTGTGAGCAGCTCATTTGTGTTGGGAAACAAATGGTAACTCAGGACCTCTACTGGAGCAAGAAGTGTTCTCTAATACAGAGTCATCCCTTCAGCCACCTGCAAACAAATTCTGGACTATTGGAGAAAATCAGAAGTGTTTTTGATGACTACAAATCAATAGTATTGAATTGTGAAAAGTAATGTTGAAACTTAAGTATTTAGGCTACAAGTACCTGGGATGATGGTCGAGTCATTATTGTTTGTTAAATAAGTTTGTGAAAATAAATAGAATAGCAGAAAATAAATGGACACAAAACATCTAAACATAAAAAATAAACAAAAATGATTTTAAAAAACAGCTAATCATATCTATCACATAGGATATACATGTCTATATCACAAGCATGTTATCATAAATAGGATTAGCTATGAATATATTATGTATACATGTATTTTTATACTGTGTTTTTACAGAATGATCCAAAATGAGTAGGAAAAAGCAGGACATAACTTGAGGTACAGACGAGGAATCTTCCAGAACATGCTGGAGACAGAGTCCTGGTCAGAGAACAATGTAGAAGAAGAAAGGAAGGGAATAGACACACCATGGGAGGGAAAGAGGAGCTTCTCCTTCAGGCTGGATAACATATATGCAGCTCTCCATGTATTCCTTTTTAAATCTTTTAATTTCTTATTTTCGTTTTATATGCCTTGGTGCTTTGACTGTGCCTATAACTGTGCAAGGGTGTCAGACCACTGGAACTGGAGTTACATACAAGTCATGTGGGTAATGGGAACTGAGTCCAGGTCAAGTAAGTCTGGAAGAGTAGCCAAGTGCTTTTAACCACTAGGCCACCTCTTCAGCCCCTCAGGACTTAATTTTAATATGTCAAAAATTAGCTTACTGGCTCATATCTATGTATATTTTATCAAAAATAAATGTACAAAGAACTGACTTTTTTAAAGTCTACTCAGCATTTAAGATGCCTTATGTGTTAATACGGACTGTTGATATATCCATTCAGAGACCAATAGAGAGTGTCAAACAACACAGTGAATAAATCAAGCAAGTAAAACATGACTGCAGCCATTCCTTTATGTAGGCATCAGGGAAGAGTAGCCCTACTGTGTGTATACACATCTATTTGGAAGACAGGAAAAGAAAAACTGTTTCCCTTGACTTCTTGGAGTTGCTCTGGTTCCTGACTCTCAATAAGGCTGGCCATGGTTCCTCCATTGTTAAGTTACAATCATGCAACTGCACTAGTGCTCATGTGCATATCAATTTCCATTCTTCATGAGTGATATTGCTCCATATATACCATTTTCCATGAAAAAGGTGTAAGAAGTTATTGTTTAATTAAAAACGATGGTGGTTGATAACATTTGTGTTTCTTCTAATGTTGTTTGACCAGTGTCTTCTCAGCTCCCTGTGGAATCTGGGTGAAATAATGTTCTCCATTCTAATAATACAAAAGGAGTTTGAACAAAAAAAGAAACTTGTCATTATCAGAATTTCCATTATCAGTAGGAAGCTGTGTACTTAACTCTCCATACATTTTGTGAAATTTTAAAATATTATAGCTAATACAATGGCAAAGACAGCATTGATGCAAAAATTAACTACAGAGAAATAAGAAAGCCAAAGAATGGAATTCTTTTATAAATGATTAGAAAGACAATGAAAGAACCATATCTTCAGCCTCTGCAATGAACAAGTACATTTTCTTACAGTGTTGTTTTCCAAAAATTCTCAGCCATGGAGGTGCATGTGGCTTACAACTATTAGCTATAAAGGTGGGCTATAGATATTAATATTACAAAAAATAATAAGCATGAAATCTCTAAGGATATGCTCACTAAAATATAGTGACTGGCTAGACACCCTGCTTTGGGGGGAGAGAAACTCAGACGCAAACATGGAGAGTGAGTACATTCCCTGCCCACGTGATGTACTCCTGACTCCATTTCTCTGACTCAGGGTTGATGCTCAATGGCATGTCCTGCAGATGATAACCATGAAGTGGGTTTTGTCAAACTGATTTTGGGATGCAAAGAAGTATCTAATCTGTGAGCTGAATCTTAACAGAGGACTGGTTTCTTCCAAAGACATAGTCAGCTGGCAGAGATTAGTGAAGGGAAGAATTTGTTTCGGCACCAATGGTGTAAGAAAACAGGTGCATGAAAGAAGGTAAATGGTAGAAGCAATGAGGGTGGTAGTGAGGCTGAGATATTGACCAGACCTTGTGATGGAGACTTGTCCCAAATTCTAGTATTTTCCATTTCTCCCATTCAAGTTACAGAAGAAGAACATTTTACATAGATTGTAAATCTCTGGTAGAGTCACAGAGGATGGATCTCAGGCATGAAAGCAAAACCCAGGTCCTGTGTGTATGACCATTCCAGGATGCAGGAGTCACACTGACTGCCTTTCAAGCTCTTCAGAACAGGTAGAAATAGGGAGTCATAAGTTGTCATACCAATATGTTGATTTACCTAGATTGACTTTATGGGAAAGATATGCATGAGTGCTTTAGAAACAAAGTAGAGGGTCACCAACTTCCACAAAGTTGTCAAGGACACCTTGTGGACGAAAGCCTCAACATAGCTGCCCCTTAGAAGTTAAAAAAAAATGCAGGTGCTGCAGTTTTATTCGCTGTTCACATGATGCCATGGGTTAAGATATCACAATTGATTTGATCTAATTGTGTGTATGTGTGTTGAAACATGGTAGGGTATAAATTAAAAAAAATTAATTAATTTAATAAATCAATAAAGTCATAAGTACAGTATTTAATCTTGTTAAACACAAAAAAAATGTTTAATTGATTCATCATTCACAGAGTGCTTATCTAGGGCTTGGCAACAAAGAAACTGTTGTAAGGGAATTCTTAGAAGCACCAACCAGGTGGCCAGTGGAGACTTACAACAAAAAAAGGTGGCTTCAGATAGTACCTACTGTTCTAGGTCTCACTAAATACTGAGGACTTGTCAACCTCTAACTTAGGAATTTTGTAGCCTAATTAATGAGACTCATTTTCATGCATGGGTAGGAAACACACAGAGAGAGAGAGGGGAGAGAGAGAGAGAGAGAGAGAGAGAGAGAGAGAGAGAGAGAGAGAGACATACAGAGAGAGACAGAGAGACAGAGAGAAAGAGAGAGGGGGGAGGGAGGGAGAGAGGGACAGGGAAAGAAAGGGGGAAGGGGGGGAAGGGGGAGGGAGGGAGACAGAGGTAGGGAGAGTAGGAGGAAATAAAACAAGATTAATAAATATGTGCTAAAATCTGAGAAAATAACCCAGGAATGCAGACTTAACAATGGAAGGTTAGGAGCAGAACACATGAGGAAATATAAGGAAATATGAAAAATTCTGACTTTCTTTCAATTTCTTTTCCTTTTATTCCCTCCATTGTTTGTATCTTCAATGTTTTCCTTAATTCTCTCCTTCCTTTTCTTTCTTCCAACTTGTCATTCATTGAATCTAGAACATTTTCCATATGAATTATATGTGTATGTGTGTTCACATGTTTGTGTGTGCGGTACATGCAGAAGCACGTACTGCTGCTTGTACTTGCCTGCAGAGCCCCGAAGTTGTCATGGAGTCTCAATTCTATTACTGTCCCCCGTTTTGTAATTGAGATAAGATCTCCTGAAGAATCTGAATTCACCTATTTCAGTTAATTGAGATAGACAACACTTTCAGAATCTATTGTCTACCTCTGCCTCCTGTGGAGCAGGATTACAGGTAACTTTCATGTCTGCCTGGTTTGTAGGAATCCAAACACAATGCTTTCACCAGTTCAAGACAGGTAGTATCCCAGCATTAAGAGGGGAAAGTGGACACAATATCTTCTCTGTAACCAAGGAGCTATTTCCAATTGATATCCACTGAAAAATAAAAAACTCGGTATATTCACCATTATTTAGGGTAGACCCCATTCCCAGATGCAGATAGCCACATTCCCAGCTCCAAATTTAAGAATGAAGTATCTCAAAATTCAAAGCCTATTTTTCTTTACTGGAAAGACAGTGAGGGAAGGTCTGAAACTGAACATTTTTGACTCATACATCTAGATCCACCCATACTAGCCACCAAATGCATTTCCTACAAGTGTTCACATGGCATCCTATAGGAGGAGCCTTGCTGGATTTCTCAGCAGTAAATCATCTCATACCAAAGACAGAGGCACAGGGAGACATGAGAAAGGCAAGGATTCGAGGTTGCCAGAAGCTTGTTGGAGTGTTTGGAAAAGGTGAGGAAGGAAGAATCAATCCAGCAGTGGGTTGATAGCTCCCCAGATGGGGCCCTGACCTGTTCAAGGTAGGAACTGTAGGAAATCAGGTTGCATAGGTCACTTAAGGTCTCTGTGGCTAGAGAACAGCAGATGGACCTTACATCAAAGCACTTCCTAATAGTCCTTCAGAAACGTGTTTTCTAAGCAATTTTGCATATTTGAAAGCAATTCGGGTACATCCGGAGCTTCTCCCTCTAGTTTGTGGTACCTGTAATTATTATTAATTAAGGCAGAGGCCTGTGTATATAAAAGGAGTAGTGAAGTCTACAGGGTTCGTTTTCATATTTGTCAACTTTTATTTGAAAACAGCAGGCAGAATTCTGATGTGAGCAACATTTAGCCTCAAACTATCACACAGATTGTTTTGGTATCTATGTAATTACAAAAGACTGCTTTGGTCAACGCTCCTGAACATTTTTTATTGCTAATTTTGGCAATAAACCTGTTAATTAGTTAATTGTAAAACATTAGTGAATCAAGCAAAAAGAATCCATCTGTTTATAAAATTTCCAGGATTTCTTCTGGGCATAACATTTAAAAACAAGAACTGGCTTTTACTGTACTGCCTACTAACTGCAAACCGTTTCCTGTGAGTATTTGCATAGTCTCCTTATAGGGCAAAGTGTGAGATTTCAATGCAGTCTTTTGCTATACTTCTAGGTAATTTTATGAGTACGTGGTGTTGCATACAATTTGTTTGGGAAACTCCTGGAAACAGGAAAGCTGATGAGGGAACTACAAGTTGCTCATCTGTAACACAGGCTAAACCTAGAAATAATTAACCAGGTAGAGACAAACACACAAGGAATGAAAGAAAAGAAAATGGCAGAATGGCACTCCATATTGAAAAATGTCACAATTTTTTAATTTTTTTATTATTGTTTTACTTATTCACTTTACAGACTGCTCACTGCCCCACTCCCAGTCAACCCCTCCCACAATTCTCCCCACCTGCCTCCTCCTCCTCTGAGTATGTGGGGACCCCCAGGGTATCCTTCCACCCTGCCACATCTAGTCTCTGGGAAGCTAGGCACATCCTCTTCCACTGAGGCCAGAGAAGGCGGCCCAGCTTGAAGAACATATTCCCCATAAAGGCAACAGCTTTGGGGATAACCCCCACTCTGGTTGTTTGGGACCCACATGAAGATCAAACTGGACATCTGCTACATATGTGCAGGGAAGCCTGGGCCAGCACAACAAATCATAACTCTTAAATCAAGATGAGGGGAAAATCCAGAGAACAGCAAAAATTCCTCAACAAAAAATGTGCGCTACACAACCAGGAGCGGGAAGGGCAATGGATGAGCTGCATGGGTACCAGTTGATGAAAAAAAAAATTCTGAAATTCTGCATTAAGCTCTTTGGAACCCACTGAGAAATCATTGTTTTATTTTTGTACTTTGTATTTACTTATTTATGTACTTATTGACTCATTTGTTTGTTTTTAAGGAATGCAAAAGTTATTTGGGAACACACTTAATCTGAACTTGAAGCAGAAGATGTAGTTAAAGATACGTTTGTTCATCATCACTTCATCTATAGTTAAGTTATTTATAACAGGGAATATGTCAGGATGGAGATCACCATAGCAATGTTAGGCAAGGCAGCCATACTGGAAAAGATGTAAGTGGTGTGTAAGAAACAGGGTTTGAGATGTAGTACATAATTCCAGTGCTATTTAATGTAAATATTTAGCAACCACCACACGTGGAAAATCATAAATGGAGAACTCCATTGTGCTGTGAGTGTCACCATAACAGAAGTTACAGCATTTGTGATAATCTGAGAATTTTGCTATGATTTTTCTCCTCTAAACTGAAGTGTCTCCCAAGAGGCTCTACCAGAGCCTTACCAATACAGATTAAGACACTTGCAGACTAACCATCAGACTGAGTACTGGGGCACCAGTGGAGCAGTTGAGAAAGAACTGAATGAGCTGAAGTAGTTTGCGACCTCTTAGGAAGAACAACAATGTCAACCAACCAAAGCCCCCAGAGCTCCCAGGGACTAAACCACCATCCAAAAAATACACACGAATGAACCCATGGCTCCAACCTCATACGTAGCAGAGGTTGGCATTATCTGGCATCAATAGGAAGAAAAGCCCTTGGTCCTGTGAAGGCTTGTTTTCCCTAGTTTACGGGAATGCCAGGGCAGTGTGGTGGGAGTGGGTGAGTTAGAGGGGGGACCATCCTCATAGAAGCAGGGGTAAGGGGGATTGGAGAGGGGGAAACCGAGAAAGGAGATAACATTTGAAATGTAAATACTTAAAAAATCCAATTAAAAAGCTAGGGTGACTGCTATTACTGCTGACGTTCATAGCTTTTGCTTTATATTTCATTATTTATCTGAATTTTCTCCAAGACCTTTCCACAGGCCTGTGAGGATCCCCAAAAAGAAGATACCAGATGCCATGCCATTCAGATGTACTTGTGTGGGAATATGTGGGTTGGTATCTTAAACATTTAAAATAATCTTAAATTACTTCAGAAAGTATGATTGCTGAGAGATCAGGTCCCAGAGCAACAACAGTGGGGACAAAGGACTCTCAGTGTGCTTCCTGTGTATGGTTTTAGTCTCTGTAGACCTTATGTCTTAACGCCACTAACCAACTGAAACTACTGAAAGTCAGATGCTGAAAAAGCCCATAGTCAAGATCTAAGTATTTGTAAAAAAGGAAAAGAAATATAAGATTGGTTTTGTTTATTTTTTTGTTTGTTTGTTTTTCTTTTTGTTTTGTTTTGTATTTTGCCTTTATTGGTAAAATAGGCATCTTCTTAATTCATCATTCAAAAATCTACTAGTGTTGCCTATAATGTTCTTGAGGTCTGAGTATATACGTGACCCAAACCTGTGATTCACTCATAAAGCATTCACTTGGTGAGCCATAAAAATCTCAAAAAAAGATAATATGATGATAGAATTTCTTAGAAAGAACGCTGAGATGGGGGTCTGGAGACCCAACCTCAAAGAAAGTTTACTACTGAGGACTGTGATGTCTGTCACTCTCACCTCACACCTGTGGGTCCTGGATTCCTCAACTATACAAATAATGGGTTAGACCTATTATTCTATCCCTTCTAGTTAAAATGTTGTGGAATTCTATTGCCTTGGCTGCTTTGAAGTGGGATTAGCATTTATCTGCTTCCATCCCAAGCTAGTTGAGGCTGATCCAGATGACATAACAGCTCTAAAGAGAGACCCACACAGAACATTCCAGGGCTTCTTGTATTTCCCTTTTCTATGGAATGAAAGCACTTCATTTTCCCAAGAAAATCACAAGTCACAGATGTCAACTTCTTCTTAATTCATGGAGAGGGAAAAAGAAAATAGCATTTAAAAATAAGCCAGCATGTAACATTTCATTTCTTTCTGAACTGTCTGATTTAAGGATAAAGTTCTTATTTTTTTTCAACCCAGAAAGCAAAATGTCCTGGATTCATCTGGTTTACAGGATCATTTACATATCCAGTGGAACATTTATTTTATCTGACCAGAAATAAAGATGATACAACCTTCCTGTCTGAGATTAAAAATATATAAGGATGGAATATTGATGGCAATACATAGCATGGGGAAGAGAAGCGTGATGATGAATTGTGGGTACTGATAAGAAAGGAATGGCCGTAGCCAATGTGAAGTGATAACCTCAAAAGATACTGATTAATGACAGTGGTTTTCAAGATTGAAAACGGAGAGGCAAGGATAAAAGAAGAATATATTCAAGCATTTCAACAAAGGATTAGAAAATGTAAAGGATAGTGGTAATTGAATTATGTGTTGTAACCAGATAATATTCTATTATGCACAGATGAAAGCCATGGGTATATCAAGTCATCTAGTACAAAGACATCAGCTAGATCCACCAGTGTTGTTTTTAAAGTGGCAGACTTTAATTCAAATCTGAATCTCAGAGGCACAATTTTAGTTCAATCTTCCTAATTTATAACGGTGATAAACTTAGTTTGATTGCTCATGAGGACATACCCAGATTTATGGCAACCTCAAGCTAAGGGATTACACTGTCGCCTTCTACCCCACTCGAACCCTGTAATGCACTGATTCATCATACAAACATTGACTTCCTATCTCTGTGTCCATAATTGCAAATGGTTCAAAGAACTTTGCTTTTTTTTTGAATCTTTATTTATTTAATAAATCTTGCTTAAGTACATCCTCTGTGAAAATAGTATATTTAAGATCAGTGCCTAAAATAAATCAGTTTGCTTTTTGACAACTTGAATTTTATAAAATCCATGTCACCAAGATACAGGAAACTGGCCTAGTGGATGGAGTCATTTAAAGCTTGTTAGACAGAACTTGTGGACATGGAGGTAACTATCAATAGACTAAACAATGACCTTCAGTTCTAGAGATGAGTTCCACAAAATAGGACAGCACTTGCCTGTGAGGTCACTTGTTTTGCCTAAGTGTTGCATAGAATATTGCTAGGTCTATTATTACAGCAAAGGGGAGAAAGAAAATCTATATCAAGGAAGTTTGTATCCAAACCAAATCAAACAACTTTGTTTAAATTGTGACATATTAATAATTGTCATTTTTATCTTGGAAACAGATATAGTGAAAATATGTCCAACTGCATTCATCCAGCCAGTCTTGATCTTGAGCCAAGGCTGGAGTTTGTGCTCTCCTCTGGAACACATCACTTTGCGAAAACCTCAATGGTTCTGTGTCGCATTCTGTATCTTCAGTCTCAACAATCATTTTCCTTCATCATTGTTTCAGTAAGTCAGACATGATGATTCTGTCATATGGTGGTCTTGAGTGCTAAGGTTTTTTTTTTTTATTTTGAACTAAAATTGGTTCATGATCTAATAGAATGAGTGAGTGCTGAAAAACCAGAGTATACAGGTGAATCATGCACATAACTTAATTATATTCAGTCTTCAGGCTCAATGGTTTCAATGTTCGTTGGCCTTTGTTGTTGACATTGTTGCTGTTGTTGTTGTTGTTGCAGCTGCTGTTTACATACCCCTGTTGGCTCAGGTTCCAGTGTAGAGTGGTGTGTGTGTGTGTGTGTCTGTGTGTGTCCATGGATAGGCATCAAAGAAAACTTCTAGTGTCAATTCTTAGGTATTTCCTTCTTAGTTTTTGAGTCAGTGTCTCTGACATGTGTCTCATCAAAAGGATAGGCTGCCTGGTTAGTAAACCCTTGGCTTTGTCGGTCTTCATATTCCCAGAGCTGGGATTACTAGCATATTCCACCAGGCCTGGTTTTCTAATGTGGGTCCTGAAACACTTCATATTTGGCTATTTCTCTTATCTTAAAGAATATTTATTTTAAAAAAAGCAAAGAAAAAAAGGAAAAATCAAGAACATTCGAGGGCTCTAGATAAGTTCAACACATTTATAATCAGAAATTTGAAGAAATGAAATTGCCTCTCTGAGCACCCTGCTTTTGAGCATGTCTTCCAAGGTAATTCGTATAGTTTTATGCAAAAATACTTAAAATTTGTACATTTATCTTTGTTTTTTAAAATAAAGTTGTTCAATTAAAAAATGTGAGCAAGAAAAATAAAAAAGAATTGCTTGAAGAGCTTTATGTCTTTACACCTTAAATATCCACTCCCCTTAACTGGGGGCCTGTTTAGAATTTCACTCTATGCCCTGCTGTGCTATTCAGCAGGCTTGCTTTTCTCAATCTTCCTACAAGGAATACAGCAAAGGGACAGAAAGCCTCCTCTAAAGATAGATCACAAAGTGAGTTTGCCTTTTAACTCCGATATTTCTTTCTACTCTCTCACTCACTTGCTTTGCAGAAAGATATGTCCATGTTGTGAGCTACCCGACAGCAAGGCAAGACAGGAAGAGAAGCTTTCAAACACCAGCAAGAAACTGAGGCCCTCGAGCCAACACATCATCAGAACTGAGTCCTGTGATCACCCAGGAGAACCAGCTTGAGACAAGTCCTTCCAGCTGGCCCTTCACTTCCATCTCAGGCCCCAAGCCAATACCTTATCCCCAGCTTACAAAGAACATGGAACAGGAAGCACACAGATAAATTGTACCTAACATCCTGACCCAATTAATGAAGTAATTAAAGTAGGCTGAGAACTCTGCTGTTTTATAGTAATAATTGTAGATCAACAAAAACTCATGTACATCCCATTAGTATAAATATTTGAAGGATGCATTCTCAATATAATTTCATTTAATTTTTGGAGTATAGCCATATTTTTTAAACTTTTATTTTATTTTTATTTATTTATTTTTTTATAATACATTTGGAATAGAGCAAGTTACTGTCCTCGTGTCAGTAGTGTCACCAGCTGCTGACCTCGCTTTCAGCTTTCAACACGCAGGTGTCCTTTCTTTCATTCTTTCTTTCTTTTTTTTTTTAAACAACTTTATTTTACAAAACAAAGATAAATGTACAGATTTTAAACATTTTTTTTGCTTAAAATTATACATTTTTGTCAGTACTTTTTTTCAGATTTTAACATAATTTTTATATAAAACTATATGAATATATTTTTTAGTCAGTACTTGATTTTTTTCAAGGTTTGATTGTATGCCTTGAAAACTTAATAGTTACAATGAGCTAAAGTACATGTAAAACAAAATGTAACATGGAAATAGTTAAAGTTTTTTTGTTTTGTAAATATTTTTTTGTTTTGTTTTGTTTTCTTTATTTCTTGGACTTCATACAGTCTGTGAGTTGTTTCTGGGGGAGTGCAAGCCTCTGGGGTTAGCATCCCACTATCAGTGACTGCATATTATGTCTGTTCTTTTGTGACTGGGTAATCTCACTCAGGATGATATTCTCTAGATGCAGCCATTTTCTTAAGAATTTGGTTAAGTCATTGTTTCTGGTGGCTAAGTAGTATTCCATTGTGTATATGTACCACAATTTTTGTATCCATTCATCTTCTGAAGGACATCTGGGTTCCTTCCAGCTTCTGGCTATTATAAATAGAGCCGCTATGAACATTGTGGTGCATATATCTTTGTTGTGTATTAAAGTGTCTCTGAGGTATATGCCCAGAAGTGGAATAACTGGGTCTTCAGGTAGTACTATATCCAATATTCTGAGGTATCGCCAGACAGATTTCCAGAGTGGTTGTATTAGCTTGCAACCCCACCAACAGTGGAGAAGTGTTCCTCTTTCTCCGCAGCCTTGCCAGCATCTGCTGTCATCTGAGTTTTGGATCTTGGCCAATCTGACTGGTGTGAGGTGGAATCTCAGGGTTGTTTTGATTTGCATTTCCCTGATGGCTAAGGATGTGGAGCACTTCCTCAGATGTTTCTCGGCCATTCGGTGTTCCTCAACTGAAAACGTTTTGTTTAGCTCTATACCCCATTTTTTAATAGGGTTATTTGATTCTCTGGTGTCTAGCTTTTTGAGTTCCTTGTGCACCTTGGATATTAGGCCTCTATCTGATGTGGTGTTGGTAAAGATCTTTTCCCATTCTGTTGGTTGCCGTTTTGTTTTCTTGACAATGTCCTTAGCCTTACAGAAACTTTGCAATCTCATTAAGTCCCATTTGTTAATCTTTGACCTTAGAGCTTGAGCCATTGGTGTTTTGTTCAGAAAATTTTCTCCTGTGCCTATGTGTTCTAAGGTTTTCCCTACTTTCTCATCTAATAGTTTCAGTGTATCTGGTTTAATGTGGAGATCTTTGATCCACTTACACTTGAGCTTTGTACAAGGAGATAAGAACGGGTCTATTTTCATTCTTTTGCATGCTGACTGCCAGTTGGACCAGCACCATTTGTTGAATAGGCTGTCCTTTTTCCATTGAAAAACTTTTATTTTAAATATTAGTAATTTTTGTATTTCCTTCATATTTATTTTTCATATTTATTATAGTATATTGACAAAATATAAATCTGAACTATACTATTTGATATATATATATATATACATATATATCACAATGAAATTACTTAAATCTAATTTTTACTTAGTTTTTTTTTTCTATGTAAGATTTTATTAAGTGTTTTACACTGTAAAGAAAAATCATGACCAAGAAAATTTATAAAAGAAAAGATTTAATTGGGGGCTTCTTACAATTTTAGAGCCTTGGTCCATGATCATCATGGTGGGAAGTAGAAAATCAAAGTGCTGGAGCAATCTCTGAGAGCTTTACATTCTGATCCATAAACAGTAGACATTAAAAGAGACCCCGAGCCATGCGTGGGCATTTGAAAGCCCAAAGCCCATGGCCAGTAACACGCTTCCTCCAACAAGGCCACACCCCCTATCCTTCTAATCCTTATCAAACTGTTCTGTCCCTAGTGACTTGACTAGATATTCAAATGCATGAGCCTATGAGGGCCATCCTCATTCAAACCACCACAGAGTGAACCATTAAGATATACTCTTATAGGCAACTTTAAGCATAAAGTAGATATTGTTAACTGCAGTCACCATGCCACAGGGCAAGTCTCCAAAGAGAAAGTAAAGTTAAAAATTGTCATGATTCAACAACTTTTCTCCATCCTCCATAGTGAAAGAGTTAAAATTTCAAGTTAGTCCCCACAAACCCTGCCTTGACGACATGTATGTCTCAAGGTGGAGAACAAAAACCACAGACCACTGGTCTCGATAAGGTCTGACTCTGCAGTCCTAAGAAAAAATAGTATGAAGGTCAGTATGCCCCAAAACAGAGTGGCCTAAATTTGAATGATACCCAAAAGTAGACAAGGAATGCCAATTTGAATGAACCAGTGAAATTGTTATGTGCTTGTTGCTAACTGCCTATATAATTTTCCCTATAAGTATGACTACCTAATTAAGTTTGGGGTCTACTCCTCTATCTCCTGTGTGAGATAGGTGTCGTCCCCATAGCTCTGGCTTCCCCCTTCCCTTAAATAAACCTCTTGCTTGATTGCAGCAAGATAGGCTCTGTGAGTTCTTGAATTCGTGTTCTCCCGGTACATGAGTGAAGGGCTAACACAATTTGGGGGTCTTTCAAGAACAGCCATCATTTTATTCTATTTCTATAAGTTCTCTTTAACTGTATTTCACATATTTCAACTAACTTAATTTCATGTAGGAATTTATTTATTTTTTTTAGTTTTAATTTTTTAAATTTTAACTTAATTTACCATAAACTTCTTTCTTTTTTTTACATTATTTATAAAAACAAAGATAAATGTAAAAATTTTCAGCATTTTAGGATAAAAGTATACGAATACGTTTTTTAAGGTTGTAATTAAGTATTTGTGGGTACATATACATACACATATATATATATATATATATATGTAATTATAATATAAGAAAAAAGGCTATTAATTTGAGGGTATAGGAGAAAAACTAGGAGGGGTTGTGGGGAGGAAAGGGGGATGTGATACAGTTCTATTTTAATTAAAATATATTCTTTTTTTTGTTGAACTTTACACAGTCTGTTATTTTTTTCTGGGATGTTCAGAGATTTCTGGGGTTAGTATCCCATTATCAGTGACTGCATAGTATGTCTGTTCTTTTGTGACTGGGTTATCTCACTCAGGATGATATTCTCTAGATGCATCCATTTTCTTAAGAATTTCGTTAAGTCATTGTTTCTGATAGCTGAGTAGTACTCCATTGTGTAAATGTACCACAATTTTTGCATCCATTCCTCTACTGAAGGACATCTGGGTTCTTTCTAGCTTCTGGCTATTATAAATAGAACTGCAATGAACATTGTGGTACATGTATCTTTGTTGTATGTTGGAGAGTCTGTGAGTTAAATGTCCAGAAGTGGAATAACTAGGTCTTCCGGTAGTACTATGTACATTTTTCTGAGGAACCGCCAGACTGATTTCCAGAGTGGTTGTATCAGTTTACAACCCCACCAGTAGTGTAAAAGTGTTCCTCTTTCTCTACATCCTCTACAGCAACTGTTGTCATCTGAATTTTGGATCTTGGCCAATCTGGCTGGTGTGAGGTGGAATCTCAGGGTTCTTTTAATTTGCATTTCCCTGATGGCTAAGGATGTTGATCACTTTCTTAGATGTTTCTCAGCCATTCGATATTCCTGGATTGAGAACTTTTTGTTTATGTCTGTACCCCATTTTTAATATGGTTGTTTAATTCTCTGGTGTCTAGCTTTTTGAGTTCTTTGTATACCTTGGATATTAGGCCTCTATCTGATGTGGGGTTGGTAATGAATTTTCCCACTCTGTTGGCTGCCATTTTGTTATCTTGAAAATGTCCTTAGCCTTACAGACTTTGCAATGTCATTAAGTCCCATTTGTCAATCTTTGACCTTAGAGCTTGTGCCATTGGTGTTCTATTCAGGAAAATTTCTCCTGTGCCTATGAGTTGTAAGGATTTCCCTACTTTCTCATCTAATAGTTTAAGTGTACCTGGTTTATTGTGGAGATCTTTCATCCACTTACACTTGAGCATTTTACACGGAGATAAGAAAGAGTCTATTTTCATTTTTCTGCATGCTGAGTGCCAGTTGGACCAACAGCATTTGTTGAATATGCTGTCCTTTTTCCATTGAATGTTTACAGCTCCTTTGTCAAAAATCAGGTGACCATATACATGAGGACTCATTTCTGGATCTTCTATTCTATTCCACTGATCAATGGGCCTATTTCTGTACAAGTACCATGCAGTTTTCAGCACAATTGCCTTGTAATATAGCTTGAGGTTATGGAGAGTGATTCCCGCAGATGTTTTCTTGTTGTTGAGGATGGATTTTGCTATTCTAGGCCTTTTTTATTTCAGATGAAATTGTACATTGCTCTTTCCAACTCAAAGAAGAACTGGGTTGGAATTTTAATGGAGATTGCATTGAAACTGTAGATTGCTTTAAGTAAGATGGCCATTTTTAAAATGTTGATTCTTCCAATCCATGAGCATGGGAGATCTTTCCATTTTCTGAGATGTTCCTTGATTTCCTCCTTTAGAGGTTTGAAGTTCTTGTCATACAGGTCATTCACTTTCATAGTTAGAGTCACACCAAGTTATTTCATAGTTTTTGTGACTATTGTGAAAGGTATCTTTTCCCTGATTTCTTTCTCCACATGTTTGTCATTTGAATATGGGAAGGCTACTGATTTGTTGAGATCCTACTACAAAAGCCTATACTCAACAAAGCTGGAAAATCTGGAGGAAATGGATGAATTCCTAGACAGATACAAGATACCAAAGTTAAACCTGGACCAGGAAAACCATCTAAATAATCCCATAATACCTAAAGAAATAGAAGCAGTCATCAAAAGCCTCTCAACCAAAAAAAGCCCAGGTCCAGATGGGTTCAGTGCAGAGTTTTATCAGATGTTTATTGACGAAAGAATACCAATACTCTCCAAACTATTCCACAAAGTAGAATCCAATGGAACACTACCTAACTCATTTTTTGAGGCTACAATAACCCTAAACCACACAAAGACCCTACAATGTAAGAGAACTTCAGACCAATCTCACTTATGAACATTGATGCAAAAATACTCAACAAAATCCTTGCAAACCTTATCCAAGGACACATCAAAACAATCATTCACCATGATCAAGTAGGCTTCATCACTGAGATGCAGGGATGGTTTAATATATGGAAATCCATCAATGTAATCCACTATATAAATAAACTCAAAGAAAAAAACCACATGGTTATCTCATTAGATGCTGAGAACGCATTTGACAAAATCTAACACCACTTCATGTTAAAAGTCTAGGAAAGAACAGGAATCCAAGGCCCATACCTCAACTTTATAAAAGCAATATACAGCAAACCAACAGCCAACATCAAAGTTAATGGTGGGAAACTTGAAGCAATCCCACTAAAATCAGGGATTCAACAAGGCTGCCCACTCTCCCCCTACCTATTCAACATAGTACTGGAAGTCCTGGCCTGAACAATTAGACAGCAAAAGGAAATCAAAGGGATACAAGTTGAAAAGGAAGAAGTAAAAACATCACTGTTTGCAGATAACATGATAGTCTACTTAAGTGACCCCACAAATTCCACCAGAGAACTCTTATACCTGATGAACAAATTCAGAGAAGTGGCTGGATATAAAATTAACTCAAACAAATCATCTAGGATTTTAAAATGGCATAATTCCAATCTTCTCTGTGACTCAATGATATTTCATTGCTTACTATAATTTCTTTCTTTTTCCTACCTAGTAACTCTGGTTAAATCCATACATGTGCTGCTGTGAATGTTATTGCAATTAATATGGAGATGAGAGTATTTCTTCTGGCTACTAGACTCTTCTTGCTTTGCATATATAGCCACAAGCAGGATCATTAGATTACATGAACATTCAAAGGAACCTCCATGCTATTTCATGGCTACACTAATTTCTATTCTTATAAACAGTACACAGATTCCTGTGTTTTCATTCTTACTGGACTTTGTACTCTATTATGGCTTCCCTGTCTGTTTTTATTATTTGAAGAAGAAACACAGTCTCCTTATGTAGTTTAAGCTGTTCTCTAATTTACAGCAATATTCCTGCCTTGGCCTCTAAGTGCAAGGTTTACAATCATGGACTTCCATGCCTGGGGAAGTGTCATTATTTTAATTCTAACCATTTTAATGGTCATGAGATAATATCTTATTGTGTTTTGTGAGTTTGGATTTTCTAAGTGGTTAATGATGATGTTTCTTCCTGTAGTAGTTGCTAATGCTTTTTGTTGGACTATTTTTGTTTGGGCATGCATGTCAACCATTTATGTGTCTTTTTATCATGCTATTTTTTAATAAAAGCCTTACATAAATAATTTTTTTTTACTAAAAGCCACAGTATAGTGAACCCATGTCAATGACCATCTTGCTGACCATAACTATAAACACACTGTGTTCCTATAGTCTGATCTCGTACAGAGGCCAATTCCACAATTTGATTCACGTGGCTCATAATGACTTAGAAAGATGTTTTAACATCTGACAACCATGACATGATGTGTGGTAACTGCAATGTGTAAGGCATTTCCTTAGTGTGTTAAAGGGAATGAAGCAAGAAGCCCTTCTACTATTTACAAAACCTACACCTAAGGGTTCGGCCAACCTTATCAAGGATGTGCTCCTTCACTGAAGAAGTAGAGTTTGGGACCTTGGGAATCATGAAGTGTTTCCCCCAAGGTAAGAAGCTGACACTGTGTTTCACTCACAGGCCACACACCATCTGTAAAACAACTTTGACCAGCTTGAACTCTGTGAAGTGATATAGCCAAGGGGTAGACAAGACTATCAGAATATGGTCAAAGAGGAATTCAGTGAGAAACTGAGTAAAATTTCTGGAATCTGAGTTCTCCTGGTTCAATATTCAGTCAATTGGTATTTAAAAAATAGCTGTTTCTCAGTCAGACTTCCAGAAAGGTGTACATGTAAGGAGTCTCTAGCTAATTAAGAAAGTCAGGCTTACAAGAAAAGCAAGGTCTACAGTTTTTCCACTCTGAACACCTAATCTTTGTCAGGAGCAATCATGGTGAAAACCAGTGCTCAGGTTCATTCGTGCATTAGGGCCACCTCCTTTTCCATCAGACAAAAGCAGAACAAACAGGGTGAGTCTGCTGAGCATGCCTGGAGACTGTGCTGTAGAAAGATAAAAAGCTTGCCCATGACACCATCAGAGCTTACAAATGACTGGTGATCCACTTGTAGGCCAGTAAACATCTGTCAACAGAACCCAGAGGGTTCTTACCCTCCCTCTCCAACCCTTCCCACTGCTCCATGCAGGGCTGTCTATCCAGCAAAAGCCCCAACAGGTACTAATGAATTAGGATTAAAGCTGCCAAAATAGAGATCTTTGCACCCACATGACATTCTTACCACCACGGTGGATCTTCATCAGAATGTGGCAAAAGAATTTCAGCTTGCACACCAATAACAAACAAACAAACAAACAAACAAAAAAGCATGGCCCAGAATTAGCTGAAGGTAAAGTGACTAATGGTCAGTTATTTTTCATTAACTAAAGAGTATCACTGAAGAAATTACCCAGAGATGAGCACATCCAGGATCTTACAAGGTCATCTATCCATCCATCTGCTCCTGTAAACCAAGGTACTAACTACAAAACTTCTCTTTCTGTCTCCCATCAAGAGTTCAAGTACTTCATGGCTATGGGATGATCATAGACTATGCCTCAAATATTTCTGTTTCTCCTTACTTGAAATAGTAAAATAACATCTTACCAGTTTCCTAGGTTGGTATGAACCACATGGAAGAAGGCTGCCTGGGGGGTCTTGGAAGTTACTAGAACTTATCTCCCCACTCAGAAGTGTTCCATCACCTCTTAATACTCCACAGAAACTTCCCTGTCACATTTTCCATATCAACAGGGCCTCGAATGTGACCAATAGAGAGGTTGTTCTATCAAAGCTCCGGTAGGAGGTTTCCAGGGGATCAGACACCTGCACAAGTAGCAAGTTCTCCCAAGCTATAACATCCACCAACTGTTGATAACTACTATCTCATAATCAAGCTCACACTGACGCCACCTCCCCACCACCCTCACACTTGGGAACTTTACTTCCTTTAACTGGGAGGGGACAGCAATGGCAACATTCCTACCATTCATTAAAAAGAGGCACTGGTCCTTACTGGGTCTAGATTTTGCTCTTTACTCAGCATCTCCCTAAGCCCAAGCAGGGAAGGGCTGAAAGAGGACAACCAAGTCAGGACAGACTTCAGCAAGATCCTCTGCCTATCATGGCCTCGGAAGGGGTCTGTCAAGGGCTTCCCTATAAAACTACATAATGACCAAGAACAGTCAGCAGAAAATGGACTAATAGGTACTCAGGAGTCATTTCTGCCTTGGCCCAACAGAGCTGTAACTCTATAAATAAAATGGCAAAGTCCTCTGAAAAGGGAACGCTTCATTTAAAAAATATAGAAAGCCAGCAAATGAATGCTTATTGTTTCCATTTTTGTTAAACTCTAGTGGAAATGCCTCAAAATGCACACAATGAGAGACCACCGTTTCCCGCCCCTACCTATCCAGATGCTTGACCATCTCCTCCTTTCACTTGATATCCTGATGCCCAGGTCCTGCCCACTGCTGTCAGTTAGGGACCCCCTTCTGCCTTACCAGGGTGCACTTCACTGCTACCCGACCCGCTCTCAACACTTCAGCTCCTGGAGGTTCTCCGTCAGAACTCCAACCTCATCCATTCGACCACACTGCTTGGCATCAAAGATGTAGTAAGCTTTGATGTTGCCAGTTTGTTGCAGGAGCAGATCCTCCTCAATGTGTTCCTCAGACTCCATGCCTCTTCAAAAGGGTTTCCAGGGGCAGCTGGACTGGCAGGACTGGGATGGTCATCCTCATCAAAAGAATTGGGTGCTTGACTGTCTGGGTCAGAGAAGTGATTCCCTGCCCCCACCTCTTCCACCTCCTCTTCCTCAGCATCTTTCCCAAAAGGACTGTATTCTTTGGTGACAGCAGGTGTAAGTCACAGGAAAGGCAGGGCTGATAGCACTCTGTAGGGCTGGAGAGGTTTTCATCAAACGGGTTGAGAGAGGTTTTACCACTTCGCTGCGATATGGTACTCTGAAGGAGTAATTCTTGGCCAAGGGCTCGGGACCACAAGTTCTAGAGCTGAGCCAGGTCTCAAGAGCTGTGCTGCTCTGAACTTGGGAGGACTCCTGATCCAAGGAATAGGCAAGATCGGTGTGAGGCCCTCGGCTGGGCTCCAACTGGAAGGGTATATAACTTCTCGGAGTTCTAGAACCCGAGTCCGTGTTTGCAGGGACGCTATCAGGAACTGCTCTTGTTCTTGTTCCAGCTCCCGCTTGCAAAGCATCTGTAGATGCTCCACCTGCAGCTTCTCCTCCTCAGCCCACCTCCAGGACAGCTCAATGGCCTTCTCAGTCTTCCGCTGGTCATACTTGCCCTGCAGCTGCCCCAAGTTCTCTTGGAGTGTGCGTACCTCATCTGTGCAGCCTTGGCCTGCCTCAGGAACAATGTAGATCTGTTGGAAGAGAGGGTCAGGGTTCTCACTCGAAGGTCATTGGCATGCTCCAGACTGTAGATCCTCTCCCCTGCATTTAACGATGCTGACATCCTGATGTATTCAAGACCTTTCTGGTCAACTTTCTCCATGCAAATTCGAAGTTTTTTGCCAAGGGCAAGCCAATGAGCTCCAAACACTTCTTGCACAGAGGTGGCAGAGGTGACCGCGGTTCCGGATACTGAGCTTATTCCCACAGTCTGGAAAGAAAGAAACTTCTGGGTCATTGACTTTTCTATTGCTCTAATCTTTGAAGTCTCGGTATTTGTTCTGTCAAATTTCATACGCTTCTCCAACCTGATTATTAAGTTATTGACTTCAACAACATAGTGGTCAATTCTTGCAGCACGATGGTTTTTGAAGTCACAAAGATGGCATCTCATAGCACCAAGCTCTTGGGGTCCCACACATAAGGATGAACCCCTCCATATGATTTGTATCCTTGGCTCCCTGGTTCCACTCCATCAGCTCCTTGTTTCAGCAACTTGTTCTTTGTTTTCGTAGCCTTCTGAACAACATCAACCCCACAGAAGTCAGGACCAGCAGAATGCTGTTCGTGTTTTCAACATACAGGCTAACTTGCTGCTTACTCCCAATATTAATAGCCCATTTTTAATTTGCCCTTTGACATCACGATTTTCTGAGTACCCTTCCTCATAATGTAACTGAAGTTGATAGAAAGGCTGAAGGTCCTAAAGTAACGAAGGGACTTCCCTCACTTTTCCTGGGTCATCAAGAGAGCCATAGCTCTGCTTCTCTCAACCCCAGGAAGGTGGGAACCTCATGCCAAGGTAGCTTGATTCCTCCAAAGGGAGCAGGATTCTGGCAGGGTTGGGAAGTGACACTGTGGCCTTGGATGAGATTTCCTCTCTTCAGTAGAAGGAATCTCAGCCACCCCACCACTACACTCTCTCTGGAGGCTCCAAGTCTACAACTGTCCTCACTCCCTGCTGCTTCCAACCGGCAGCTGGAAGCCTCCTCTCCAGTTCCAGCCCAAATCCTGGCCTCTGAGATTCCTCAGAGACCCACAACAGCCATAGCCATTGGTTCAGCACTCAGCAGGCCTTGTGTGTTTTTTTTAAAGAAAGGGTCTGTTCAAGACCTTTACCCATTTGTAACTGGATGCTTTTGTTTTCCTTTCTTTTGGTTGTTGAGTTGTGTAAGATTCTTTTACATGTTTTCTTCATATTGTGATAATAACAAATGTAGCAAGAAGTTCAAACCATTTGTTTCCACTCTCCCCTGAAATATTTTCCTGTCTGTGTGTGCCCGCATTTGTTCCAATGAGTACTGCCAAAGAGAAAATCTATAATATCAGAACAAAATCCTCTCCTAAATCATAGACATATGACAATTTTATTTAACTGATAACTATATTCTTTTAATTAGACTAGATTGTTTGTCTAAAAATTTTTATTGTCCTGGAACTGTTGCTTTTTTATTTACCTTAACCATACTCTGGTTTCTCTTTAGATCATACAAACCTTTTCTTTATGTTAACCAATAGAGGACTCACTACAGATGTCACCTTGGAAGCCTGTACTTAGGTTTGTAAAATCATCGGATGCCTTGCAGAGTTTGCTCCTGTCTTAAGGGTTGCTTGGCTACTGAAAAGAAATACTAACAGCTGTGGGAGAAGCAATTATTGTCTATTCTATCCTGATTGACAATTCTGCAAAATGCCCAATAGCATTTTCTCTGGTTTTACAAAATGGCGACCTTCTGTTCCTCAGTGCTGGGTAGCTATTGAGTCTTGGCAGAGTGATCATCCTGCGCATGCCCCATGTGGTTCCCAATTAGAGACTCTAGCTTAATTTCCCTCCCTGACAAGACGGAAATATAAAAGAGAAAGATAAGACTTTCATCATGAGGTATGAACAGAGATTTCAGGCAAGCAGAATATATGAATATCAAGGTTAAGGACATTTGATTTAAAATGCCCAGGCAGAGCTCTGAGAAACTAGAAACAGGGGATGAAAGCAGAGAGATTAGCCTGAGCCCAACGATGAATGGGCTGTTTTCATACAATGCCCTCATCAGGGGGACAAGTGGCCCTTGATATGAAACGGTGAGACTCCGAACAATGCCTTTCTGCAGTAAGCAGCCACTGCAAATCAAGGGCAAAGTGGGACAATGCTGACTTGTCCACATGAAAGAGAATAATTACATCAAGTCTATGCCTGTCATCTGGTAAATCTTTTGATCCAAAAACACTCAAGGAACTGGACACTCAGGAGTTATCTTCCTCTGGCTCCCAGACTCCCTATTTTTCTCACCCTAAATTTCATATTACCCTAATTATCTAGGTTAGTGCATCGAGATAGAAATACTATGATCTTCCATTTTCCCTAATTAAGACCATTAGGAAGACATTTTATGCTCTTATTTTTTTCTAATGAAATTCAATTTAAAGTCACTATATCAGGTCTTATTAGCTGCTACATCATAACACACAATATTTCATGGCAGAAGAAAAAAAAAACGCCTAAATCAAAAATTAGATCCAAACTTCAAGAGGACACACTGTGATAGTAAAGTCATGGATCTTTGCACAGATTTCATCTTGCATTTCAAAAAGCTCTCCCAGCATTAACTTCTAATCAATCATATCCCCAGGACATAGAAGGACATGAAAGATCTGGAAAGGAATTATATACAGTATTTTTTTTTTATTTTAGAGAGGATTTAAAAATATTTATAACCTGTCTATACATAGTGGAGAGAGCACGTGTACACATGAGTATTGTCCCTGAGGAGCCCAGAGGAGATATCACATCCCCTGGAGCTGGTGGTTGGAAGCCACCTGCCATAGATTCTAGGAACTAAACGCCAGTCCTCCTCTCTGAGACCAGTGTACATTCTTTACTACTGAGCCTTCTCTTCAGCCCCCTCATTCTCTCTTCGCAATCGCAGAATACTCTGGGTAAACCTGCAGACATTTTAAGGAAGTATGACAGGTGGTGAGGAGGTGACTGGAATTAATTTACACGTGAGAAACAGTATGGAAAGCTGCAGTCATTCATGTGTACAAAGGCACACAGAATGTGATGAAGCGACAGAGAGAAGACAGACATGTGTTCTGAACATAACAGGGGTTCGATGTCAGGCTTTTGCATAATGGAGAGCAAGATTGCTGTCTTCTGTACAGGAACACACACTCTAAGTGATGTCAATAGCTCATGCTACATGGAATATTCACTACTCATATGTGACCAAGGACAATATTTTATGCTAATTTTATAAAGAAACTGAGGTCCTGATAGGATATTTGCTGAATGCCAAAAAGTACTGTAACAAGAAAGTGAACACTGGTCTTGAACTGGAGTCCGGACTGTTAGCTTCGGCTTATGTCTTTTAGCTGTCCGTGGCTCATTCTTTGCTAAGCTGAGGAGTAACTTCCATGATCTTGTCTTAGTCCTTCAGAGTTGGACACTTCAGATGTTTTCACTCATCTGTTATTCTCCCCTTCAAATGCTACAGAACAAATCACCCTCCTGTGGGAAATCTTCCAGCTATAATTATTAAAAGCACAAGTAAACATGTCCAGAAAAGCTTGAGGGAAAGCCCATAATTCATGTAAAACTTGTAGCCTACCTTGCAAGCCACTGGCAGGAACCCAGGGCTTGGAAGAATCAGCCTCAGGACAACAGACACACAGATGTTTTCTGTGATATCTCTGGACAAGAGGGACCTTTTTCAATGATTTTCTGTCACCATGTAAAAGTAATACATTCTATGAACAGTTTAATGGCCAAATAAAAGATTACTGGTTACCCCATGGAAGAGATTCTCTCTCAATTCTGCTGTTCTCCCAATACATCTCACAGATTTTCTTTCAGGACACATAGATGTTCTTATTTCCACCAGGACTCATAGTTGTCCATCTCTCCTGGAGCAGCTCAGCTCCAGCAATGCTCAGCTGAGACTAAAGGTAAAGCACGCTGGGCAAGTTGACAGTCAGAAGACTATGGGCTTGAATTTTTAGCTGGTGGAAATGAAATGGCTTTAAACTTAAGATTTAATTTTTTAAAGAAAATTTAGATAAGAAATGTTGTTAGGTTAGCTATATTAGAACAAAAGGATTGGAAATGTGTGTGTTTGGTGTGCATGTGATAGACATGCATGTAGTATATGTGTGTACAATAGGTACACATACTGTAGGTGTGCATACTATGCACCTGTGAATACAGATGACGTTATGAACATGTGTACCTGGGTATGTGGAGGCCAGAGGATGATATTGAATATCATCCTCTATTGATTTTTACTCTGGTTTTTGGGTTTAGTTTTTTTTTTTTTTTTTTTTTTTTTTTTTTTTTTTTTTTTGAGTTTTCCACCAAACTTAGAGCTCATTCATGAGCTAGAACAGCAGACATCCATGTATCTAAATGTCCTCTCTCCATGGTAGGGTTATTATGCATGAAGACACCTACCTGGTGTACACATCTTGAGGATCAAAACGTTGGTCTCCATTCTTGTACTACAGTCACCTTATCAGCCCACCTCCCCAGTTTCCATAGTTGGGGGTCTTTAACACTCATAGATGGAGGTAAGTTATTTCACATCATGAAAATATCTTGTTACTTACTCTTTTCCTTTATTTTATTGCATTCAGTGTTTAAATGACACCATTCTTTCTTGACATGGTCACTCTTAACATTTCATTAGTATATGATCACAAGACTTCACCTGTTCACCCAGAATGGAAACATTGTAAGAGAAGTAGAATTTCTGATTCCCAAGCACATGGACAGACAGACTGCTAATTGGAGGAGTGGACAGAACCATTGATGTACTTCTACATGGGCTCAACATAGCTGTTCATGTTGTACTGTTTTGAAGCATGGGGACATGAGTTATTACATACTTCTTGCATCCATCAGTGCTGGAGGCCACAATGTTGCTCTTGGACACCCTGAGTACCTTCCCCAGTCTCACGACAATTACTCACTAGGCACACTGGAGGTATGATCATGATGGGAGATTAAGAGAGAAAACAGTTTCCATGCCTGAGGTATGTCTTTTGGTTAAAGCACTTTCAGATGTATCACACCATGTATTTTCTGTGTCTTTGTTAGAGCACATTCTACAACTGAGAGGGAAGGGTAGCCCGAAGAAATGTAATGGCAAGACTCAGGCAGCTGAAGCATTTGCTCAGTGAAGCTGCATGATATGCTCAGGTCTGTTGCTTTTAATAACATGAGGTCATGTGACTGACACACAGCAGTGAGGCCATGTGACTGGCACACAGTGGGGTGCACTGTACAATAACAGCAGCAGTATCTGAAACTTAGGGATGTGAATCCTAATACCACAAGCCAAAAATAAATCAGAAACTTAAGTTGGGCCAGTCATCTACATGTTTTCATGCTTCAAATATGGTTCTAATGACGATGAAACTGGTGAAGTGGAGAACCCTGGCATTTGCTAAACACTGTGGCCTAATAATGTGGTAACTGGTACAAATTTCTTTCAAACTTTCTACAGATACCCTTACTGTCTCTCCTAGTAAAATCACAAAGCCATCTATGTCAAGTTTCTAGAAGAGCTCATAGCCAGTAAAAGCAGGGTATAAACTAACCCATGTATGGCAGAAGAACTACCTGCAGTTTCTCACTTCCTCCCTGATCTTTGAAGATGCTATGCCTATTGTTGATGATCAATTTATCTAGACATACCCAGGAGACAAAGCTCTGTGCATGTCAGAAGTTTCTAGATTAAGTTAGCTGAAGTAGAAAGACCCAACCTAACAGAGTGGCAGCATCATGTGGCCTGGGGGACTAAATAAAATGGAGGAAGTAAACAGATTGCAGACATTCATCATCTTCTTTCTTTCTTATTTTGTATTGGATATTTTATCTATGTACATTTAAAATGTTATCCCCTTTTCTAGTTTCCCCTCCAGAAACCTTCTCTCCCATCCCTCCTCCCCCTGCTTCTTTGAGGGTGCTCCACCAGCTGCCCACTCCTACCTCATGGCCCTGGCATTCTCCTACACTGAGGCATCTAGCCTTCAGAGGACTAGGGTACTCTTCTCCCACTGATGTCTGACAAGGCTATCCTCTGCTACATATGCAGCTGGAGCCATGGGTTCCTCCATATATATTCTTTGGTCGGTGGTTTAGTCTCTGGGAGCTCAAGGGGGTCTGGTTGGTTTCCTAGGCATATACCCAAAAGATGCTCCAACATATAACAAGGACATATGCTCCACTATGTTCATAGAAGACTTATTTATAATAGCCAAAAATTGGAAATGACTCAGATGTCCCTCAACAGTGGAATATTGATGCAGAATGTGTGGTACATTTACATAATAGAGTACTACTCAGCTAGAAAATCAATGACTTTAAGAAATTTGAAGGCAAATGGATGGAACTAGAAAGTATTATCCTAAATGAAATAACCCAGTCACAAAAGAACACACATAGTATTTACCACTGGTAACTGGATACTAGGCAAAGAGCTTGGAATACCCATGACACAACTCTGAAGCTCAAGAAGAAAGATGAAAGTGTGGTTGCTTCAATCCCACTTAGAGAGAGAAACCAAATTCTCACAGGAGATAGAGGGAGGGAGAGATTTGGGGGAAAGTGTGGAGTGAGGGGAGAAAATAAGGTGCAAAAATCAGGTATGGTAGGAGACAGAAAGGACATACAAGGGGTCAGGTAATTGAACAGAGGGGTGTGGCAATGGGGCAATGGGAAACTGGGAGTAGCCACCAGAAAGTCCAAGATGCCAGGAAAGCAAGAGGGTCCCGGGACTCAATGGGGATGAGATTAGCTGGAATGCCCAACAAAGAAGAAGGAGAAACTTTAGAGATCCTATCCAGAAGTTAAGCAAGGCCCCCAGTTGGAAGATGGGGTCACCCAGTCATCTCCAAATTTTTAACCCAGATTTTATTTGCTCCTGTTTGAAGGAAATACGGGACAAAGTATGAAACAGTGACTGAAGGAAAGGCCATCTTCTTCCGAAGTGTGAACACACAGAGACCTGCTGACTCACACTCTCCTTGACATGATGGGTTTTTGCCATGATGGTCTCTATGCTCTATGCTCAAAGAATGAGCTAAGACAAAGCCTCTTTTTCTTCCTTAAGTTGCCTCTGTTAAGTATTGTTGTCATTGTTATAAGCAAAGTAGCAAATCAAAAAGAATTTTTTTGTTTGTTTCTTGAAATCAAGTGCACATGACTCCTCAAAATGTTGAAGTAAACAGATCCCATCCAAACACTTTCTTGCGATTTGTTTTTCACTTCTTTGGGGGTTTCTTCATCAATAGTTTTTGTCCCTTTTATGGCCATCAGGAGTGCCTACTTCTTGCTACTCATTGGCCAGTCCCAAGCAGTAACTGAAATTCTTTTGATGCCCTTCTTCCATGACCTCTTACTTCCATGAGCGT
The DNA here is from genome assembly GCF_963924665.1 of Micromys minutus. Taxonomy (NCBI): domain Eukaryota; kingdom Metazoa; phylum Chordata; class Mammalia; order Rodentia; family Muridae; genus Micromys; species Micromys minutus. Next base: position 11,538,708 of record NC_137969.1, read on the forward strand.
TTAGAATGTACATATCTTGGATTTCATGCAGGACTAATGAAAGGAGGCTCAGGCTCGCCGTCATATGCTCCAGAGCTCTCTGCCTGTCTTTTTTACAGCGCTCCTCACACTTCTAATTACTTGTTCAATGTCACTGCCTAATTACTTCTTCCCCACATGTTCTCTATTAAGCTTTAGAGGCCCTAAGCTCTGACAAGATAATGGTGTCTTCTCCAACACCAGATGGATTTTGAAATTTAAAAAAAAAAATTAAAGAATTCAAAAGTATAAAATAAGTTTAAGACAGCCAGGAAAGTTTTACCCATTGTACTTACTTTAGACCTTATATGACCTATAATATTAATCTATGTACATTCTTTATTATCTATAGTTGAACTCTACTACATGATGATATTTGTAGGCTATTTATAGGCAACTCAGAAGCAGTTACAAGATGTTCATATAATCATATCAGTCAGGGATTACCAGGGAAACAGAAACAGGGAGGCCAGGGTTCGGGGGGAGAAGATAATTGTGTCTGCAAAGGTAATTAGAGAATGAGAAGTCTAGAGAAAGAGAGTTGAAGCTGATTATACATATGCAGTCCCTATCCAAATGTCTGGTCATCTGCAACAAGGGTGTAAGCTCAAGGTTGAGACAGAATATGAAGGTAGAAGACCAATGTCCCAGCTCAAAGACAGTCATGCAGCGAGAAATACTCTTTCCTCCTACCAATAGACTGCATGATTCTCACCCATATTAAAGAGGCAAATGTGCATCACTTGATCTCAAAACTTGAATGTTAGTCTCATTAAAATCAACCCACAGTTATACTACATGAGTGGTCCATGGTTCAGTCAAGTGGATGAATAAAATTATTGATCAGGATTATAATAAATGGAATAAACTACATTTCATATGGTTACCTGTATCAGGTAAAAGTAAGAGCAATTACATAATAAGACTAACATGAATGCCAATGACTAGAGTCTCTCACCCTGCTACTTTAAGTTCTCAATCTGTATTTCCTCAATTCCTGTCTTCCTTATCCCTACTAGCCACTACATTGTTTTCTATCTCTAAATATTTGTTGTTTTTTATATTCCCTATGTGAGTAAGATCATGCAATATTTATCATTTGTCTCATATTTCATATAACATAGTATTATCAAGACAAATCTATATCACGACAAAGGACAAGGTCCTATATTTTACACATAGCTAATATTCTTTTTGTATATATATATACATATATATATATATATATATATATATATCACAGTTTTTTTATCCATTTATGCTTCAAAGAACATGTAGATTATTTATTGGAGATATTATGAATAATTCTGCAGCGAGCAGTGTAAGTGTCATAAGGGATAATCAATTTGTTTCCTTTGGGTACACAAAGGATTATTCCTCAGTTATCTAGAAACCTTATTTCTAATAACTTCAGGTATTATCATATTGTTTTCATAAAAGCCAGTAGGAATCTCTATTTTTGTTGACAAGGCTGAATCATTCATCTTTCAGCCACTCTTTGGGAATTTCATAGATTGGTCCTGATCAAAGTCTATCCTAGTGAGTATTTAATTAAAACTTGTAGTAAATTTAGCTCAAAAATTGGCTTTATTTGTACTTTCACTGTATGTTTACCTTTATCTGTCAATTTTATATTTTAACTTATTTGGATGACAATGATTATCATTCATTTCTGATGAAAAAAAATATTTCCTAAGTCATTTTAGCAAGGCAGGGCTATTGGTAATGAACTCCCTTAGTTTTTACATGTTTTTGGCTTCATCCTTTTTCTTTTTTGAAAGATAGTTTTGCTGGACATTACAAATGTATTCTATGGTTGGCTGTATGCTCTAAGATATCCTTTTTAATATTCGATAATAGGGTCCCTTTGCTATAGTACAGCAAAGTTTCTGCTGAGAGACCCACTCATAGGATGAAAGGGATTCTCTGATGTCACTCAGTGGCTTTGTTAACTTCAAAATTCTTCTTGGTCTTTGGATAATTTGGTTGCAATATGGCTTGGAAAAGGCCTATTTTAGCTACACTTATATGGAGACCTTCCGGGTACCTGGATCTAAATGGTCCCATGCCTCGCAATACAAGAAGCTCTCAGTTATTTCATTAAGTGTCATTTGTTGCTTCTCTTGGTGGTTTTGTAAAGTCCCCCTGCCGGGTTTTCTTTTTCTTTGTTGAAAATAGATGGAATTCATTAAATAGGAAGCTCTGAAATGTCAGAGTGGCCAATGTCTCACTGAGGTTTTTTTGTTTGGGATTTTTTTAATAATTATTTTGCATTCTCTGTCATGTAATCTGTACATTCCCACTTGTTTGCTGTTAGTTACTTGGCTACTGTGATTTTTTGGGGTGGGGTGGGTTATACAAATATCTTCATTGTTTTTCTTTTCCATCCCTATGTTTCTGCATCATTGACTGCACAATGGGATGCTACATCCTCTTTTCATTTTGCAAAGTGGCTTTCACAGGACAGGCTGTGGACCTGCAGACAGGTAGATGGTACCAGTCATTCAGTGTTCTATTTTTCTTGATGATAAACACTTTTTATGATAAAACACTCTGACCAAAAACAGCAAAGGGGAAGAGGGAGGTTTTTTGTTTTGTTTAGGTTTGTTTGTTTGTTTGTTTCATCTTACAAGTTTCAGTTCATCACTGAGAGAAGTCAATGCAGGATTTCAAACAGGACCTTGAAGACAGGCTTATTGGCTGTTTTACATGGCATTAGTTTTGAACAAGGAACTAAATGACAGCCGAGAAAGTACAGCAGGAACCATGAAAGATGCTGCTTGCTAGCTAGCATTCTTAACTGTCCATGACCACTTTCAGGTAGAACAATACTATTCACAATGTACTAAGGCTGTCCTACTTCAATTAGCAATCAAGATAATCCCCCCACACAAACAGAAGCCAATCTGACCTAGGCAATTCGTCAATCCATGCTTTTCCTTGAGATGACTGTAGGCTGTGTCAAATTAATAAATAAAGCCAACAAATAGGATTTGAAAAGTGTCGGTGCTCAGCTTCTATGTGAGTGTGATAAGGAGTTTTCCTGAGTCTTTTTCAGTTGTAATAAGCATTACAATGACTATGTCTGCACAGGTGCTCAGTAATCTAGGCTACAAAACTAGTAATTGTAAAAGCAAGGGCTTACAGGGCTTTGTTTACCTCTCAGTGTAAAGCCTTATTGAAGAGGATGCTCCCTTATGAGATCTAAGGGCTCAACAGGAGCCACAATGACTCTTTCATCCAGGTAAATGTGTTGGGAAGGGATATTATTGCATTAACATTTTCTGAGGAAGTATAAATAAATGTCCACCCCACTCTCACTTTATATTGGACATGTAGCAAATATCAAAATTCAATTGTACCAAAGTCTGTTTTGTTTTGTTTTTTAATTTATTGGTCTTACTTATACTGCGTGAATGAAGGGTCACTTGTAGGATCACACAGGATTCCAGATTATCCATACTTTCAATTTTTTACCTCAACTTGAATGACAATTTCTCCATATCTGCATATATGGAGTTTCCCAGCAGCTGCCTTTTTACATTCTTATATTCTGACTTCAAGAGAGTGAGATCATATGAAGTTTCACAGACTTACATTTGGCTTAGAAACAGATATAAGAAAAATCTCAGGGAAAAGTCCATTGATCGTTCCTACTCCTTTTTGTTCATGAGGCAACATACACAGTCAACATCACATCAGCAGGTCTGGTACTGGGAATTTCTTGTGATAGTCACATTTATTGTGACTGAGATGCTGCATCTGATGATGTAGATCTGCTCCACCATGATTTTGTGCTTGGAAGACAATGTTCTGCAAATCTGCAGAGACAAATTCCTGGGCTTAGAATATCACAAAATATGATAGCACCTTTGACCTTAGTGCAATTTCACTTTCAATGGCTTTCACTAGTGGAGAGATACAATTCAAAAGCTAGGCCAGGGTTGCATGCTCAGACGTGCACACTAGGAACTCAGACCATCAGCAGAGCTCTCAGGAAGAAAAAATAATCCAAAGCTTTGGACCTTGGGAGCCAAGTCACAGATTTAACCCAAAGTTGTGAACTAACAGGATAAAACAGCATTTCAAGCTCTAGTAAATACACTCCATTGGGAAAAGCTGAACCCTGAAACGATAAAACAGGGAAGTAACCCAGGTTCGAGGGTTGGGTGTAGCAATGGCAAAGGCTTAGTAATGAGAACATGCTACCAGATAAACTGGACTATCAATAATGAAACGAAACAATAGTGTCTCCACTTCACAAAGGCCAGTGACATTATCAGCTTTAAGGGGACAGTACAACTGCATTGCAGGTACTTACAGAACTGTGATCATTTGACTTGAAAGGTGCAATAACTCAGGCCTGCCAAGGCATTGATGTTCTAGACTGCAAGTCACTGCATCTTCTCATTCTGTTAATGTGTGTGCACAGCATTTAGCAGTCTGTACATACCTGAAAGTTTGATGCTGCATCAGTGTCCTACTTCTCTGGTATGCCAAAGGCTAGACTCCCCAGTGACTTCATCCTTATGCACAGTGCTTAGCAAGAGGTTCCCACCAGATGTGTGACTGCTGTGTTAGTTCAGGGCTCAGGGTCTCAAGCAATCGGGAGTCACCAGCACTTCTCCTAATAAGTACAACAGAACATAAGACGAGGGTGTAGAGTACTTGGCACAAGCGGTAAAGAGGCAGTGGAAGCTCTGCTCAGGCCCATAACAGGTGCTGGAGAGCAGAGCCTCATGAAAGCAAAAGTTCAATAGCTTTGTGTACTTGGAATGAAACACATATTAGCAGGGGCGGAACATGGTTGCTGGGGACTTACCTGAATATCCATTGGGGCAGCTCAGTTTTTGAGCACCACAGAACATCCTTGGCTGGACTCAGGACCTGGGAAGGATCCATGAGTACTCAACAGTAAGAATTCTAAGTGTTCATGGTAGTGGTGGGCACTAAGGCAGACTCTTACCTTTTCTTCACAGAGCAGAAGTCCTCTAATCCCAAGTTGACCTCATCTGGAGAGACAGGGTATCAAAAGCTCTGTGTTCTTTTATTTCTGTTCAGCCATCGGAAGTTTCTAAGCTCTAGCAGACACCGCAATGCAAGAAGGCTTAGGCTATATTCCTAGCTATTCTGGGATTCATAGAGCCTATATCTGCTATGGTTCTTTGAAACTCATTGTTTTACATTGTGCTTTTTCTTTAGTGATTTTTGGGGAAAGTGTGTGCTTGCGTGTGTTTGTGCGTGTGTGTGTGTGTGTGTGTGTGTGTGTGTGTGTTTTATCTTTCCATTTTCTTTTTTTTTTAAGAAGGAAGGATGTTACGTGTTTCCAGTGAGTCACACTATGCATGCCTTGCAACCTAATTTGTAAAGGGACAGTGAGAGAATTTCCCCTCATGGGTGCCCTTAAATATGAATTTGAACTTTCTACTGGGTAGCCCTGTATTGTTTCTACCTGACTTGTGAATAGCATGAAGACACTTGGTCACAGAATAGTGTCAGTGCCTACACTGTGCCTAGGCCAACAAACGGTATTTATCTTAATAAAGACACAATGAAGGATGAAGGAAGAGTAGAGGCATGTAAAGGGAGAACAAGAATTTGGAAAACAAAATAATTGATAAAGAAAAAAGAGGGAGAAAGAAAAAAGGAAGACAAAAATGAATAAATACACAAAGACACTAGAGGACAGTCAGAAGATAACAGCACTGTTGGCTTCAGTCTGATGCTATTGGAAAGAAATGCTCTGGTGCTGAACCCCCAGCCCATGGTCCATGGTAAGATCTCAAAGCATCATCTGTTCTGTTATTGTTTAATTCTAGAGTAAATGCTGCCATAATCGTTTAACAGAATCATGAACTGTGTCTTCATTTACTTACAGGGTACAGTTTTCGATACTTGACAGCCCATTGCTCACATTGGATTCATCATCAATAAGAAATGTAGCATAAGCTTTCAGCTCACAGCCAAAGTCCAATGAGGAAAAGACTCATGGGCAGTACTGTGATATGTGATTTTCTCTGTTTAACAGCAACACAGTCCTTAGGACTTCATAATTCTCTCACCTTAGAAAATGAACAGTGTTATCACTGGCAGCTCATTTTTAGCTACTCACCCCTTTGTAATGATCTATTGTAAATTAAAGTATGCATTTAACTAGATTTAACACACTGTATCAAAACAGCAATATTAACAGGGCTTGCCACCAACATTTCATAAAAGTTACAGGGAGTGTATGTATTTAATCCACTTATGAATACTGGATTTTTAAAGATAACATCAGTTTTTTAAGGTGTCAAGACATAACCAAGACTTTATTTTCAGCATTTTCTTGATAAGAAACAATGGTATGTGTTGGTACAACATTCAGATTAATCAATTAAACCCTCAAAAATAGATGATTTATTGCACATGCTAAAGATGGGAAAGGACACCAATATACTATTTCAAAAAAACTATATCTTTAGGTTCCCCAGATTCTAATGTGGCAGGATATTATTATCCACTGGAGCCATAAAGACTTTTATAGAGATATTTTCCCCTTTAGCCCTGTTATTTTAATTTGTGCACAGATTTTAACACAGGCAATTTCCCCCTGCAAGGGCTTTTCACTAATAGAATTATACTGCCTTAACTCAAAATAGTCTTTGGTTCTTAGTCCACTGGGCTCAAAAGATTATTTTCTTGTGGTAGAGAGCTCTCCACATGGCCCAGGAGCATACCATTATCTGCACTGAGCACCCCAATCCTCTCCATCCTTCAAGAGGCTCCACAGCTGGGCCCAGCGTGAAAATGGCAAGCATTAGAGAGCTCCAAGAGTTTATTTTCCTCTGGCCGGGCTATTTGGTTGCTGGATTCCCATCAATGCCATCACAACACATGCCTTTCAATAAAAAGGGATCCTAACAGGATTAAATGTAATTTAGAGTCAATAAGGAGAAGTTTGCCATCGGGTGGAATTATAGTAGACAGTGTGATCAGAATGTTGTGAATCTGGAAGGTTCTCAGGGATGTGTTCTACTGTACAAAAATGAAACACGGAAGGCAAAGAAATTGTTTATTTGCTGCCAGACCTTCCAATGGTTCTGTTTTTCCATGCAAATAAATTCACAGTTTAATAAGGAGTGTATATTTTAGTTTGCAGGAAGGCAAAAAGAGAGAAAAACATTTGCAGAGTAGAATACAGAAAAAAATTCACCACTGTTCTTCAATATATGCATGGCAAATAGAATGTTACAGTTCTGCAGTACATGGAAACTGAACCCACAAGAGGCACAGAGAGCTCACCCCAAAATAGCATTTGATGAAGAGTGTTTTTTTAACCCATCTCTTGGTAAACAGTATCTTTGAAACGTGGTCACTATTCTAAAAAACAACTCTGCACTTCCTGGGGAGGATAGATATGGAAAAGTAATAGAGGAATTAACATTCACTTGGAGCTGCAGTCCAGGTGAAATGTGCCAGCACAGCTAGAGGGTGTGGCTGCTTTGTTGGATGAGCCAATACATGCCACTCATATAAAGCACGTGCTTTTGTTTAGATGAAAAGAATTGGAAAGTAAGAGGGGTATGGAGCAAGGACTGGTTATCTGAGGTTGCTTCCCTTATGTTTAAGTCTTGAACCAATACCAATAGAAAATAACAATCATGACTACTATTATCATTTAGTGGGCTGTAGGCATAGTTCCTTTTCATATATGTTCTCAATTTATTTTAAAATAGCCACATAAATAGTTTTATTTTAATATTCACAAAACAGATGGTTAAATGTTAAAATCATGAACATAAGTTGTTGAGGTCTCATGTTTTTGAACACACAGATCTGAAATAAAGCTCTGGGTTAAATGGAATTTCTTAACAATAATTTCTGTCATGTGAAAGCTGAAATATGAAACTGAAATCACGGGGGAGTGTTGGTTTGGTGATTCATTTGTGGGAAGAGCACCAAATTTGTAGGAGATAAGATTCCAAAGCAGAACAACCTGTGTGGATAAGTGGGCAAAGAGCATGTTTGGGAATAGATGGTGGCCATTGTTAAAAAGAAAGAAGCTATGCATCTGCATTCTATGAAATGGCCACCTGGAAGGTAGAGAAAGTTGGCAGAAGTTTCAGACTCATGGAGGAACTTATATGAAAGGGCCTGGGGTTAAACTACATGTCAGGGCAGCTGTCTGAATGTTTCTAGGAATCATCAGCTCTGGGTACCAGGCTTGCTTCTTCTAGATTTTTGCCAAGAAAAAAAAAAATGTGTGTGTTTGATGCCCCTCCCAAAGTTGGATGGATTTCCATTGAATGCTCCATTGTATGTGTCTCTGGTTGGTATTTGTTATTTATCTTCTTATTGCCATAATTCCTTTATCTGGAGAGTGATCATGATAGAATGTCTTAAGGGAACAATGTTAGGATTACAGAAATCTATCCACACCTGAAATTTCAGCTATGAATTAAAATCTGACTACATCATATGGATTAAATTAATGACTTTATACACTGATAAATTACAGAAATAGAATATTACCCTAGGTAAAGAAAATACAAAATAAATTAAAGCTGAAGTTAGTCACCACTGGACAAGTAAACACAAGACTAAAAAATATTACATGTTCAGCACGTGCTCCTGTTAGAATGGCTATCACCAAAAAGAAAAATATTCAACCACTGACATGGAAGTGAATGAAAAAGAACCCATGACACTGTTGGTATGAATGTAAATTAGTGGAAGCATTTTGATAACATTATGGAAGTGTCTTGACATTGAAAAACTAGAGAGAGCAATTCCAGTACTGGGTATTTAACTAAAGGAAATTAATTTTGTCTGTTCAACCTGAATATTCATCAATAGTTGAATGAGTAAAAATAATACATTATTGTAAGGAAGATTTTAAAAGATAAGATGTGTCTTTTACAACATGTGGTAGAAATGACTTTTTGATACATTACTATCAGTTAGGGCAACATAGAAATGGACCTCAAGAACATTATGTAAAGACAAATAAGCCAAGCACAAAACATAAGATATCACATGATCTTACTTAGAGGTGAAAGCTGAAAAAAAACCAACTCACAATAGTGTCAGGTGATATGGTAGTTAATGAAGACCATCAATGGTGAGAACAAAATACTTGGGACATATTAGAAAAGGAAATAGGGAATTGGGGAAGTAACCCCATGGTAAAGCACCAGCATCTAGGAGGACCTGTGTTCAATTCCCAACACTAGGGCGAAGAAAAGCTAGTAAGACTAACTATGTATAACACAAAATCCAATTAGTTACTTTAAACAAGAGAAAGTAATTAATCTCAAAAACAATGATCAGTGTTTTAAAACCCTTGCTGTGGGTTATGTTCCTGGTTAGAGCAAAGTAAATGTTGGTCATTTTCTATCTGTTGCATCATTGTCACCTCACAGAATCATTGTTGACATACCCAACCCTCATTATCCAAATGTCCAAGAGCTTTATTTATCATTGAAGTTTGTTTTTAAAAAAATCTGAAAACAACTGAGTTTTGTCATGATGACATATGCTATAAATGACCATGTTAGGGTTTAGCATTCCATGTTTTCTTATTTTCTTCACATCAGTTAGTTGTGAGGCAGGTCTCTGTTTGAAGCACCATCTTCTGCTAAGGGAATCCGATCTAATGATGATTGAGAGATGCTCTAATCTTCTGATATAACAGTAAGACATTGAGGGGGTGTCAGACTTAATTGACAGAACAATAGTAGTAGGTCATTCCCATAGAACTTTGGCCATAGTAAAGGGGCAAAGCATGAGGTTAAATTTATGGTGCAGGCCTTAAATCCAATTGGGAAATAGTTGGTTACTATCAGGACATTTCTGTCATTATTGTAAGAATGGGTATATCTTGTCAGACTAGTCATGACTGTAACTCAAGTGTTCAAGGCTAGAAAATATGTATGATTATATTTCTCCTCCTGTACCATACATAAAACTTTCTAGCATCATGAAACTATCAAGTAGGAATTAAAGACTAAGGTTAGGAATGCATTGATTTCTCCATTTTCTATGATTCTAGTATATTGGGACATTGCAGGAACCAGATGCTATGGATGAATATAAGGAAATGACATTTCTGGACAAATCAGGGTAGTTGCACAAAGGAGCCTACAGCAATTGTGACAGTATGCCCAATAACTGAGCAAGCTCAGGCAACATACCTGGTGGATGCTGGGAGGGGAATGGTTAGCCTTATTTAAGTGTTTGACCTTTGGTAGGTCATCCAAGCTCCGGTAGAAATCCATAAGTCCAAGAACATTTGAGCAGCACAAATTGTACATGACAGGCTCTTAAGTGCCCCAGGCTGCCTTCAAAGTCACTATGCAGCCTTGAATTTCTGTGCTGCTGCTTCTCTATCCTGTATTCTAGGATTGTTAGCACTTGTTACCACACCCAACCTAGATGATGTTCATTTGCCCATCAAACCACCTGTGACCATCCCAGCTGTTCAAAATTATTCCCTCCTCTGTGTATGAACAATTAGCCTTTAGAAAATTCTCTTGACATTTCTTACTTTCGCAAGTCTCAATCAAGCTGCACAAGAATAGGTGATTCTTCAGAGCCACCACACTGAGCCCTTTCAAACTGCTGTGTAGATGGGTTTAATAAACATATACTGATTGAGTCACAGCATACCTCTAACCACAATGATGATGTAAAAATGGAATCTTCTCAACACAGTCTAACACTGAGAGAGTGCACAAGTGTCATCCTCTGCCTACTAGAAAACAAGCCAACCGAACAAATAAAAATCAGCATCTCTTCTTCGGTCCAGCAAACAACTGAGGTCTGATGAAAAAATGGCTGTCAGTGAAATTAGAGTAACCGATAGTCATGGTGATATGTCCCACGTTAGCAGAAAGCCATGCAGAGAGATTTTTGTGTGAAACAGACCTACTCCCATGAAAGGAAACCTATACAGACTTGATGAATTGCCAGAGCCTTGATGTGGTGAAGTTCGGGAGTGAAAACACAACATCCTCGGATAGCACACTCCTGCCGCCTTCCGGGAAGCCATTCTATGCATGCTGTGTACTTGCTGATTTGACTGCCAGGACAGTCCTATTTTCATTTTGCACATGGGGAAACAGAGGCAGGTAGAATGTGAGGAAGTCGATACATGTTACTTAGCTAGAAAAGGTTTTCATTTTTAATGTTGCAATGTTAGAGCTTCAGAGAAACATGCCTCAAGAGCCCACACACTTGGTGCTGGCAATGCTGCGTTTCCTTGATACCAGCTACCAATAGCCATGCAGACAGAACAGAAAGCAAAAGGCCCCAATCACTGCTCATCTCTGTGAACAGCCAGTCTACTCACTTTAGAAAACAGCCCTCACAAGAGAACCAGGGTGAGGAAGAGAGATGAGAGTGAAACTAAGGGGTGGCACCGAAACGAGCTGCTTTTTATGTAGGATTCAAAAATGTCACAATATACCTGACTATTTTAAAATAATTAATATATGCTGATAAAATGTTATATTAAAACCCCACTTCCATCTCTTCTCACAGTTAGGAAGTGTCTTTCCCCTAAAACCTTAAATGAGCACTTTGACCTCACCTACCCAGCACACCCACGATATCTCTGCACTCAGCTGTACCCCATACCTAAGGACCAACATAATGTATGGCAGCTCCATGGAACAGCATCCTTACGGCTCTTCGTGCTTCCGTCTCTGCACCACATCCTTCCCAAGACAGCGCTAACCTACAATATTATGCTGAGTGATGAATATGTGTTCTCCAGGAGAGGTGTTCTGCTAGTAATTAAACAGTATTAATTCCATCAGCCTTGATTTACATTCTGAGCTCTCAGTAATAAGGGTCAGCATTTTATTTTCTTTTTTTGACCAGCCCAGAGTAATAGAATTGGTGTTTAAGGATTATCATATAAATCTGTTTTTCAGAGGGAGGCAGTCAGTATTAAAGAATTTTTTCAATATATTACAAACGTATTCATTATTCTTGAGTTCATAGAAATAATTAAAAACTATAGGCCACACACAAATTTCCAAAACATAAAAATAGGACAAGTACTGTATAGTCCAACAGTGAAGTTGCCAACTTCTTGGTTTCAGGCTTTAATGAGAAATGGTTCCCACCTTTTCACACAATAAAGAACTCAGGTGGAACCCCTCCCTTCTCAGGAGTTAAGGGACCACGCTCCCTCTGCCTATCAGAATCAAGTGGCCTCTCATTTTGTGTACATTTTTAGAAAACTACCAGTTGTCTATTTTAAAACACAAAGTACTTTTTAGTAAAAAAATAATAATAATAATTTTCTCAAATACGACTACCAGGATGCAGATATGTGTTCATATCACAGAGAAAACTGGAAACCTAAAACAATCAAGGAAAAACAATGACATCCTAGAATGTCTCTCTACTCTACCCCTGAGATACTTATTTAAAACAAACATAAAGCATGGCCATTAACACCCTTGGGTGGCCTTACACGCTTTGAATGCAGTGTCTATAAGGACTAAGCACAAATAACAACTCTTGCTTTTCCATTCAAAGTATTCACAGTCTGATTCCTTGACAGGCAAAACATAACCCATCTTGTTCTCAAATGCTAAGACAAACCACGAAATACAATATTAATTGAAATACTATAAGGGCTTAAAAATTTGGCAGAGGGAGGGGAAAGTTGATGAGGACTTTTATGTTTACTCCCTACTGTTGTTTGTTTGTCTTTTGTTGGTTTTCATCTTAACCACAGGGTAATTTATGTCAAATTATATGACTAATTGGGAAGCTGCACGTTGTTTGGTCCACCTTTAAAATGAAAAGTTGTCCTGTAAAAGCCAGAAGAGGGCTGCAATGGGCCACATCTCAGGGAAGAAGCTTGGACACAAACAACATAAATGTTGATTTCACCTGGTAGACCAAATGTGACACACTGTTTTATCTACAATGGAATATTAATTTTCTGGTTCGGTTAAGAAAAATACGGTGCTCATTTGTACTGTTGTAAAATTTGTGAATTTGCCCCATAGGATAAGTAATACTCAAAGCAGCATCCTAATTAAAAGAAAAACTCAGTTGCCGTGCAAGATAATATAGGAGGGCATATAAATTGTAAATAAGATGCATGGTAAAAATGAAATAGACAGGCTGGATTGGAAAGGGATGAAATAAGCTTTGGAAATGTGCTTCTTAAATGAACACAAATTGTGAGATAATGTCTCATTGAACAATAAAAATAACAAACCAGTGGCAAAGATGTAATAGAATTCCCCATGTATACCATTTTAATCTTAATATAATTTTCCCCAGTGCATCCATGTTTATTGAACTACTATGACCGATTCTTTCTCACTCTGTCCAAAGTTACTGAGATTGTGTTCTCCGCTGTAAATAATTCCCGTATAATGAACATAAAAACGATCCAGAAATTGACCACAGTTTATAAGAGGAAAAATGACATTGCATCTACTCACAGAAAATGCCCTCCTCGAATGCCAAGTCTATGCACAGTTTCTTTGGAGAAGCAGTGCGAGAGGACAGGAAAACCTCCCTGTTTCCTGCTTGGTCATCAACTTAACACCTGTGTTGTGATGCTTTTTCTGTCCAGACAATATAGAGAGGATTCCTAGAGAATCCTTATTTGCAGTGTGTTGGATCAGGAGTGGATGTGAGGCATCCTAGGCTAGTTAAAGTCACACATAAATTGAGTGTACAGGGTGGCCTGCCTCATTTCCTCAGTCTTCAAAGAGGAGATGATCATACTATTTAAATGACAGAGATGCATATAGGAAAGGTGTACTGGAGGGAGAAATGGAACCCCCAAAGGAGTCCTGTCCTGACTCCCACTGAAGAATCTCAGCAATCCTCCAACAACAATCAATCCCATGAGCACCATAAACATTCTTAGCCTCCAGTGTAGTACATTTCCCCTGCCTTTCCTTTGCTTTCAATCATTTGAGCCATTCAAATATGTGTTTATTACATGAAAATTTAAAATAGAAATTATAGAAATACAAACAACCCAAGGTTCAGGGAACATCACAGAAGAGGAAAGGGAAAGAATGTAAGAGCCACAGGATAGGGTGCAGTGTTATGAAATGCTGTCTTCTGGATATTACATGGAATCACACTCAGGAGCTCACTACAGCTACAGTTACCTGCACATGATTAAGCCACCACCATCAGGCAGAATTTCAGCAGAGATTCAAATTAGACTACGTGGTTTTGATGTAGTTGTTCTGTTTTGGTTGTCTGTCAAGGAAGAATAAAGGACATAAAAGTGGGAAGAAAAGAGACTGTGTTGGGAGAGTTTGTGGTAAGGCAAAGCAGAGTGTAGGCATGCCACAGTGTATACATGCATAAAATTGTTGATAACGTGTTTCAAAATAAATACATCATTTTATAAACATATAAAGATGGGGATCATATCCTATTCTTCAATTTGCTTTGAATTTTGTCTCACTGTGTAACAGGAATCTGGGATTTTGTTGAAAAACAATAATACTTCTGGAGTTGTGGGTTCAACTTTGTGGCATTGTCCCTGCCTAACAGGCACAAGATATTTGTGTTCTACCCCTGATACTTGTAAACTAAACAAAGCAAAGAAAAAGATCTTTCTTCCATTCAAAGCTTAATTGATTTTAATTTTTTATTATTTTCCAAAATTCATTAGACAAAAGATATATAAATTTATATAACCAATCATTGACAAAACATCTCATGAACATATCAACATATATATTTCATTAAATATAGTACCAGTCCCTTTTTGTGAAGAATGTATACTGTGACTTATAGCTTTGCTATTCTGTGCTAGATTAAATACTGGAGACTTTATGGATCAGACTCTAGCAGAGATTTTCTGCAGAGCAAAAGTAGCTATGTATCCAAAGTAAGCAGGTGCACAAATCTACCTGTATAACAGTAATCTACCCTTCTAGGGTATCTGCTGTTAGAGATGCAAATCAGCAGTGTATTATTTTTATGAACTCAGGATTACTTTTCCAGAAAATTGTTCTAAGAATTTAAATTAGTTTTCAAATCAAACTAAAATGTGTAAAGAAAATTATTTTCTGCATTTATTTCACTATCTACAAGGCTCTCTGATAAAAAGAAGATAGCATGTAGAGTTTCTCACCCAATGCAATCTTAGGCTTCAGGCTTTATAATCACAGACCATTTAGAACAGAAAAAACCTGAGGCTGTCTGAGACATGACAGAGCACCCCTCAGTCCTTCCAGGACAGAGAGGTCATTTCCCAACTGTTTTCCTTACATATCGCCTTCCAGGCCATTGTTCCTGATGACCTTGGCGTATTCCTTGGCTGACCTGTATGGAGCTCTGGGTCTAGCAGGATCTTCAAAATCAACATGGAAGAGGCCAAACCGTCTGCTGTATCCATTGTTCCATTCAAAGTTATCCAGAAGTGACCATGCACAGTACATTTGAAGATTGACTTCATCAACATGAATAGCTGAAATTTTTTTAAAAAAAAAAAAAAACTTTAGCATTTCTGGAAAAGTTCAAAGAACAAAAATCACCAAAGAATACTGGGTGCTTTTTTCTCCTGCTCTGCTGGCTATCGCAGTGGGAACAGACAAAATTCTTCTTCATCTTTTTAAACTATAGACATTACCTGGAAATAAAGTAAAGATGACATGGGGCCTAATGCATGTGCTAACTAGCTTGATTTAGTTATTCCACAGAGTGTACCTTCATCAGGTCCCACTCCAGAGCATAAAGGAAATTTTGTCTCTTAACATAATCCCTCTTTCCAGTTTTCTGCTTAACCTGAGCAGGAGCTTCAGTTCAGAAGTTAAGTCATGGTAAGGCATGGGTGACCAAATGCCCAGAACCCCGGCACTTGGAAGTTTTATGCAGGAAGATGGGGGCAGGTTTAAAGCAAGTTTGTTTTTCCTAATGAGCTACAAAATTATCTTGAAACTTACTTGAAAATTAAAAGAAGTTACTTATTATTCTAATAATGTGATCAGCCATTTTGACATTTGTTACCTCTCTTAATACAGTTGTTCCTTTTCTCAATGTTTCCAGTGCCTTTTCCAACACTCACACACACACACACACACACATACACACACACACACATACACACACACACACACACATACACACACACACACACACACACACACACACACACACACACACACTCCTTCCTACTCAAAAGTGTACTGAGTTCAAAAAACACCATCCTGCAGAAGAGTATAGCTTCTAAAAGCTGGGCAAAGCCATTGGTCATTAGATGAGATGGCAGTAGTATGCCCAGGGAAATCTGAAAATGTCCCTGTCCCTTGTATTCCCATGAGCAAGCATAGCTCTAAAATCACAAACACCTAACTGAAAAGGGAGAGTGCACAGCTCTGGCATGTCTACAGCCAAGTATGGGAAGCTCAAACCTGCCAGAGCAACCTCTGGTAATTGCTCACTGTAGCACAGTACCAAAGACAGACTGGATGGCGATGGAAGTCTCAAGATGTTGCCAGTACTGTATCAAGCTTTATTAATAACACCTTCTTGCTCTATCCTCATGCAGCAGGAAAGGCAAGTGAGCTCCATCCTGCCTCTTTATTTATGGTCTCTAACTCCACTGATGATGACACCTTCCTCATTGCCTAACCATATCCCAAGATTCTCATCTCCTAGCAGCATCATAATGAGAGTTATAACATGCAAATCAATTTCAGAGAGACTCAACATGTATTCTATCTCATCTAGACTCAGAGTACCTGAGAACTTTAAGAACCAAATATATGACTATATACTGAATAATTGAACAATATCAAGCTACGTAAAAATCTCAGCATGGAATGAGAAGGAAGGCTCATAATGCCTCACCCCTAGCTGAAGAGTTATTTACAATTCATGGTTTCTAGGTGAGAGTGTTAGTTTTCTTCAGGTATGTGGCCTCTGAATATCTATCCATGCTCCAGTCGGAGTCCTACGACTGCTCACATACAGGTAGCACTAAATGAACTCAGTGGCTTAAAATATAGAATATTGATGGGACTGGACAGATGGCTTAGCAATTAAGAGCACTGAATTTTCTTTCTGAGGACTAAAGTACAATTCCTAAGCTCATACAACAGCTCAAACCTGTCTATAATTCCAGAATCTGACGTCATCACACAGACATACACACAGGCAAAACACCTATGCATATTTAATTTGTTAACTAATTAATTAATTATTAAGTTAAGAGGTAAAAGTAGTAGAGTGTCATAGTAGAAATTGAAGATGAAGGAATGTAGTAGATTTGGTGAAAATAAATTATAAGTATATGTCTGAAGTTTTCAAATAATAAAAAGGTAAAGTAAAATGAAAACATTGGCCATTTGATCCCAAACCGCACCTATAGAGAAATACGCTCTTCGCTATATAATTTCTTATGTGAGTTCTCTAAGCTTATCATTTATCTGCATTCTAGAAGATCAAAGTGTGCAAAAAAATCTTTAAAATATTTCACAGTGATTTTCATTGTTTGAGATGGGGAATTGAGTTTGCATTTTTAATAACTATTTTTAAGTTTCTCAGAGTTCTGAAATTGTGTGACTCTTCTCATAAGCACTTTCTGTTTGAAAATCACAATAAGCAAACTTGGTTTGTGATCCACTAACATCTATTTCTCCACGTGGAAGTCAAGAGAAAAGGCTGCTTTGCTTAACAAGAGGGCCGCATCCCTCAATAAACAAGGAGGAAATGAACATTCATATAATGAATTATATTTTAATTGCACTGGGAATTGTTTTCACCCACGATGAATTCTGCAGCTAAATATTTATCAAATGAAGCTCTACTCTCTCTCAACTTGTCTTTAGTATCAGTCTGTACTTTTATAGTTTATTAAGAAACACTGTACTCCTCCTCTATTATATATCTGTGGGTCTCTAATTCATGAGTTTTGGTTATAGAGTCAGATATGCAGACAAAATATTGCTGACTGGCTAGTACCTAGGTAAAGTTGTACAAAGAGACAAGCAATGTGTTTTGATTCAAGTGATTTTATAAATGGTGTAGGGCAAGAATTAAGCCAAGCTCTGTTGATATTATTAAATAAAATCATGCTTAGAAAATAAAATGTGTGTCATTAAAACATATTAAGCCTTGCAAAAACAAAAATACTTATAAGACCTTCCTTCTTCTGTTATCTGTTGCCATTTGTGTATATCCCTCTCTATTTGTCAAGTATAATCTGGAAACTACCCTTTCTTTTATTTTTTAAGTATACAATTTAATTACTAAATGAGACATCTGTCTCAAAACTATGAATGCCCACTACTCATGGAAAACACTAATCTCAATCTCCCTTGCTTAGTAATTCGGGCTGCAGCTATGTGAAAACATGCACATTTTCTTTCCCACCTGTAGGACTACTACTGCCCAACAAGAAAGCCTGCCAGGTACAAAGCCAGACTGTCTCTACAAACATGCACAGTCCCGCTGATCCTGTACAGAACGGCTGATTCATGTGCTAACCCAGGGGATTAAAAAAAAAAACGAAGTCCTGCCTGCTTGGAAGGGAACAAAAGGAAATCTTGACAATTTCATTGTTAACTGCCAGGAGTGTAGCAGCAAGTGCTAAACTGCCTGAGTGACACTGGTAGATGTCTCTGCATTTTCACTGCAGGGACACTCGAGTGGAGAATTACCTAGTTAGGTTCAGGAGCTAGCCTGCTGGAATCCTTCTCACCAGGCCATCACTGGGAAAAATTACAAAACCACACTGGAACCTGCACACGCCTCTCCTCTTCCAATCTCCTTGAGAACGGAAAGAGACCATCATCACATTTCTTGTCACCATGATTTATGAGGTCCCAGATCTTGGCAGAGGACAAAGGCACTTCTGAGAATTTGCTTTCTTTCTTTAACCAGAGTTGGAGGCATAGTCAACACAGACCAAAAGGAGTTTGGACAGCTACACAGCATGCAAGGATAAAAATGGTACCCATTGTAAAGTCTGAGTGGGATGTGGGACTACAAAACTATGGAAAGATGCAGGGATGAAAGTTTTACGGCTTGTGTCCAGTTAAGCTCTTGTAGCTATAAAAATCCGGAAAACTGGGAAAGGGGATAATATTTGAAACCTAAGTAAAGAAAATACCCCCCCACACACACACAAGACTCCCACATTAGCACTGTACTCTGCAGAAGTGTGCACTGAATCTTTCTCCCTCTCCCTGCCCCCTTCTCTGAATATATATTGTATATTTGTGGGTATGTGTATGTTCTTTTATGTGTGCATAGGTTTATGTATATTATATGCACTTTCTCCAGAAAAGAAGCCAAAGAAGAATGAAAGCAAACTTTAAGCCAAATAACCTTAATATACTTGCTTAGCCATGACCATTAGGAAGCAACCTAAGTGTCTTTCAGCTGATAAAGGGATAACAAAGTTGTAGTAAATATACACTATGGAATAATACTGTCTATCTGGGAAAACTGAAAAATTCCAATAAATGAATGGACAGACAATAGATAATATCAAGTGAAGTAACCCAGACGCAGAAAGGCAGACACATGTTCTCTCTCATCCATGGTCAGCTCCAAGTGATGTGAGCACTTAACTGGTAGTAACTGCAGAAGCCAGGAAAGTCAGAGAGAAGTAAGAGGACAGTAGCATAAAATGAATGTTCTGAAGGGGAAATAGGGCGCTTTAATCACAGAGGATGAGAGACAAACAGAGAAATGTATGAAGTGGGCAAGATAACAGTAAGGATGTCTGAAAAACTTAGAAAGAATTATTACTAAAATTATTGATAATGCATATAATTCTGTATGTATAAACATATATATTTTATATGAAAATTTTCCATTTGAGCTGACAATGTTTCCTTCAAAGAGTCACAAACTATCTACGAGAAACCTTAACACCAGACAGAAAAAGGCATTTTCTGAGTTGATTGTCAGTGTTTTGCAAGAGACTCCCCATATTTTATGTGCTATTCAGCACCACCACAGTGGGTAGGAAGTATGTTTCCATTGCTGCAGAAAACATAAACTTCAAACACAGGGGCTGGAGAACCTGAGCTAGACCTAATCTGAAAGCCTTTTCACAGAAGACTAGCATTTTTGGTACCAGAAGTTTACAAGAAAGCTTCCAAGAAAGGGAAGAAAATAAGAATCCTACCTAGTTACAATGCCCATGAATTGTCACAACAACCAATATTACACAGTAAGCCTGGGGATGCAAGACTATGTAGTCTTTGGGCATAAAAACAGTTCTCTGATTGGTCCTAAGGTCTGATCAATAAGAGAAAAGGAAAGTCTGCAAACCTAGCCATAATCCCTAACTACACTCTAACAATTGGTAATTATTCCTGCAGATAAAGGTAGTTCTCCCTCCTCACTAATCAGAGTCTGTCTTAATTAAAGTCATTATTGCTATGATGAAATACCTTGGGCAGAAGTAACGTAATGTGGGAAGTTGATTTTGGTTGCATATCCAAAGTAACAGTCCACTGAAGTAATCCAAGATAGATACACAGGCCAGAAGGAAACCTGTGGTGAAAGCTGATGCAAAGCCTGTGAAGGAGTTCTGGCTTGCTCCTCATGACTTGCCTAGCCTGCTTTTATATAGAATGCAGGACCACAGCTCAGGGCTGGTACCACCCACAACAGAAAATGCACTATAGGTTGGTCTGCAGCCTAATTATATAGAGGCATTTTCTCAATTTATGGTCCCTACTCTCAGTGATTCCAGTTGTATCAAGTTGACATAAAACCAGCCTACACAAAGGCTCCTCCGGAATTTCCATTCACTGCTTCATTAAAAACTACATTCTGTTATCCCTATTTCACGCCCTTACCATCACCAGTGGTCCCTTTATGCTTTCCTGGTTTTTGTTTTTGTTTTTTGGGTTTTTGTTTTGTTTTGTTTTGTTTTGTTTTGGTTCCTCCCTTCTGAGTATTTGTGGCTGGGAACCAGATTAGAAAGGGCATAGAGCATATTTAATTAATTAATTAAGGTTCTGGGTTACCTCACTCAGCATAATCTTTTCATGTGCCCATCCATTTATAGCAAATTTCATTTTTCTTTAATACTGAATAGTATTTCATTGTGCACATGCACCACATTTTCATTATTCATTCATTTGTTGAAGGGCATCAGAGTTGTTTTGATCTCCTGGGTCTTGTGAATAGGGCAGCAATAAACATTGAAATCCAAATTGTACCCAAATTGAATCCAAGAGTAGGAGGTTAAGTTCTTTGGGAATATGCCAAGGAGTGGTATAGCTGAGATGACGGAAGACTCATAGCTCCCCTTCTTTGTAGTAGTTTCATCCTTGTATGAGAGACCAGTTTTAAATGATCTTCGAGTGATCTAGCTGCATCCCTTCTCTTTGGCTTTTGTAAGCTTGTCCTGCATCTCTCTGAATCTTGTTTACATCATTGGCTTGAAAGTGATTATTTTGTTTTCTATAACACTTAGGAGAAGAGTACCTATTTCGCTTGTTTTGTTTTGTTTGTTTTGTTGTTTACAATAGATGACAACTCTTTTTAAAGGAAAGTGAAGTACAGTACTTTTGAAATACAATGCTATTGGTATGAATATATATTCATATATATGGATACATATATATCCATACAATTATGCGATGTTTGCTTTCATTAATAAAGCTGTTAGTTTATTCACCAAAAAAGAAGAACATTGAAAAAGGTATAGGCAGATACTTTCTTAAACTCCAGAACATAACAGAAAATGCTTCAGTGGTCTCTAAGAAAATGCATATACACAGCTGAATGAAATGTCTACAGATAATTGAAAGGATTTGAAAACTGACTTAATAAAGAAATAAAACTGAAAACTGTAATGAAGATGGAATCTAAATAGATCCCATATTCCTATTAGAAAACTCAGGAAAAAAACCTTACAATTAAAATAAAAATTCAAAAGAAGATACAGTCTCAGAATTCAATGATAAAGTAGAAAAAACAAGCAATGCAAATTATAGGAAGACATAATCATACCAATGCAAGAAACAAAAATAATTAGATACAACCAAGCAAAGAGCTCCCTATGACATAGTATATTAAAACACAATATATACAGAACAGTGTAAAACATTTACAGGTGCCAAAGAAAAAAAATATGAGTCCCACATGAAGAAAAGTTTTCAGTGGAAACTCTGAAAGCCAGAAGAGTCAGGAACAAAGTCCTCCAAATTGTAGAAGAAGATTCAACTCCTGTATGCAGCAAAACTATCTGCCATATTTGAAAGAGAAAAATAAAATCTCCATCAGCCAAATACACACACACACAAAAGAAGAATCACACACACACACCCACACACACACACACACACACACACACACACACACACACACAATCACAGAAGAACCCACTAAACAGAATACTGGAAGCAAAGTTTTAAACTGAAGACAGAAATAAGAATGACCAAAATACTGTAGAACAAAAATGAATGAAGCTACAGTTTAACGAAAACATGTTACAACTAAGAATATAAACCAAAAAATAGAAAATAATCAAAAAGACTGGAATCAACCAATTGCTTTAATAATAATCCTAAATATTAATGACATCAACCCTCAAATCGAATTACACAGGCCTGCTGAGTAGATAAATAAACAAAATCCACCCTAGAGTAAAAAGAAAGAAAAATCCAAACAGATAGGAATAAGAAACAAGTAAGAATCACCATTCTAGCAGTTACTTTTGTCTAATGAAAAGTTTCAATTGTAGGAAACCTGAAAATATTTCCATTGCACTTTCTGATGATCCAGAGTCAGCCTAGCAAGCAATCTCACACAAAAACTGTCACAACAGTGTCGTAGTTTGAATAAAAATGGCCCCTGTAGAATCATAGGGAGTGACATTATTTGAAAGGATTACGATGAGTGGCCTTGTTGGAGTAGGTGTGGCCGTATTGGAGGAAGTGTGTCCCTGGAGGTGGACACTGAGGTTTCAGAAACTCAAGTAATGTCCAGTGGCTCTCCCTCTGCTCTTCCTGCTGCCTGTGGATCTAGATGTAGAACTTTCTGCTTCTTCCCAGCGCCATGTCTGACTCCACACCACCATGCTTCTTGCCATGATGATAAGGGACTAAACCTTAAACTCTAAGCCAACCTCAGTTAATATATTTTTCCTTTATAACAACTTCCATGAGCATGGTGTTTCTTCTCAGCAATAGCAACCTAAATAAGACACCCATTATTAGGAATTACAGTGAGTGACAGCATAGGACTTAGTCTAGTTATTTGGAAATACCACCCTTAATCACTCATCAAAAATTAAATCTGACTCATATGTGAATTCATGTTGACAGTACCCCAAGCACATCAAGATGCACACTCAAAAACTTTGAATGGAGGCACCGGTATTTCAAATGTCTAATTATTATTATAAATATTTAGTGTAATAATACTCATACTTGATAATCAAATAAAATCAGACAGGTTTAGAAAATAACTAAGAAAAGGAAACCAATTGGTAACATACACAAACTCACAAAGATCCCAGTTGTTAAAAGCACCATCAGAATACACAACAGCCAAATTTATTGAAATGAAGGCAGAGAAACAACATCAGATGCTTTTAGTAGATGAAGTAGAAAAGGACACACTGCTAGTTGAAAGGAAACTCATTTCTCAATGCCAGTGAAAACATTGAAATTTATTTCTAAGTTTGTTGTTATAAAGGTCATGAAAGACCATGAAGGCTAGCATAACACTCAGAAAATACTGAGTTTATGGGTTTTTTTCCTTCTATGGTCATTCTTTAGGATAATACTAAAACAATATATAACTAGGAGAGGAGAGAGACAGACACAGAGACACAGAGACAGTGAAAGAATAATACCTGAACAGAAGGGCCATGAAAGATCACAATAACATCTGCAATCCAAACAGAGAAGCCTAGGATAAATTCACAACTGAAAGCCTCAGAAGCACTAGAAAACAAATTTCTGCTGATTCTAATCCCAGTTACACTGACAATGAAGATTAGTAATCATCATACTGTTTTTGTTGTATCTAACCAGACTCACTTGTTGATGTCATGAAGTAGCATCTACTACAGTGGGCTGAGTAGTTTCAATGCCAGAATTAGAGTACTTGGACTCTGGACTTGTAAGAGATTCAAGCTAAAGAACTGTATGCTAAATGAAGAGGAATTTTCACAACTCAACTCCTTCAAACCATGGAATCACGACTGAAAAACCATGGAGATGCTAAATTCTCAGTTCTACCTGAGTGCATTTCAGCCCATTGTTCAGTTAACATCTATCTTCATTCTCATTCACTCAAAAGAAATATTCTGAGTCACCATGCAGGACAGATTAAATGGGAGCCTACAAAGCGGGAGCTAAATCTGTGCATGCAATGTAATATGAGAAAAAGAGTGTTAGCAAATATAATTACAAATCTCAAGATGGTCCTAGATAATGGTGAGCCCTGAATGTCAAACATCCTTGTAGCAGAAGATAAGGAAGCAATACCAGCAAGAAGATGCAGAGAAAAGTGAAGGTGCTAGCAGCTACCAGAAGCCAATTGAGGATCATGGAACAAATTCTCTTCCTTAACCTCTGAAAGGGAATTCTAATCCTGCTAAAACATTAATTTTAGAACTCTGGCTTTTAAAACTGTGAGAGAATATATTTTTGTTGTCTTTAAGTCACCAGGTTTATGGTAATTTTCTAACATAGCCACAGGAAACCCTTTCAGAGTGCTTGCCAACTGGGCTCAGAGTCCCATGCCACCCACCTGGTCTTGCTGGGGGCTTACAAGTATCTCTCTCTCAAAGGCTGTCAAAGCCAGAGAGAGAAAGCCTTCTGGGGACACAGTTTGAAGTCGATTTTCTGGCAATTGCCCACACACTAACTTTGAAAATGTGATTCTGTGAGTTTGGTTGAACAGTACAAGTTCATTACAATGGAAGAAGAACATTAGCTGGGTAGCAACCCGCAGGAGACATGGTACACTGGCTGCTTCCCCTTTCTTTGGAAAAAAAAAAAACTAAAGGCATTGGGATGATCTAAACAAAGAAAGATACACAGTAAGACTCTCTTTTTTCCCCCAGCTTAACATGTGTACCTGGACAACATCTGTGAATAAACACAGATCACCTCAACATAAGAGACCCCACCTACAAATGAAAACTCATGGTAAACAGAGCCACATCATCATAACTTTCTGAAAGAATCTTTGAATATGAGTTAATTTTTAAATATTTTATAGGAAAATGCCAATTAGCCAGAAATGAGCTCCACAGAGTTCTTAATTAACTAGTATTCCTACTCTTTCTATTGCATTTGGGGAGGAGTATGCTGCAAATAGCAAGCAATTGAAAGGGACCATGGGATCATATAAAAATTCATAATTGTAAAGCTAATCAGAGTCTAGGTATATGTATGTATCACCTTCCACAGTTTCTTCCATCTGTATTAATTATGGAGTTACTTCTCTTTGCCAATAGGGTTTTATTACAGAAACCAATGTTCATCCCATTTAGGGGTTCATCAAAAGGCTTGTTCTTCTCCCCTATCCCTTTCTCTACCCTTTCCCATAACTTCTTTTTCTCAGGGATTTGGTTTCCTTTCTTGTAAAATGGAGGTATTAGCACGTCTTCATAGGCTAATAGTAAGCATTAAATAAATTAATACAGATAGCTCTGGGAAGAGTATTCAGTCCATAGTAAAGCCTAGCACACACTACTTAGTGGTTGCAATTGTGGCTTTTATTGCTCTCCAAGTCTGGGAGGGTGAGGAGTGAAAATCTGTTCCATCTCTTCCTCCATCTGGTTTCTAACAGCTTTCAGAGGACGTAGAGTCAGCACAAAGTGCTCAGTGCTGAGAAGCAGTGAAATCGGGTGCCAAGGGAAAGCACAGCATCTGGGACAGGGTTATGCTCTGTGGGAATGGGTCAGCTGTGGGTCAGGAGAAGACGTCAGTACCGACATAGTGCTTTGGGCAATGCTTCCAGAAACCCGGGTGGTATTGAAGCTTTCCAACTTGAGAGAATAATAAAAAAATTAGGAGTATCTTACTTTGCACTTCTAGGACAGATGGGCAACACCTATCCTATGTTTATGAAATAAATGTGTTTCAATAAAAACACAAGGAACAGATTATGTGGTGATATTTTATACTCCTTTTTGCTAAAAAAGGGCATAGTTGCAGCTTATAAGTAAGGCAAATACTCATCAAATTATTACTACATGAGCATTTATTCATAGTTTAAGAAACTTTTGTAAGACTCATGCAGCAAGGAAGTGGGTGATACAGGAACTCAAGAGGGTAGTAGCAGCAAAGTCTACATGTGGAGCCTGCACAATTCAATCTATTTTAATCAGAAAGTATGGGATATGGCTAATGGACCACTTTGCTTAATGAAATGGAGCCCCTGGATCCAACAATAAGTTGGAGTTATACAGTGCCCTCAGCCAAGGTCATTTTTTCTTAGCAGAATCTGACTTTGACTGATTGTCACCAGTTGTTATTGTTTGAATGGGAAATGTTCCCCACATAGGCTGGTGTCCCTGGTGATTTAGAAGATGGGGCTATCTGGAGGAAGTAGGAGGAGGCCTTCAAGTTCATTGTCCCACCCACTTTCTGTACTTATGGTTCCTTGATATATTGAGATTTAATTAATCTCTAGTCACCATGGGCTTCCTGTCACCATGATGGATTTATATCCCCTCCAACTGTGAGCCAAAATAAATCCTTCTTTCCTTAAGTTGATTTTTGTCAGGTACTAGGTAACAGCAACAGAAGGTTTAAAAACTGATGGAGGTTTATATACTGATGGAAAATAAAAAAGGATGCACTAGGGAAAAGGCTGCAGTGATCAAATGTACTGTAGAGCCAGTTGACTAAACAAACCCACCTTCACTCCTAATAGAAATGGAGCACCACAGTTCCTTTTGCTAACTTTCTTTCTACCTCAGCAGTCACCTTATGTTGTACTAGAGGCTAGACCTGATAGCCACTGTACCTCTCAAGAGCTGAACACTGCTTCTATCCTCACCAGCACAAAGGGCTATGTCTTTATTCAGTTGTTCACCTTTATATTAAATTCTTACATAAATGAGTCCAACTTGTAGATCACATACCACATTGGCCCAATGAAAGCAGATGTCTCAGACCACACCTGGAAAGGTAAAACTCAGAAGTCTGTATATCTCTTGAGGGGAACAAGTGCATTCAACCAATGCTGGGCATCCAGATGATGTGACAGATATTCATCACTCTAGAGCAATCCAAGAGAAGGAATGGAACATGTGAAAACTCAGATATGGGAGAGCCCCTGTAAAAAAGATTAAAAGACTGATTTATTTGATGGCATCAAAATGAATAGCAGAGAAATATCACAAGGAAGGCTCAAAACTCCAAACTCATCAAAACTGTAAGACTTTTTCTTAGCTCTCCTCCAAAAAAGATAGAAAATCAATATAGAATTTTAGGAACATGAGTTATTTTAACTAATTTGAACATCTAAAGGTTTTCTGTGACCTCAGTGAAGAATGGATTTAAGCACAGTAAGAACATATCTGAGCATGGTAAGAACAGATCTGAACATGGATGGAATGAACTAGCAAGAATGGAGTTGGAGTAAGCAGACAGAGGTGATGGGAGTCAGTCAGTGGAGACACTGGGAGGAATGTCAGTGAGAACAGAGAGAAGTGAGTTGATTTGATATGCACTCAAATTAAAGCAACAATATTTACCAGTATGCTGACAATTTGTGATGAAGGAGTATAACAGCAAAAAACGACTTCATTGAAAATTGAGTTAGTTCCTTAATTGGGACATACTGGATGGAGACAAGTTTTGGCACAGAAGCATAGAAGACAGAGTGGAGCTTGGTTATGGTGACCTGACACTGCTTTTCTTAATATCCAAATATAAGATCAAGGCACAGTCTGAGATGCTGATTTTAATTTTAGAATTTTCACACAGAGATGATAATTGAAATCATGGCTGTTAAGAGAATAAGAACAACAAAACAAAAAAAAGAAAGAAAGAAAGAAAGAAATGTGAGCACGAGGCTGACAAAATCCTAACAATTGAAGCTGAGGCTCAAACTCCACAGCCTATGATCTCCAAGAAGGACATGGAAAGTTAAGTCATTAACAGGGAGACTAAAAGAGGAATAAAGAGTTAGAGCTACTGTGAGAAGTATAGTGCCTGACAGTGTACAGAGCACAGTATAGATGGAAATAGAAGAGAACCTTGGACCATCAGTCCCCTAAGAGCAAAACACCTCTTTTGCTCTTTCTGATCTCCATTATAGATTTGAAATGGCTTTCTTGGTCATCTTAGAATACACGGAGCACATGTACACCTTGTGGCCTTTATGTTGATGCTTACTTGCACCTGGTAAATTTTTGTCTCATTGCTGCCATTCCACTCTTCCCTCAAAGACATCTCCATAACAAATCTTTTCTGATGCTCAAATTTAAAGTATTCACATCATCCTAAACTACAATTTTCTAGAACTCATTAAATAAAATTCCTGCTTGTGCATTATTTTTTGTTGTTGTTCATCTTAATGAGTAGATGGATGTCTCTTGTTACTAAAAGAGAATTTATCTCTTCATCTTCAAAATGTAACACCATATGAAGAGTTCTTCACCCTCCCAGGTAGATGAAGGAACCCTTGTTGAAAGAAAAGTGAGTAGGAAGAAAGAGAAATGGAAAGTGGAGAAGAATGAGGAGAACAAAATGAGAAGATAGGGAAGATATAGAGAGAGGAATGGGGAATGAAGGAAGGAAGGATTGTCTTGACATGATCTCAAAAATCTCTGCTTTCATAATTCCTGTCATAGTCTTAGAATCTCAGCATGTCCAGGCTACACAACCCAGCATGTACAGCCAGTAACCTCTGATTTCAGGTCTCCTTCATGTAAGTGAATCTACCTTATCTCACTGATACTGTCTTCCATGGCACCAATCTCCAATTCCATTCCCAGTGTGTCTTTTCTACCTGTCAACGTATTCATTCCAGAGTCGACCAATCAGCACTTCTCTGGAGTTTCCTGCTTTGTGATATTGCAACAAACCTTCTTTACTACCTCAGCGTCTGCTACTGTACATCTGTCTGGTTCTCAGTATATCTCAAAAGGCCTCTGTATGGACCTTGGCAGTGTTTCTTGGAATTATTCATGTTTTCCCATGA
Organism: Micromys minutus; assembly: GCF_963924665.1. Taxonomy (NCBI): domain Eukaryota; kingdom Metazoa; phylum Chordata; class Mammalia; order Rodentia; family Muridae; genus Micromys; species Micromys minutus. The sequence continues at coordinate 11,567,856 of NC_137969.1, forward strand.
TAATTTTAACATCTCTTCATGCTGTGCAATAGGGTCACTGCCCTCTCCTAGGCCAAGTACTAAACTTGAATGTTCACACTTTGTCCTTTGGAGTCCAAAGTAGAGACCCTGAAAAAAGCAACTTTTATGATGTTATCCAGTACCTAAAGTATACACCTTATAGTTGCTATAATTAAGTAGGCCATACAAAGGTTGATCTACTTACAGGTAAAAAGTAGTTCCCCAAACAACAACAACAATAAAGTAGTCACTAAAGTTAGTAGCCTTTAAAGAAAGCATTTCGTGCCCCCACATAGAAATATCAGTCAGAAATTTCTACATTCATGTGAAAGGCTGTGTTCTAGGTTCGATGGTTGTAGAAAAGTCATAGTGATATGACCACCCTTAACATGGGCTTAAACAGAAATAAGTAGTTTACTGTGAGTAACTGTGGCTTAAATTATACATTCCCTAAGCACATGGAGAATGGATAGTTGATCTTAACATTTCATAACTTTTTTTTCTTCACCTTTTCCCTTGATGCAATTAGCTTCCATTTTGTTATATAAGTAAGATTACTTGTTCAAAGTCTCTCTTGTCTTCCAGACTCTGTCCAGAAAATCAGGAAGGACCTGGATCCTATATCCCTGTGAAAATTTGCACAGCTTAAAGTGAGTGTCTATAAGAAGATATTACATTGGACATTTCATCAGAAATATAAGCGCATAGAGAAAGGAGTTATTAAAAAGGCATAATGACTTTTTGACCACAGTGACAGAATTCATTTCCAAGTTCAACTTTCAGAGTAATCAGGAAAATATGTAGAACTTACTATTCCTCCACTCAGATAAATATATTTTGCATGCTGAGACCCCAAATGCATTGCTGTTCCTTAATTTCTAGACCAAGCCTCTCTTTAGTTACCAGCATCCCTGCATGTATACGACAAATGCCAAATAAATCATAGCCAGTACTCCATAAGAATCCATTGTCAGGGTTATCAATGCCACCTTCTGTCACTGACAAAGGAAGAACAAGCTCGCCATACGACCACTATAATACTCAGAGTGTCTGGGTACAACAGCCACTGTAATTGCTTAGAGCTAAGAGGCACAGGAGGATGGGCAACAAAGAGCAGAGAAGAAAGAACACGGACACTTCGTTAAAATGCACCTGTGTGTGCTTCAGTTTTCACATTGCTGGCACCACGTTCAAGCCCAGGTGGACAACACCTCACCCAGACTGCCCATCCTGGCCTAACACACAAGTCTCGCCAGTCTGCTCTTAAAGGACAGGGAAGGACACTGCTTGGTGATGCGGGCACAAGCTGTTCAGGAAAGAGACTTTGCTCAGCACATTTCAGCTCAGAAATAAGAAAGGCTGGGCTTATTTCTGAGAGCCACATAAAATAAATAATCATGCAACTGCAGATTCATTCTGATAGGGCTTCTGACAGCTGCTCCAAGAGGTGGGTCCTTGCAATCCCATCTTTCAACAGTGAACTGACCCAAAGATCCAGGAAAGCTCCAGACAGGACCATATGGCAGGGAATAAAAACATATTTCAAACTCTGTTTATTATGCATATCTTTCAAGGGTTCACTCCGCTGTGATGAAACATTGCACCTGCAAAGCTTTAATAAGCTTCCCAAGCAAGTACAATTATAAAATCACCTGAAGACTCTGGCTTCTCTGTTACTCAGACAAGCACTGCCCACTAATGACTGGTGTCATTCTTTTTAATTATATGGGCTCAGGGTGTTTTGTAAACTGTGATCAATACTTATTCAAAAATTAAAACTCCTTGTAGACTACCAGGTGAAAGCCATAAAGTATTGTTCTGCCCAAACTTTGGGAACACCAACATTTTTGCATACAAAGCTCACCAATATCTCTGAAGTTCAGAGAAACAGTTTCCATCCAGCTCTACAATGCCAGGAGAGCATTTTCTTGCAATTAAAGGTGGACCACAGTTACTAATTTATATCCCTCCTGAGAAATGAATTTTCTAGAAAATTGGGTCTTAGAATTCCACATCTGTTCCAAATCTTTGAGAAGCACAGGCGTTCAAGATTTCTTCAATGCTTATCTACTGAGAGACTATTGTGTGCTCAAGACCAGGCTATGTGTGCAGTATCAGGAGTCAGTGTGCTCACTGGAAAGAAGAATTCAACAAAAACTGGTTTAAGAATACACAAAAATATGGGCTATAAAAATCACTGGGAATACACACACTTAACCATCTTGTGAAGGTTAGGACAGAATCTCGAAGGGAACAGGCAGTCTATATTGAAACAAAAATTATTTGAGTTCTCCAGCTAGACATATATATGACAGTGTGCAACATATGAAGGTTAGAAGGATATTTTTTGTGTCATTGTCACTGGTCCAAGCAGTAGGAAACCTCTCAGAACCTTACTTTCTATTTCTGCTCTAGCTTGAGAGTGAACAAAACATTCATGTTCAAGACTGTCATCATAGCTTAGTGGCTGGCTGGCACAGAATGTATGATCATTGTATGTCTACCACACTGCAATCTCTCTCTGTCTCTCTGTCTCTCTCTCTCTGTCTCTCTCTCTCTCTCTCTCTGTATGTGTGTATCCTTCTTTGTCTTTCTCTCTGTGTCTCTCTCTGTCTCTCCCTGTCTCTGTCTCTTCCTGTCTCTGTCCCTCCCTGTCTCTGTCTCTCTCTATGTCTCTGTCTCTCTCTGTGTCTCTGTCTCCCTCTCTCTCCCTCTCTCTCTCCCTCAATCTCTTCCTCTTTATCTCTCCTTCCCTCTATCCCTTCCTCCCTCCCTACCCACCATTGTATGTCTCAACCTCCCTATCCACCCTCACTCCTTCCCGATATCTTCCTCCCTCCCTCTCACCCTCTCTTTCCCTTTCTTCCCTCTCTCCTTATCTCCTTCCCTCACTCCCTTCCTTCTCCAAACTAATAATGTAGGTAAAATTTGGAAGCTGTGAATCTTTCTGCTCAAATAATGCCCAGAAGTCTCAATGTGTATTTTAGGAATGGTTTAGCCTAATTTAAGTTTGTTGAACCTAAAGGATCCTTGAGAGTCACAGAATGATTGTATCCTGCTGAGGGGGTAAAAAAGAAGCTAGTCTGTTTCTTGTAGGCTTTGAAAGACTTCTGACGACTCCATTGCAGGAGGACATAGGACACAGAATGACACTGGAACTCTGTACCAATGCCTCATATGAAACACATGACTGACAACAGTATGGCTGAGCAGAGTCTATTTCTATTCAACTCACTGACTTTCATATATCCACGATGGGGTTTTGGTTGCTGCATTTAGAAAGACACAAATGTTCCCATGAGGCATGAGCAGAAAAAGGAAGAAGATTAGAGAATGTGCAAGAGGCTGTATTTCTCTTTGAAGTACAGAGAAAACCATCCAGCAAAGGGAGGTTGGGGGAGGTCTGCAGAACTTTAGCTTTCTCTAGCTCATGGTCAGAGATTTCAGCTCTTTACAGTTCACACTTTCACTGAGTAAGCACGGCCATGTTTCAATTGCAATATATATACTCAATGGTGAGGCACTTAACTGCAGTATTGAATACCCACAGACCACCTCTCCCTGCTACCGATTACATCTGAGAGCAGTGTTCGAAAATGAGCAGTGGGGATGAATTTGTCAGTTCCCCTTTGGAGCTAATAAGATAGCAAAATTCCCATTTGCAGGGCGTTTACACGATGCCAAGCTCAGTCGGAAGTTTCCCATGCACAAAGCACTTGCTCTTTCCCACGGCCCTATAATATAGATCCTATTACTGTTCCCATTTTACCCAATGAGATACCTGAGGCACTGTGAAGCCATTCCATTTGCCCAAGGCCTTGCATTTGGAGAGAAACTCTAGCATAGTCTCCTCTTGCAGAATGGAGTGGATTAGCAATTTGAAGAGAATGCTTGAAGGACAGCTATCTCACCCTATTTTCATTAAGTATAAAAGTTAGTCTTGCATTCAATCAATATCTATTGCTTTTCCTCCAAGCTACTGGGAATATAGGAACAAATAGGGTGATAACCCTTCCTGTCTTCAAGGGCTCCTCTGTGAAAGAAGAGACTTGTCAAGGAGCAGCTGTACTGCAGTGATCTAATGAAAACACTGTGTACACTACAATGGCAAAATAAGAAACTCCTAGTTTAGAAAAAGTTTTGGGGAAAAGAAAACTCAAAGAATGCTTCTTAATCTATTTAATTTTTTGAAAATTTAATATATAAATTTACATAATTTTCCCCTCTCTTCCCCTTCAACTTCTTTCATGTCTTGTCCACTTTTTCTACAACAAGTGAGCTCTTCTTTAAGTATTATTAATACAAATATATTTACATGTACATATATGTGTGTGTATGTGTTTGTGTGTGTGTGTGTGTGTTTGTGTGTGTGTGTGTGCCCAATGTGCTGAATCAATTAAGTTTGCTTATATGTATATGCATTTAGAGTTGATCTTTTGGGAATAGATATATTATCAGGAGTTTCATCCATGAAAAATACTGATTATTCTTTTCTCAAAAGTTATTAAGTTATTATTTGCCTGTAGTTCTTCATCTGTGGATAAGGCATTGTTAGATGTCTTCTATTCATGCTGGTAAGTCATTGGCAGTTGTCATTGTACAGGTCTTGTTTAGACATCACATTGTTAAGATTTCATGGGTGCAGCATCCCTAACTTGTTCGGAAGTCACTTCTTCCCATCAGGCATCCTGATCCTCTAACTCTTCCATTGTTTCTGCCCCCACCCCCACAAAGTCATACACACTGGAGTTGTTCTCTAGGTATGTCGGCTAGTGTTGAGCATGCCACCGGAAGCTGTTCTCTGCATTTTAATAGTATGTCATATTGGAGTAGCCTGAAGAGATGAACAGGGTGGGGGTAACTGACTCAAGTGTTTAGAGAGGGTGAACATTTCTGAGGTATGTGGTGTATTAACTTAAAACTCAGGGAACTAAGTGGGCAAGTACCAAGTCAAAGTCTGAATCTAGGAAAAGCTAATGCTCCTGACTGAATATAGCTACTTCCCCTTTACTAGGCCCTTCATCTATATTACTTTCGATATACACTTTTGTCCTCAATAAATTAGATGAAGGTTTTTCCTCACCATCACTGGAAAAACAATTTACTTCACTTAGTCTATAATCCCCATAGTAATTTTACCGAGAAAAACCCTCACCCACACACCCAGTGTATCTAATCACATATCTAAGGACCTCATTGTCTAGTCAATTTGATACAAAATCAACAGTCTTAAAAGCATCTAATGTAAACTTTACCTGTGGTAGTGCTGGTGTTCCAGAAACACACACACACACACACACACACACACACACACACACACACACGCGCACACACACACACAGCTTGACCCCCAGGAGTTCTTTCACAACAAGGCTTACAAGTAAGAAGTGCCACCCCACCCTTGCCCCAATACCTGATCTAACTGGAATCCCTATGGGGCCCAGCACAGAAAGGACCTATCCATCGGCCCTGACAAAGACACATATTCATTCAGGCTCACAACTCAGCCCAGGACAGAGCAGCCATTCCAAACCTCTCCAGCACCCATATATGCCTCAACTCACAAAAAGCACTTTATAACCACACTCTCTGAGACAGCATGACTCAGGGAGGCCGACCATAGCCAGGGTCACAGGAAGGACAGGATCCAATCAGACACATCAAAGCCAGTTACAACTTGAGATAACCAAATGGCAAGAGGCAAGGGCAAGAACATAAGCAACTTTGGTACATGATATCTGTCTAGAAAATAATCCTTGATCATCTAATTAGATGCTGAAAATGCACTTTGCAAAATACAATACCACTTCATGATGAAAGTCTTGGAGAGATCAGGAATTAAAGTACAATACCTAAACATAACAAAAGCAATTTACAGCAAACCAACAGTTAAGATCAAATTAAATTCAGAGAAACTTGAAGTAATTCCACTAAAATCAAGAACAAAATAAGGCTGCTTAATCTCTCCCTATTTATTCAATATAGTACTCAAAATTTTATCTATAGCACCAAAAGCAAGTCAAAGAAATATAAATTGGAAAAGAAGTCAAGGTATCATTATTTGCAGCTGATATGATATTATACTTGGGAACCCCCCCCCAAAAAAAATCTACCAGAGAACCTCTACAAATGATATATAACTTTAGTAAAGTAGCTGGATATAAAATTCACTCAAACAAATGAATAGCCCTCTTCTACACGAAGGATAAATGGGATGATAAAGAAGTCAGGGAAACAATACCCTTCACAATAGTCACAAATAATATAAAATAAATTGTTGTGACTCTAACCAAGTAAGTAAAAGATCTATGTGACAAGAACTTCAAGTCTCCAAAGAAAGAAACAAAGAAGACCTCAGAAGGTGGAAAGATCTCCCATGCTCATGGATTGGTAAGACTCACGTAATAAAAATGGCCATTTTACCAAAAGCAATCTACAGATTTAGTGCAATACCAATCAAAATTCCAACTCAATTCTTCACAGAGATAAACAGAGCAATTCTCAACTTCATCTGCAACAACAAAAAGCCCAGGAGAGGAAAAACTATTCTCAACAATGAAAGAACTCCTGGGGGAATCACCATCCCTGAACTCAAGCTTGTATTATTGTACAAGTAAGAGTGATAAAAACAGCATGATATTGGTACAGAGACAGGCAGGTAGATCAAGGAAATAGAACTGAAGAGCCAGGAATGAACGCACATACCTATGGTCACTTGATCTTTGACAAAGAAGCCAAAACCATACAGTGGCAAAAAGACAGCATCCTTTTTTCATTTTCTTTTTTTGTTGTTGTTGTTTTGTTTTGTTTCTTTATTTCCCCAAGTGATAATCCATTTTTTTCATTCATTTTCTTTTTTTTTAAATGTGTATTTTCTTTACTTACATTTCAAATGACTGCTAGGTGAACCAGCACCATTTGTTGAAAAATGTTGTCTTTTTTAGTTGAACCACCCAAAGTGTGTGGGTTCATTTTTGGGTCTTCAGTTCTATTTCATTGATCTACTTGCCTGTCTCTCAACCAATACCATACAGTGTTATCATGATTGCAATATACAGCAAACCAGTAACCAACATCAAACTAAATGGAGAGAATCTCAAAGCAATCCTACTAAAAGCAGGTACTATACAAGGATGCTCACTCTCTCCCTACCTATTCAATATAGTACCAGAAGTCCTAACCATAGTAATTAAACAAGAAAAAGAGGTCAATGGAATATGAACTATAAAGAAAGAATTCGAAGTGTCACTATTTTTTGTTTATTATTATTTATATTGGATATTTTTATTTACATTTCAAATGTTATCCCCTTTCCAGGTTTCCCATCCAGAAACTCCATATCTGACACCCCTGCTTCTATGCGGGTGTTCCGCCATCCACTCACCTCCTCTCTCCTACCTCCTCACCCTGGCATTCCTCTACACTAGAGCATAGAGCCTTCACAGGTCCAAGGGCTTCCTCTCCCACTAATGCCTGACAAGGCCATTGTGGTCTAACTGGCAGTCTGCATGTAGAATAATGCAAATTGTTCCATTTTTATCTCCTTTTACAAAGATAAAGTCCAAGTGGATCAAGGACCTCTACATAAAACCAGATACACGGTATCTAATAGAAGAGAAAGTGGAAAAGATACTTGAACACACTGGCACAGGAGAAATTTCACTAAACAGAACATCAGTGGCTCAGGTTCTAAGATCAACAATTGACAAGGGGACCTCATGAAACCAAAAAGCTTCTATAAGTCAAAGGACACTTTCACTAGGACAAAACAGCAAACTGAAGACTGGGGAAGAAAATCTTTACCATCCCTATATCAAATAGAAGGTTAATACCCAAGATATACAAAGAACTCAAGAAGCTAACCTTCAAAAACCAAATAACCCAATTAAAAAAATGAGTCAGAGCTAAATAAAGACTTCTCATCTGGAGACTCTCAAATGGCTAAAAAGCACCTAAAGAAATTTCAACATTCTTAGTCATAAAGGAAATGCAAATCTAAATAATGATGCTGAGGTTCCACTTTATACTGATCAGAATAGCTAAGATCAAAAAACTCAGGCAACAGTAGATGCTGGTGAGGATGTGGATAAGAAGGAATACTCCTCCATAGCTGGTGGGATTGCAAACTGGTAAAACTCCTCTGAAAATCAATCTGGTGGTTCCTCAGAAAATTGGAAATAGTTTAAACTGAATACCCAGCTATACCACTACTAGGCATATACCCAAAAGATGTTCCAACATATAACTATGACGCATGTTCCACTCTTTGTTCTTATTAACCTTATTTATAACAGCCAGAAGCTGGAAACAACCCAGATGTCCCACAACACAAAAATGGATACAGGAAATGTGGTACATTTACACAATGGAATACTACTCAGCTATTAAAAATGACAACTTCAAAAATTTTGTAGGTGAATGTATAGAACTATAAAATATCACCCTGATTGAGGTAACGCAGACCCAAAAGGACATACATGGAATGCACTTGCTGATAAGTAGATATTTGCCCCAAAGCTCAGATATGAAGCTTTACTAAAAGAAATTCCAAAGTGTACATGCTTCAAACACACTTGGAAGGGGGAAGAAAATAATCACAGGAGGAAGGAGGAGGTGGGGACTTAGGAAGGTAAGGGGAGCAGAGGAGGCGGAAGAAAGGGTCCAGACTACCTATGGGAAGTGACTGAAGAGAAGTCTTGAGGGGAAGGAGAATGAATAGCAATAAGTAGCAGTTGGGGGTGATGAACTTGGGGAACCAGTAGAAAGTCCCAGACACCAGGAATGTAAGAGCCTCTCAGGACCCAAAGTAGATGGCATTAGCTGAAATACCCAACAAAGGGGAAATAGAACCGGAAGAGAACCTCCAGTTGATAGGCTCTCCTTTGGGATGCTCCGCCAGGACATAAAACAGATACAGATACTCACAGCCAACCTTTGAATTGAACCACAGGACTCCAGTGGAAGAGTTAGTGGAAGAGCTGAAGGAGCTGAAGGGGATTGCAACCCCGTAGGAAGAACAACAATATCAATTAATCAGACCACTCAATGCTCCCAGAAAATAAACTATCAATAAAAGAGTCTACATGGGCCGGTTCAGGTCTCCCTCTACATGTGCAACTAAAGACTGCTTTATCTGGCATCAGTGAGAGGGGAGGTGCTTGGTCCTGTGAAGGCTTGCTGCTTCAGAGAAGAGATAATATAGAGGAGAGACTTAGGGACATTGACTTAGAGAAAAAGGGGATGGGATGGGATGAGAGGTTCATGGGTGAGACTAAGACATGAAATAACCTTTAAAATATAAACAAATAAACTGATTAAAAATTAAAATTATCTAATGTGTTGATAATGTTTTTTTGAAAACATCTATGGTACAAATAAAGACAAAGGGGCTGCCAACACCCAAGGAGGTGAATTAAAAACCATGCTATTGTCCATAGTCCTAACTACTAGAAGTACTGCTATGATAAGTAGCTATAATGCAAAACACTCCTGGCTGGAGAATTGAGAGGGGTAGTGAGAGAAGAACCCTAATCTCAAGTTAAGAATGGAAGTGACAGTGAGATGAGTGTGTGACTCTGGGTACTGGGGAAATTATCAAATCTACTCACTGACAAGTTGTCAATAGGAGGTGAAGGTGACAATCAGTTTTACAGTTATGTCCCCTAGCTTAAAAAATAAGTGAAGAGCTAGGTCTGACAAATTAATGACAATGGCCATGAAGAAGGCTCGCTTGCTCAAAGAGACTAACAAATTTCCTTTTCTAACTTGGGGTTGGGGAAGTGTTTTTGTTTACATTATCTTGCCATGGGTTTTACAAACCCTAGGCTGGCCTCAAACTCTATTATAGTTGAAGGTAGATTTATCTTAATTTTTGTTTGTTTGTTTGTTTGTATTGGGGGTTTTGTTTCATCTTATTTGTATATGGGTGTAATATGTGAATAATTTTTTGTATCTGTGGCTTGTGTATGTGACACACATAGAAAGGTCAGAGGTCAACTCTGTGGATTCAGTTCTCTCCTTCTAGCTTTATGTGAATTCAGGTATTGAAAAGTAGCATGTCATTGGATTTGCACAGTAAGCACTTTTACCTGGTGAGCCATCTCAACCTCACCAACCTTGGAATTTTTTTTACGGTATATTTATATGAGTAAACACACATCTGAAGAGGATATCAGATACCATTACAAATGGCTGTGAGCCACCATGTCGTTGCTGGGAATTGAACTCAGGATCTCTGGAAGAGCAGTCAGTGCACTTAACTGCTAAACCATCTCTCTCTCCATCCCCCAACTCATTCATTTTTTATTTTATTGGTATTTTTATTTACATTTCAAATGTTATCTCCTTTCTTGGTTCCCCTCCAGAAACACCCTATCCCATGACTCCTCCCCCTGCCTCTATGAGGATGCTCCACCAGCCATCCACCCAGTCCCTCCTGCCTCCCCACCCTGGCATTCTCCTACACTGAGGTCTCGAGCCCTGACAGGACCAAGAACCTCTCCTCCCTTTGAAGCCTGACAAGGCCATCCTCTGCTACATATGCAGCTGGAGCCATGGGTCTGTCCATGTGTACTCTTTGGATGATGGTTTAGTCTTTGAACTTCTGATCCTCCTACTTTTACCTACCACATTCTGAGAACATAGGCATATACCATTATATACCATCATATCTGTTTTGCTTCATGGCATGCTTGGAATGAAAGTTGGGGTTTTAGAGATGGCAGGCAAGCACTCTATTAGCTGAACTACACTCCCAGCCCTTGTTATTTCTTTAAGCAACTCTTCTAAGGGTGGAAGTTTTCTCTACAGCAGTGGGAACATCAAGTCAAGAAGTTAAGAGACTTAGTCAAATTCCCAAACTGGAGAAGGCAGAAGCAGAAAGTGAAACCCCATTCAAACATGACTGAATGACCTAATACAGCTCTTTAAGATGCTGATCACGGACTGGAGAGATAGTTCAAAGGCTAAGAGAATTGACTGCCCTTCCAAAGGTCTTGAGTTCAATTTTCAGAAACTACTTGGTGACTTACAACCACCTATAATGAGATCTGGTGCCCCCTTCTGGACTGCAGGCATACAGGCAGGCAGAACACTGTATACATAATAAATAAATCTTCAAAAATAAAAATTAAAAAGATGCTGATCACTGAACAATAGGACACAGAGAATACAAAGTATATAGTAACATCAAAGAGAGAAATGAGAAACTGCTTACTGCGGTCTCCTTTGTGGGAAACAACATTGACACAAACTGAACCTCTTAGTATTTAGCCTGGATGATTGGTGTGATTGGAAGGAGTGTGAGGTTCCTTCATGGAAGGCACCTCCTTCAAAGGCTGTGAAGTGAAGACAAACAGCCAGAGAGGGGCCCCGACTGTGTAAATCTGGTGTGAATGGTGAGGAACATTTACTCCGCCTCACCCCCAACTTGTGTGCTCCCATGGGAGACTGATCTGGACACCCTCTCTGGGCTTTTCTTCCTATGTTCAAAAATAAAGCCAGGACAGCTCATCCGTTTTAAGCTTTCAAATTTGCAGCCATTTTTTCAAGAGCATTAGTGTGCTAGTCTGTGCAATCCCAGAGAGGAATGACCAGGGAAGCCTGACTGGCCAGTGTGTCAAGCTGTGAAACAGCTCTCCAGGGGACACTATTCACCCAACCCCAGCAGCCAATTACTCAGAGCCCATTTAGTAAAAAAGATCATTCAGTATGCTAATTGGAGCCTCTGAAAGTAAAGTTGCAGGAAGAAGCAAACTCCCTGTAGCTAGTTCTTCCTTTCTGGTATATTCTAGAATGGACAGTGATCTGGGCTGCCTCACTCAGACCTTAGTCTGGTCTAAGTTTCCTCACCTGAGAAGTGGGATAACAGCACTTATTCATGAGGTGGAGAGTCCTATACCACACGTTGAGTTTACTTACTGTCTGCCTTGTGTACCACAGACAATATTAAATGAGGGGCATATGGCTGTGGTTGCATAAAAAATGTCCCCATGCACTTGTGTGTTTGAAGACTTGTGTACAGCTAGTGTTAAAATTCCTGAAGGCATGGAACTTTTGAAGCCAAACTAAAGGAAGTGGCTCCCTGAAAATAGGCCCTGAGATTTATAGTTGAGCCACACTTTCTGTCGGTTTTTGGGTTCATGACTACAGTAGCAATGTTATCAACCCTGCCCTCTTTCTGCAGCTCGGTCTTCTGTCATAATGAACTGTGTTCTCTAGAAAAGTAAGACAAAATAAGCCCTCCCTCGTTGAGGTTGCTTTTTGTCTGGCATTTAATCATCACAATGAGAAAATCACTAATACAGAAGTATGTTATTAATGTTTTCAAATAAAGATTAAGTTTACTCACATCGATTACTTAAGAAGAAAGAGATAAGTTCACTCAAGTTTAGGGTACATAATGTCCAAAAAGAGCTGTTTCAACGTTAATATTGAAAATAATAAATTTATGATGTTATAAAAGCCAACCTTGAGCTATGCATAATGTCTTTAATACACTTAGGCAGAGGCAGGCAGAGTTCTCTGAATTTAAGGCTGAATAATGAATTCCAGGCCAGTAAGATCCATACAATCAGACCCGAATTTTAAGAAAAGAAAAAAAAGAAAATATCCAATCTAACAACTTTATTGTTTAATATCATACTTATTAATACTTCTATTATGTGGGATGGTTATAATTATATCCTTTTCCCCTTCCCTTTTCTCCCTCTAGCCCTTCCCATGTACCCCTTGTTGCTTTCTTTCTAATTTATGGTCTCTTCTTTTATAAGTTGTTATTACATGCCTCTCTCTGGATATGTTGTGGTAATTATTAAAATAGATGGCTTACCTCTTTATGCCCCCACCACGGTCTCACTCCCAGGGCGTCACTTTAATATGGAGCTGAACACATGGACTCTGTCACTCAGTCCAAGCACCCTCTCCACATGATTCCCTTCCCAGGTGGTTCACTCCACCTGCCCTGCTGCTTCTGCCCTGGGGTAGATACTACCGCCAGGCATGTTTCTTTCCTCTGCTGCCCAGCACAAACATGACCCCAAAGTCTACTTGCACTTCATTGTAGGTTTATACATTAGATTCTCCAGCCACAAACCCTCTACACAATAAGATCAAATAAGATAGACAATGATACAAACTGCCCTTCTATATGAGATAAAAAAATTCTATAGAATCCCTTAAAATATTTATATCTACCTTGCACCAATTAAATTCACCTGGATCCAGGTCACCCTTCTCGACCTTCATCTTCATTTTTCTCAGAATCTCCTCCTCTTCCTCTTCCGTTTTCCTAGCCCTTTCCCTCCTATTTCTCCACTGTCCCATCATGTATCGACTTAACATAAGTCTATATGTATAAACACATATAAAAGAATAAAAATGTGTTTTGTCTTAAAACAAACCAAAGACGATATAGCCTCTTCTGCCTGGTTGAATGTAATGCCAGGAGTATATATTTCCAAGCTGTCACTCCAACAGACTATGGGAAGGAATGAAGCGACTCCTCATTGCCAGGTCACTGTGGAATTAATTTTGTATTTGAAAAGCAGAAGAAAACCTTGAAATAGCTTTCCTGCTTTAGCTTGGCCATTTTCATGCTTCTGAAAACAGAAGCAAATGTAACATGAATGGCGAATTCCCAGCTGCAAGAAGATTTAAATCCATGTCTGAAAACTGGACAATCAAATGAGGTAGGAGCACAGCAGCCAGAAATAACCCTGGACCTAAATGCAGTTTATTCAACATTATTAACACAAATAAAATTTATGCCTATAGTTCTTTGCAATAAGAACAACTTCCCACATCAAAGAGCAATATTTTATGGTGCCAATCAAATTAAACCACCAGAAGCATATGGAAAGAAATCAATTCTGCAACAAAACTTAGAAAAGTGTAGTATTCATCATGTTTAAGACAGGTTCATTCCAGGTCCAAATAAACTTTCTTCTTTCAATGAAGGGCTGTTTTGTTTTGTTTGTTTGTTTGTTTTATGCTTTGCTTTTGCTGAAAATTTACTTAACACAAGATTTTTTTCAACCTTCCTTTCTTCAACCCTACTTTAATAAACAGAAAAAAACCCAACATACACACACACATACACACAAAATCAGATTTAAACAAGTTTTACTATATTAATTTAGACTAAAACAAAGCCAAATTTTTATGCAAAGGACAATTAAAATTATGGTGAGAAGCATTTGTAGACCAAGCCCAGTCCCCTTGTTCTCTCAAGAGCTTCAGAGACTAATTACACAATCACCTTCAGCAAATCTCCTTTAGTAACAGCAACAAAGCCATTTTAATGGCTTTCACAGCTCTAAACTTCACTTATCTCTACAGACGAAAGGCAGTAGTTTCCAGTACAATCTCACTATAAACAGTACATGTATCAACAGCACTGACTGGATTATACTCCTGAATTAGGATCCTCTCTTCCTTCCAACAAGACACATTTGAGAGATAGAGTCAAAATCAGTCCTACAAATAGCTTCACAAAAACAGACCACAATATCTTCTTCTTCGAGTTACAACCCAAGAGTAATGCAGATGAGGCAAAGAGAGAAAATACAAAAGTGCATCCAGAGTAGGGATGGAGGGGAAATGCAAGGTGTATGCAGTTTAAAACCAAAAGAGAATTTTAGTTACCTAGTCTGGTCTTATAGATTCCAGGACCTGAGGGTGTGGGAGTAAAAATGTGGAATGCAAAAATAGCCCCACTGGCAAAAAGAACTGACTGTATAGTGCGAAATTCCCACGGGGCTTCTCTCCATTAGTATAGCTCCATGGTTATTCTTAACAAAAATGGAAACAGTCAAAACTCTAGTGCCAAAGTTGAGTGAAGTCTTGGTTTTTCTGATAGGTATTTAAAATTTGCATTCCATTAAAACCAGTCAACTGAAACTTGGAAGTAAGGATTTTTTTTTTTTTGTTTTGTATCAATTATATTATATGATCATTCATTCATTCGTTCATAATTCATTTATTATTCATTCAAAAATTCATCAAATATTGTCCAAGAACCACCAAGTCCAAAGAAATGCCTTGGCAACAGAGATCTGTCATTAAACCACAGAGAGAATTGGAGAGAATTGGCAATAAACCAGTATCTGTATGTTTACAGTCAGGATGAACAAAGGGATAATAGAAAATAAGTAAAGGGTACAATAGATTGTTAGTTGACAGTTGATATATAATGATCAAGGAATGATTAGTCAATGATATGTCATGATATAATGCTCATACAAGGAACAACAAATATGAATAGATAGTTTGAAAAAAGAAACAGAAAACATCCCAGGAAGAATGAATCACAGTACAAAAGTTCTTCGGTGGAAGCATTTATATGCGGACAAAATGATGGCCAGAGTAGATTGAAATGACAGATGACAAAAGTCAATAAATAGGTAGGTAGACAGATAGATAGGTAGATGATTAGATAGGTAGGTAGGGAGGTAGGTAGGTAGATAGATAGATAGATAAATAGATAGATAGATAGATAGATAGATAGATAGATAGATAGATAGATAGATAGATAGACAGACAGACAGACAGACAGACAGATAGACAGATAAATGTATAGATATACAGATTAACAATGGAGACAGCAAGGATATGGATTCTTACAAAGGCTATACTATGTAAAATGCAATGGCTTTGGTACTTTTATTTTATTTTTTGAACAACTTTTTTTAGAAAACAAAGATAAATGTACAAGTTTTAAGCATTTTTGCATAAGGGTATATTAATACATTTTTGTCAGTGCTTGGCTTTTTTTTCAAAGGTTTGATAGTGTGCATTAAGGTCTTACTAGTTACAATGAGCATAAAGTACATATAAAACAGTACATAACCCATAATTTCTCAAAGTTTTCTTGGTGTGAAACATAATGGTTTTTTTCTTTTTCTCTCTCTTTGTTTTTAACTTCACACAGTCTGTGAGTTGTTTCTGGGGTGTTCAGAGTTTTCTGGGGTTAGAATCCCATTATCATTGACTGCATATTATGTCTGTTGTTTTGAGACTGGGTTAACTCACTCAGAATAATATTCTCTAGATGCATCCATTGTCTTAAGAATTTCATAAAGTCATTGTTTCTGATAGCTGAGTAGTACTCAATTGTGTAAATGTACCACAATTTTTGTATCCATTCATCTACTGAAGGACTTCTGGGTTCTTTCTAGATTCTGGCTATTATAAATAGAGCTGCTATGAACATTGTGGTGTGTGTGTCTTTGTTGTATATTGGTGTGTCTCTGTGGTATATGCCCAGAAGTGGTATAACTGGATCTTCAGGTAGTACTATGTCCAATTTTCTGAGGAATCGCCAGACTGATTTCCAGAGTGGTTGTACCAGTTTACAACCCCACCAAGAGTGGAGAAGTGTTCCTCTTTCTCCACATCCTTGCCAGCATCTGCTGTCATCTGAGTTTTGAATCTTAGCCAATCTGACTAATGTGAGGTGGAATCTCAGGGTTGTTTGGATTTGCATTTCCCTGATGGCTAAGGATGTTGAGCACTTCCTTAGATTTTTCTCAGCCATTCATTATTCATCAATTGAGAACTTTTTGTTTAGCTCTCTACCCCATTTTTAAATAGGGTTATTTGATTCTCTGGTGTCTATCTTCTTGAGTTATTTGTATACCTTGGATATTAGGCCTCCATCTGATATGGGGTTGGTAAAGATCTTTTTCCACTCTGTTGGCTGCCGTTTTGTTTACTTAACGGTGTCCTTAGCCTTAAAGAAACTTTGCAATCTCATTAAGTCCCATTTGTCAATTTTTGACCTTAGAGCATGAGCCATTGGTGTTCTGTTCAGGAAATTTTCTCCTGTGCTTATGTGTTCTAAGGTTTTCCCTACTTTCTCATCTAATAGTTTCAGTGTACCTGGTGCTTTTTATTTTTGAGATGAGAAATGACAGAGCCTGACTTTGCTTATGTAAAATGTTCATAGCTAGGAAGCAAGATAAAAGCAGACATTACTTAGGAGGCCATTTTGTTTATAATAATGAGACAGACTCATGTAATAGAATCAGGACAATGGGGATCCTTAGCATTTTTGTCATTTATTGGTATAGAGAAGATGACTGTAACTCTTCAAATTCCTTAATTGTACTTCTGTACTTCACACACACACACACACACACACACACACACACACACACACACACACACATATATATATATATATACATATATATATATATATATACATATACATAATATTCCAGGAAATGATACGTGATATAGAGCATAGCTTGAGATAGGGTTCTGGTCTGTTCTGAGGTTAAAGGTCAGGAAAATATAGAAAATGCCATTAAGAAGCTGAGAGGAACAAAGAAAAAAGAGAGAGAAAGAGAGGCGGGGGCGGGGGGGGAGTAGTAGTAGTCATTTGCTGTAAATAGATAAAGTACAATGAGGATTCAAGAATCACCATTTATTAGAAAACCTGTGGTAATAAAATAGACTATTACAGTAGTAATGCAAATGCTGCAATAGGTACATTCAAGAGATAAGAAGAGAGGACTACAGTAGCTAGGTATTTTAAGAGGCGTTCTTATGCCACCATAACTAAACCAAGATGAAAATATTCTTGGTGAATCCATTTGTTCCAATGCATCACACACACACACACACACACACACACACACACACACACACACACTCCCCCACACACACAAACACAAACCCACACATATGCACACACACCACAAACACCATAATAAGAGTTGAACTTAGCAATAGAGTTGTAGGAACTCAAATAGCTGTGACAGGAGTTATCAGTACATGGATTCCATTCTAGAATTTTGCCTGTCTTTATCTTGTGCAGGCAACCACAGCAGCTATGATTTGATTATATAATCCTCATACTCTGTCTCTAAATCATGACTTCCTAACTTTTCTGTTCATCTACCAACTCCTAGATTCTTTTCATATCCTCCTTCATGATTGTCTTGAGCGGTGAATGTGATAAAACTGTCTAAGATGATTCATCTACAGCTAAGTATTCACAGTTACTCATGATCAGCATGTTGATCAAATCAAAATAAAAATCACAGGACAAATTTAGAGAAACACAAACCTATGACTACAAATATATGAAGGGTAGTCAAACAGCATGTCTGCATAGCAGAATAACAAAGTAAGTTCCACCCAACAGCTCATGGTGCCCAATCAGAAATGAATTAGCTCCCAAACCATTATGCCACTATTCCCCCACTGGACACATTTTGCCAAACAAGCCAGTATCGAAGCATGCAGCGTCTAGCATCAGGTGAGACTATTGATTTCCTTTCTCTCCTACCAGCCGGCATAGCACCATTTAGTACTATTTAAGCTAGCCAGCAGGGAGAGATTTCCCTGGTCAATTGCAATTGATCCCGCAATGAAACATATTCAAAATTAGTGGTGTCTTCAAGACTGAGGCCTTTCCATCTAGTTACTGTGAACAAACAAAGTAATGGTAATATTCTGTGTTCTTTGGAAATGCCTTCGAAGCTTCTCTGACCAACAATTCATAGGGAACTATTACATTCCTGGCACTAGATTTTCATGTAATAACATGTTTTCTAAGGGTAGCATTGTCAAACCATGCAGAGTATTTATGTTCAATCTCCTCTTTAAACATAATACATTTTTAGTTATCTTACAAACTAGAACAAGTCTTCATACAGGTAACATGATACCCACCTTCTCCTCTCCTGATTCTCTCACCTCACCTCAAACTTCTAGCCCAGAGAACCCCCTTCTCTTTGTGGTACCTATATTGTTCATTGTAATACTAACAGGAAATGTGCGTTGACTGGGAGGCTACTTCTTGAGACATAATTCTTGGAGAAGAATGCTGAATCCTATTTAAAAAAATAGTCAGTAAAGCTAGGTTTTCTCGTCCCCAGGTACATGAAAAATGAGTCAAGAACTAGATTATTGTTCATGTACCCATCTTTATCTTACTTCTAACTACTTCTCTTTCTACCACAGTAAAAACACCACCCAAAGTTCTTCCATTTGGAAGACTGTGCCATCTCCCCACAGTTTCTTTTAGTACTAGCCGCAGGTGTTCAGATTGTACACACAGCAGGTTTACTCACCCTGTGTTCCAAATCCTTTGCTCAGAATCTGCATCTAGGAAGTCTAAGACAGGACTTAAACTCGGGTTTGAGAGACTTCCTCTGGAAAAGTAGCCTCAGTAAATAGGATTTTCTAACATTTCAATACCTCTTTAAAGCATTCTGAGATTACATTATAGTGAATATGCTGGTGTCTTGGTCTGACTGCTTGGCTTAATAACAAGTTCACCAGGGGATGGGATCTTTAAAAGTAAGGCTTGTGTTTGTTATTCTTAGTTTTTAATAAATGGCATAGAGTTTAAGAGTTAGATGTGGGGACGAATGTTGAGTCACTCTGTCTTCTGGACTTTGCATGACCTTTGTCCCCATGAACTCACAGCAGCTGTAGTGGCTGCACAAGACCTTTCAACATTCCATCATGAGGTGGAGAGGGCTTATTAGGCCCTCACTCTATTTTGAGGAGCTATCAGCAGTCAAAGACTCCTCCCACTGGGTGTAGGAGGAGTCACTTTCATCAGTGATGTAGGCAGTAGTAAGTTACCCATACAGTAACAAATAATTCCCAACCCATGAGCATAGGAAAAAAAAAGAATTAAAATCACTGGGTCATTTGAAAACACAC
The DNA here is from genome assembly GCF_963924665.1 of Micromys minutus. Classification (NCBI taxonomy): domain Eukaryota; kingdom Metazoa; phylum Chordata; class Mammalia; order Rodentia; family Muridae; genus Micromys; species Micromys minutus. The sequence continues at coordinate 11,587,539 of NC_137969.1, forward strand.
ATGCATAGAAGTATGAGTTGATGGAGAGAAGGGTCCAAGCGGAAGTGCCAAAATATATTATATAAATGGACAGAGAGAGAGAAAGGGATGATGTGAACTTAAGGGCAGAGGAGGGAGGAAAGGAAAGAACTGCAGTAATAACAGTAACACTGCTATGGGTCTGACACACAAATGTGTTAGCTCCAAAGCCTTCCAGAGCTCACTCATCTTCTCTACGCTTACATTTTGAATTAGAAAAGGTGATCTTCACGTTGCACTGATACCCTTAAAGCTGCTGCTCATGGTGCTCATGGGATGATACCCAATAAAAAGCATGTCGGAAAGACTAATTCATCCCCACTCTTATTTGAATCTGAAGAAATGAGTCCAGCACTTGGCATTTAGGTAATAAAAAGAAAAAAGAGTGGTTCTGAAGTTATGGGTCATAGCCTCTTTCACAGGGGTCACATATCAGATAAGCTGCATATCAGATAGGTACATTATAACTCACAACAGCAGCAATTCACAGTTATATAGTAACCATAAAAATAATTATATGGTTGGGGTCACCACAACATGATAAATATTATGAAAGAATCACAGCATTAAGAAGGTTGAGAACCACTGGTTAACAACATTAAGTTAAGGGAAAGAAGGAATGGTTAATGTTTATTTGACAAAACAGTTATCACGATAAAAGATTTTAGACCTTTTATGTTTATACCAATTGGGGCTAATGTGATAGGAAGTGAAAAGCAGGATCCTAAGACTTCAGCAATCACTCTTAATGCTAAAAGTTTTTAGCAACTATTGCTAATGTTAAGAGGCTGCTCTAGTGGTCAAAGGCAGCTACTCCTGCACACAAGCTGTTTATTCGAGTCCATAGAGTTTGTGAACCATATAATGAGTGTCACTACCTCTATTCACCCAAGTGGACCTCCCCACAGTTAAGAGAGGAAAAAGGTCATCTTATAATTTGGATTGAAGTGTGTGTAGCTTTCTCTTCAACATCTGCACCATCGTCCTCTATCATATTTGTGAGACTCAAATGCTTCCTTCAATAATCCCATATTGGGCATCTTGGTGAACATTTCTAGTCTGATTTCCAAAGTAAAAGGTATTGTAGAATTTTTTTCTTTTTTTTAAATTTATTTTAAAAAACAAAGATACATGTACAGATTTTTAAGCATTTTTACATAAAAGTATACAAATACATTTTTATAAGGTTGTAATCAAGTATTTGTGGATACATATACATACACATATGTTTATATGTAACAATAATATAGGAAAACAGACTATTAATTTGAGGAGATAGAAGAGAAACTGGGAGGGGCTGTAGGAAGGAAAGGGGGATGTGACACAGTTCTATTTTAATTAAAATATATTTCTTTTTTTTCTTTTCTTCTTGATCTCACACAGTCAGTTGGTTGTTTCTGGGGTGTTCAAAGCTTTCTGGGGTTAGTATCTCATTATCAGTGACTGCATATTATGTCTGTTCTTTTGTGACTGGGTTATCTCATTCAGGATGATATTCTCTAGATGCATCCATTTTCTTGAGAATTTTGTTAGGCCATTGTTTCTGATAGCTGAGTAGTACTCCATTGTGTAAATGTACCACAATTTTTGTATCCATTCATCTACTGAAGGACTTCTGGGTTCTTTCCAGCTTCTGGCTATTATGAATAGAGCTGCAATGAACACTGTGGTGCATGTGTCTTTGTTGTATGTTGGAGCATCTCTGAGGTAAATGCCCAGAAGTGGAATAACTGGTTCTTCAGGTAGTACTATGTCCATTTTTCTCAGGAACCGCCAGACTGATTTCAAGAGTGGTTTACCAGTTTACAACCCCACCAGCAGTGGAGAAGTGTTCCTCTTTCTCTACATCCTCGCCAGCATCTATTGTCATCTGAGTTTTGAGTCTTGGCCAATCTGACTGCAAGTGAAATAGAATAAAAGATCCAGAAATGAGCCCTCACGTATATGGTCACCTGATTTTTGACAAAGAAGCCATAAACATTCAATGGTAAAAGGACAGCCTATTCAACAAATGGTGTTGGTCCAACTGGAACTCAGCATGCAGAAGAATTTTCTTATCTCTTTGTACAAACTCAAGTGAAAGTGGATCAAAGATCTCGACATTAAACCAGATACACTGAAATTATTAGATGAGAAAATAGGGAAAACATTAGAACTCATAGGCACAGGAGAAAATTTCCTAAACAGAACACCAATAGCTCGAGCTCTAAGGTCAAAGATTGACAAATGGGACTTAATGAGATTGCCAAGCTTCTGTAAGGCTAAAGACACTATCATGAAAACAAAACGGCAGCCAACAGAGTGTGAAAAGATCTTTACCAACCCCACATCAGATAGAGGCCTAATATCCAAGGTATACAAAGAACTCAGAAAGAGAGATACCAGAGAATCAAACAACCCTATTAAAAATGGGGTACAGACTTAAACATAAATTTCTCATTTGAGGAATATGGAATGGCTGAAAAACATCTGAGGAAGTGCTCAACATCCTTAGCCATCAGGGAAATGCAAATCAAAACAACCCTGAGATTCCACCTCACACCAGTCAGATTGGTATTGTAGAATTTTTAACACTGAGACAAATAGAACAAAAGACAGAAGCAGATGGTAGAGGTAAAAAACCCCAGCAATGGTGTGCAACTAGCTCACATGGCCACAGTGGAGTATCACTTAAATTGAACAGATGTCAGTAGATGGTTGGATTTAGAACTTCCCAAGAGCTATATCATAACTTGATATCTCTCCAGGCAAAATGATGGTAAAAGCCACTGTATAAACTAAAGCTATTTAAAAAGACATTAAGAGGCCACATGAATCAAGTGTGAAGATGTCTCCGCATGAGCACTCATGGGAAGCAGTTACACAAAAGAATGACAGCCAGTCAGCAGTACAAGGAACTAAGAAATCCTGCAGAAAACTCATTACCCTCTAACTATTGAGGTTGTGTAGTAATAGTACAATTCTAGTGATAGTTTATGGAGGGACTTAAAACTATGGTTTTCTAGTAACACAGATTATATTATCAATGAATACCAGTGAAAACTTTCTTATTAACAGATACCTCTATGAAAGCTTTTGATTAAATAACCTGATTTATATTTTCATGTTTAAAAAAATAAATTCACAATAATCCAACATAAAACTTTTATAGATGATTTCTATAAAGGAAAAAAATTATTCACGTGTTTGGGTATTTTCTAAATGGTTAAATAATTGTCAGCAACTGGTGGTATGGGTCCAAAATTCTAGAAGGAAAATCAGAAGGTTAGGTCTTACATACACTACAGAGTTCATTCTAGGACAGACTGGGCCATTAAATGAGGCTCTTTTCCAAGAGAAAATGTAAATAGTGGGCTGGTTTATAAGCATTTCAGTGGTAAAGTACTTGTCAAGCATGTATTAGGATTTTCAGTCAAACCCTATTTCTGCTAAAATCTGTTTCAGATATTGACATTTTACATTTTCATCCCATGTAAAATTAAGAAACATCCTTTTTGGTAGAAGAGATTCAGAATGGTGTTGAATGGTATTTACCATTTCAACTGGATTCCAAAGACAAAACAACTGCTTTTCTAAGGTGTAGCATCCTTGGTAAGTTGGAATTCATACAGTGTTTTATGGACTAGTGTAGGTCAAATAATTCCTTCTCTCTATTCTCTTACTGCCACAATGTTACCTGGAATCATCTTGTAAACTTCTTTTTTGATTTCACCTATTTCCCATGCATCTAGCTCTAACCAACAACTTTAATTTCTGAGGAGAAATCATTATCTACATTAAATGTGGGCACCAGTTTGTATGAACTGGCTTCTTGCCTAATCCCCACTGTGGATACAGACAACTGTCATCTTGATGAACTAAATCTACACTGATCGGTGCAAATATGAGTTCCTGATTTGATTTACCTGTTCAGAGCTAAGCCAAACATTAGCTGGAAACATTGTCTTTTTTTCTCTGGTCTTGAACCTAGTGTGTACAAGCCTTGGATCTGCCAGTGAATACAAGAAGACAGGTTGAATATGAATGGTAGCCTGCATATATGCATAGGCAAGAAACAGAGAAAAAAATCAAACCCTGTGAGAATTTAAATCCCACCAATATAAAGGGCATGCTTGAACTTTTTACAATTTCATCAAATAAACTCTTTTGTGACTTAAACCCATTTCTGTTAATTTCTTTGTAACTGAATAAGATGAATCTAATACTAAGAGTACCTCAGGATGTCCTGTAGGTTGAATAATTACTCAAGGTAAGACATTGTTTAACAAATATCTGTATGTAAATACATGACAGATAGATAGATATACAGATAGATGATTCGATGAAGATAGATAGATAGATAGATAGATAGATAGATAGATAGATAGATAGATAGATAGATAAATGGATGGATGGATGGATGGATGGATGGATGGATGGATGGATAGATGGATGGATGGATGGATGGGCGAGCAGGCAGGGAAGTGGACAGACAGACAGAAAGACAGACAGACATACATACATATAGACAGATAGGTATAAATATAGATAAAATTTACGAAGTAGTATTTATTATTTATTTATGTATTTATCACTTTAGTTTGTAAGACAAGGTCTCATATAGTCCAGGTTGGATCTGAACTCCTTGTATAGGCAACGGTGCCAGGGTAGTACTGATCTCTTTGCCTTTACCTCACAACCATCACACTTATTTTTATCCTGTGTTGGGAATCAAACTTGGTGCATTGTTAAGCACTGGAACAACAGCTACATCCCAGTTCTCTCTATGTGTTTGGTTTTAATTGGAATTTTTTTTAGCCAGCATAGAGAGCATTGTCTAAGGACAGCTTCACTATACAAACCAAGTATAATCCTGTATGCACAGTAAAACAGAGGATATTTTTTCTGCAAGATGAATCAATCCATTGCTGAATTCTCTGACCTGGTCCTGTGGAATGTGGTGACTATGAGACAGGGATGGAACATGGTGGGATTTGTAGACTACAGACAGAGAAATAGGGTTGTGAATTTGGAGTAAGAAAAAAAAGAAAGAAACTAAAAAATTCCAAAAGCTGCATTGTCTTTGGATCGTTCCTCTAATCCCAGTGGCTTTTTAACACAAATCATCAATGTGCTAATTAAGCTGTGTTTCTCACTGTACAGTCTTTTTGGCTTCCTTGGTGGTGATAACAAATGGATCATCATTTTCCTTAGATCTGAAATCACAGAATGTCCACAATCAATATACAGTCATAGTGATATAATAAATGGTCCTAAAATAAATACATAACACTTCAAATATCACCCACCACGGAACCTGGAATGCAGAATGTGAAATTTTCAGAGGCATGACTAATGGGGTGATTTCTATTTTTCCAGCAACTAAACGCCCAGTCCATGAACTGAGTACATATAACACTTAGACAACAGTCTCAGAGAAAACTGACAGGTATATAGAGCATTTTATCTCACATTATGTGATTTGTGGAAGCAATCTCAACTGGAGGCACTTCAAAGGAAGGCATTAAACAAGTGTAAAATAACTAATCTACAAGTATTTATTAAGTGTTTTCTGAGTAGTTAACCAAGCACAGGGTGCTTTGGAAGGAAGGAAGAATGTGAAACCTGCCAACCTAACTGAGAACATGCAACTAACCATGACTCTCCTTTTTATGCTTTTAAGCAATGATACAGGAGGCTTTTAGGTTAACTGGCTCAAAGCCTGGTTGGATTACCTTTGTTCTTCTGACACTTTCACTGCCTGCCAGTCATTCTGAATCTCCCTAGAGACCACCTCCTAGTCCCAACACAGATTCAGTGATAATATGTGCTCCTTGCCATGACAGCAAGGTTGATAGAAAGAAGATGAGGAGAATGGGAGGGAGTAGAAGAAGGAGAATGGGAACAGAAGAGGAATGCAAAAGAGGGAAGGTGATGTGGACAAAGAAGAAACTAACATTCTACAATTGATGAGGCTCAGTGGAGGACCAGAGGTCACCGGAGGTCATGGTTGGGAAAGGAATTACTAGCTTTATCACATACAGACTTCTTGTCTGATGATATAAGTTCTTCTTTCAGTAAACATTCCTACAGCTATCGTACCATCCATCATTAGGTCTTCACAAGAGCTAAACTGATACCACTAATGCTCTCTGAAGCCGCAAGTGTAAGGAATAAATGGTCTTCATTCATCTACAGTGTTGCTCAGCTATAAAGGGAACAACAATACAGCTATTGGATTCATCTTTTAAAACTTCTAGCTATATTTACTATGAACTGTATATAGCATATCCCTAAAAAGATTCATATTTTAAAATTTTGGTCACTATCTTGAGGCAATGGGGCCATATGTACATGGGCATCATCAATGGGTGGAATCCACTGATGTTCAGACATAGATTACTTGTGACTGAGTAGACCCTGTTTGGAAAAACAGTGGGACATGATTCATCAGAACCATGACTTTGAAGGGTGTGTGCTGATTTGTGCTTCCCTCCTTTAGGTGTCTATCTCTGTTTCTCTGTGAATCTTTGTATCTCTCTCCATCCCATTTTTCTGTCTCTCTCTCCCACCTCCCTCCCTCCCTCCTTCACTCCCTCTCTATGCTCTAGTGTGTCTCAGAAATGTGACGTTTTATTTGATGGATATTCATGGCAGCTTGTCTCTGAAAAAATGGTAGAGTTATTATTACATAGATAAAGTGAATGAAGTGGGAACTTGTTGAATTTTTTTTTTAAAGTATGATTATATCGGAAGAGGTTAAAGGTCACAAGAGAAGGAAAAGGCCAAAAACTAAGTGAAGATTTTTGCATTTCATCTAACTACTATTACAAATGCTGGGGTACAAACCATGTTGTAGAGGGGGCATAGGAAATATGATTCTAGCACAGGGTTGCTGAGTGGCACATTAACTTTGTGAGTTAAAAACTGGTTAAGTTGGAAGATGTAAGATGAAAAGTGGAAGTCAGGAGGAACAGCCAGGAAAGAAAGAAAAAATTAAAAAAAGAAAGAAAAGAAAGGAAAATGTGACAGGCCTGGTGAGACTGTGATCTGAGCAGCCAGGGAACAGAGTGGTCTGTCCTAGCACAAGGAAAGTGTGCCCACCCACCCCCGATTGGTTCAGGGAAGCAGGTACCCTGCTTTAGGGTGTCTATTTATAGCCAGCAGTCCATGTGTGCAGAACAGGCACAAAGGCCATCTGCCACCAGGAATGGCTGAGGTCCAGGGACACAGGCCTGGTGACACAGTGCTCCCAGTAGCCGGGAAGCAGAAAGGTCTGTGCCCAGCACTCAGAACATGCATCCCAACCCCCTGATTGGTTCAGAAGAGCAGGAAACCTGCCTTAGGGTGTCTAGTTCCAACTGGCAGGCCGAGCATGCAGAACAGGTGCTCAGGCCATATACCACCAGGAACAGCAGAGATCCAGGGACAAAGGACAGGTACAAGGGAGAGACAAGAATCACTCACTGACAACAAGACCATGTATAATCACAGACAACAAGATGGCAAGAGGAAAACAAAAGAACTTACCCAAGGAATACAAAGACAATCTGGCAACACCAGAATGTAGCTATCCCATGTTAAAAAGCTGGGAAAGAACAGGAATCCAAGGCCCATACCTAAACATAAAAGAAATATACAGAAAACCAAAAGCGAACATCAAAATTAGCAGTAGGAAACTTGAAGCAATCCCACTAAAATCAGGGACTCGACCAGGCTGCCCCCTCTCCCCCTACCTATTCCTCATAATACTGGCCTGAGCAATTAGCAACAGGAAATCAAAGAGATACAAATTGGAAAGGAAAAAGTAAAAATATCACTATTTGCAGATGACATGATAGTGTACTTAAGTGACTCCAAAAATTCCACCACAGAACTTCTACAGCTGATAAACATGTTCAGCAAGTGGCTGGATATAAAATTAACTGAAAAAAACAGTAGCCTTCCTATACTCAAAGTACAAACATGTAGAGAAAGAAATTAGGGAAAAGATACCCTTCACAATAGTCACAAAAATATGAAAAACCTTGGTGTGACTCTAACTAAGGAAGTGAAGGACCTGTATGAAAGGAACATCAAACCTCTAATGAAGGAAATCAAGAAAGATCTCAGAAAATGGAAAGATCTCCCATGCTCATGGATTGGAAGGATCCACATTTTAAAAATGGCCATCTTGCCAAAAGCAATCTACAGATTCAATGCATTCCTCATCAAAATACCAACCCAATTCTTCATTGAGTTGGAAAGAGCAATGTGCAATTTCATCTGGAATAACAAAAGACCTAGAATAGTGAAATCCATCCTCAACAACAAGAAAACATCTTTGGGAATCACACTCCCTGACCTCAAACTATATTTCAAGGCAATTTTGCTGAAAGGCGCATGGTACTGATACAGAAATAGGTACATGGATTATTGGAATAGAATAGAAGATCCAGAAATGGGCCTTTACATATATGGTCACCTGATTTTTGACAAAGGAGCTGTACACATTCAATCGAAAAAGGACAGCCTCTTCAACAAATGGTGTTGGTCCAACTGGAACTCAGCATGGAGAAGAATGAAAATAGACCCTTTCTTATCTCCTTGTACAAAGCTCAAGTGCAAGGGGATAAAAGATTTCCACATTAAACCAGGTACACTAAAATTATTAGAAAAGAAATTAGAGAAAACTAGAACACATAGGCACAGGAGAAAATTTCCTGAACAGAACACCAATGGTTCATGCTCTAAAGTCAAATATTGACAAGTGGGACTTAATGAGATGGCAAAGTTTCTGTAAGGCTAAAAACACTATCAAAAAAACAAAATGGCGGCAGAGCGGAGCCTGGCCCAACTGCCAGCCAGAAAGGCGGCTCGTACAGGCTGAGAAACTGCGACCTGGAACAGATCTTAGGAACTTCTGTTCCCACCGTGAGACGACTTCAGGACACAGAGCAGAGCCTGGCTCACCTGCCAGCCGGAAAGGTGGCTCGGAGAGGCTGAGCATCTGTGACCAGGAACAGATCATAGGAACGTCTGTTCCCACCCTGACGCAACTTCAGTACGCAGAGCAGAGCCTGGCCCAGCTGCCACCCGGAACCTGGGCTGCCGGGGAGTAGAGAGATATCTGCGGAGTACACACGGAAAGTGTACCAGGGACACAGACCAGATACAAAGGAAAGGCAAGAACATATCACTGACAACAAAATGGCAAGAGGAAAGAGAAAGAGTATATCCCTAGGAAACCAAGACAATCTAGCAACACCAGAACCCAGCTCTCCGATAGTAGCAAACATCGGAATTCCGAACACTCCAGAGAAAGAAGACACAGACCTGAAATCATGCCTCAAGACACTGATAGAGATACTTAAACAAGAAAGGGAGGAAAAGCAAAAAGATTCAGAAGCTTTTAAAGAAGAAACAAGAAAAACACTCAAAGAACTCAAAGAACGAGATGAAAACAGAACCAAAGAAATAAAGGAATGGAAGAGGGAAATTAAAACAGAAATTGACACAATAAAGAAAGCACTAAAAGAGATAACCCTAGAGTCAGAACACCAAAAAAAGAAATCAGGAGTCACAGAAGCAAGCATTTCCAACAGATTACAAGAGATCGAGGAGAGAATCTCGGGGGCAGAAGACAACATTGCAAACATAGACAAAACAGCCAGAGAAGATGCAAAAAACAAAAAGCTCCTAACCCAAAATGTCCAGGAAATACAAGACACAATGAGAAGACCGAACCTAAGGATAATAGGAATAGAAGAGGGAGAAGAGTATCAACTAAGAGGCACAGGAAATATCTTCAACAAAATCATAGAAAAAAACGTCCCTACCCTCAAGAATGAGATGACCACAAGCATAAAAGAAGCCTTCAGAACTCCAAATAGGTTGGACCAGAAAAGAAATACCTCACGACACATAATAGTAAAAACATCAAGTGCCCAAAGTAAAGAAAGAATACTAAAAGCAGTAAGGCAAAAAGGTCAGGTAACATATAAAGGCAGACCAATCAGACTCACACCCGATTTCTCAACAGAGACTATGAAAGCTAGAAGAGCCTGGACAGACATCATGCACTCCTTAAGAGACCACAAGTGCCAGCCCACGCTGCTATACCCAGCAAAACTATCAATCACCTTCGATGGAGAGACAAAGATATTTCAAGACAAATCAAAATTCACACAATATCTCACCACAAACCCAGCACTACAACGAATTATAGGTGGAAAACCCAATACAAGGAGGGAAAATACAGCCTAGTAAAAACAAGAAAACTCCTAAACAAGAAAACAAAAAGAAGAAAAAAACACAGACACAACTCAACCCAAAAAAGCAAAAATGGCAGGAAACAGAAACAATTATTCCTTGATATCTATTAACATAAATGGTCTCAACTCCCCAATAAACAGACATAGACTATCAGACTGGATACATAAACAAAATCCAGCCTTTTGCTGCATACAGGAAACTCATCTCAGAGACAGAGACAGACACTATCTCAGAGTAAGAGGGTGGGAAAAAAACTTCCAAGCAAACAGCTCCGAGAAGCAAGCTGGAGTGGCTATTCTAATATCGAATAAAGTAAACTTCCAACCAAAAGTTATCAAAAAAGATAAAGAAGGACACTTTTTACTCATTACCGGGGAAATCTGTCAGGAGGAACTCTCAATCCTTAACATATATGCTCCAAATAAAAAATCACCCACATTCATAAAAGAAACTCTACTAAAGCTCAAAAAATACATTTCACCCCACACAATAATAGTGGGAGACTTTAACACCCCACTCTCACCAATGGACAGATCAGGGAAACAGAAACTGAACAAGGACACTGCAAAACTAGCAGAGACTTTCAACCAACTAGAATTAATAGATATATACAGAACATACTATCCTAAAGTAAAAGAATACACCTTCTTCTCACCACCCCATGGCACCTTCTCGAAAATTGACCACATAATTGGACACAGAACGAGCCTTCATCGATATAAGAAGATTGAAATACTCCCATGCATCCTCTCAGAACACCATGGTCTACGGCTGGTCTTTAACAACAACAAAGACAACAAAATGCCCACATACACATGGAAACTAAACAACGCTCTGTTAAAGGATAGCAGGGTCAAAGAAGAAATAAAGAAAGAAATTAAGGACTTTCTAGAATTCAAGGAAAATGATAACACAACATACCCAAACCTATGGGATGCAATGAAAGCAGTATTGAGAGGAAAACTCATTGCCCTAAGTGCTTCCAAGAAAAAACTGGAGAGAGCTCACATCAGCAACCTCACAGCACAGCTAAAAGCCCTAGAACAAAAGGAAGCAGATATACCCAAAAAGAGTAGATGGCAAGAAATAATCAAAATTAGGGCAGAAATAGAACAAATAGAAACAAAAAAAACCATTGAAAAAATCAACAAAACAAAGAGTTGGTTCTTTGAGAAAATCAACAAGATTGATAAACCCCTAGCCAGACTAACTAAAGGGCAATGAGAGAGTATCCAAATTAACAAAATCAGAAAGGAAAGTGGTGACATAACAACTGAAACTAAGGAAATTCAAGAAATCATCAGATCCTACTACAAAAACTTATACTCCACAAAATTGGAAAATCTGGAGGAAATGGACAAATTCCTAGACAGATACAAGGTCCCAAAGTTTAACCAGGACCAAGTAAACCATCTAAATAACCCTATAACACCTAAAGAAATAGAAGAAGTCATCAAAAGCCTCCCAACCAAAAAAAGCCCAGGTCCAGACGGGTTCAGTGCAGAATTTTATCAGACATTTATTGGGGATATAACACCAATATTTGCCAAACTATTCCAAAAGATAGAATCAGATGGAATATTACCCAACTCATTTTTTGAGGCTACAATAACCCTCGTACCTAAGCCACACAAAGACCCAACAAGGAAAGAGAACTTCAGACCAATCTCACTTATGAACATTGATGCAAAAATACTCAACAAAATCCTTGCAAACCAAATCCAAGAACACATCAAAACCATCATTCATCATGACCAAGTAGGCTTCATCCCTGGGATGCAGGGATGGTTTAACGAAGGAAATCCATCAATGTAATCCACCATATAAACAAACTTAAAGACCAAAATCACATGGTCATCTCACAAGACGCTGAGAAAGCATTCGACAAAATCCAACACCCCTTCATGTTAAAAGTCCTGGAAAGAACAGGAATCCAAGGCCCATATTTAAACATAATAAAAGCAATATACAGCAAACCAACAGCCAACATCAAACTTAATGGCGAGAAACTTGAAGCAATCCCACTAAAATCAGGGACTCGACAAGGCTGCCCACTCTCTCCCTACCTATTCAACATAGTACTGGAAGTCCTGGCTGGAACAATTAGACAGCAAAAGGAGATCAAGGGGATACAAATCGGAAAGGAAGAGATAAAAACATCACTCTTTGCCGATGACATGATAGTGTACTTGAGTGACCCCAAAAATTCCACCAGAGAACTCCTACAGCTGATAAACAAGTTCAGCAAAGTGGCCAGATACAAAATTAACTCAAACAAATCAGTAGCCTTCCTATACTCAAAGGACAAACATGTGGAGAAAGAAATTATGGAAAAGGTACCCTTCACAATAGTTACAAAAACTATGAAATACCTTGGTGTGACTCTAACTAAGGAAGTGAAGGACCTGTATGACAAGAAATTCAAACCTCTAAAGAAAGAAATTGAGGAGGATCTCAGAAAATGGAAAGATCTCCCATGCTCATGGATTGGAAAGATCAACATCTTAAAAATGGCCATCCTACCAAAAGCAATCTACAGATTCAATGCAATTCCCATCAAAATTCCAACCCAGTTCTTCATGGAATTGTAAAGATCAATGTGCAATTTCATATGGAATAACAAAAGACCTAGAATAGCGAAATCCATCCTCAACAACAAAAAAACATCTGCGGGAATCACTATCCCTGACCTCAAGCTATATTACAAGGCAATTGTGCTGAAAACTGCATGGTACTGGTACAGAAATAGGCAAGTGGATCAATGGAATAGAATAGAAGATCCAGAAATGAGCCCTCATGTATATGGTCACCTGATTTTTGACAAAGGAGCAGTAAACATTCAATGGAAAAAGGACAGCCTATTCAACAAATGGTGCTGGTCCAACTGGCACTCAACATGCAAAAGAATGAAAATAGACCCGTTCTTATCTCCTTGTACAAAGCTCAAGTGTAAGTGGATTAAAGATCTCCACATTAAACCAGATACACTGGAACTATTAGATGAGAAAGTAGGGAAAACCTTAGAACACATAGGCACAGGAGAAAATTTCCTGAACAAAACACCAATGGCTCAAGCTCTAAGGTCAAAGATTAACAAATGGGACTTAATGAGATTGCAAAGTTTCTGTAAGGCTAAGGACATTGTCAAGAAAACAAAACAGCAACCAACAGAATGGGAAAAGATCTTTACCAATACCACATCAGATAGAGGCCTAATATCCAAGGTGTACAAGGAACTCAAAAAGCTAGACACCAGAGAATCAAATAACCCTATCAAAAAATGGGGTACAGAGCTAAACAAATCATTTTCAGTTGAGGAACACCGAATGGCCGAAAAACATCTGAGGAAGTGCTCAACATCCTTAGCCATCAGGGAAATGCAAATCAAAACAACCCTAAGATTCCACCTCACACCAGTCAGATTGGCCAAGATCCAAAACTCAGATGACAGCAGATGCTGGCGAGGCTGCGGAGAAATAGGAACACTTCTCCACTGTTTGTGGGGTTGCAAGCTAATACAACCACTCTGGAAATCTGTCTGGCGATACCTCAGAAAATTGGATATAGTACTACCTGAAGACCCAGCTATTCCACTTCTGGGCATATACCCCAGAGACACTTTAATACACAACAAAGATATATGCACCACAATGTTCATAGCGGCTCTATTTATAATAGCCAGAAGCTGGAAGGAACCCAGATGTCCTTCAGAAGACGAATGGATACAAAAATTGTGGTACATATACACAATGGAATACTACTCAGCCACCAGAAACAATGACTTAACCAAATTCTTAAGAAAATGGCTGCATCTAGAGAAGATCATCCTGAGTGAGATAACCGAGTCACAAAAGAACAGACATAATATGCAGTCACTGATAGTGGGATGCTAACCCCAGAGGCTTGCACTCCCCCAGAAACAACTCACAGACTGTATGAAGTCCAAGAAATTAAGAAAACAAAAAATATACATATATTCACAAAACAAGAAGACTTTGACTATTCCCATGTTGCGTTTTGTTTTGCATGTACTTTACGCTTATTGCAACTAGTAGGTTTTCAATGCATACTGTCAAGCCCTTGAAAAAAATCAAGTACTGACTAAAAAACATATTCACATGGTTTTATGTAAAATTTATTTTAATGTCTGAAAAAACAGTACTGACAAAAATGTATAATTTTAAGCAAAAAATGTTTAAAATCTTTACATTTATCTTTGTTTTGCAAAATAAAGTCGTTTTAAAAAAAAAAATGGCATCCAACAGAGTGGGAAAAGATCTTTACCAACCCCACATCTGATAGAGTCCTAATATCCTAGGTATACAAAGAACTCAAGAAGCTAGACATCAGAGAATCAATCAACCCTATTAAAAATGGGGTACAGAGCTAAACAAAAAGTTCTCAATTGAGGAATATCGAATGGCTGAGAAGCATCTAAATAAGTGCTCAACATTCTTAGCCATCAGGGAAGTGCAAATCAAAACAACACAGAGATTCCACCTTACACCAGTCAGAATGGCTAAGATAAAAAATTCAGATGACAGCAGATGCTGGCAAGAATGTGGAGAAAGAGGAATATTTCTCCACTGTTGGTGGGGTTGTAAACTGGTACAACCACTCTGGAAATCAGTCTTGTGATTCTTCATAAAATTGGACATTTTCTACTACCTGAAGACCCAGTTATTCCAGTTCTGGTCATGTACGCAAGAGACACGCCAATATACAACAAAGACTCATGCACCACAATGTTCATAGCAGCTCTATTTATAATAGCCAGAATCTGGAAAGAACCCAGATGTCTTTCAGTAGGTGAATTGATAATAAAATTGTGGTATATTTACACAATGGAGTACTACTCAGCTATCAGAAACAGTGACTTTATGAAATTCTTAAGAAAATAAATTCATCTGGAGAATATCATCCTGAGTGAGATAACCTAGTCACAAAAGTACAGACATAATATTCAGTCACTGACAATTGGATACTAACCCAAAAAATCTCTGAATACTTCAGAAACAACTCACGGACTATATGAAGTTCAAGAAAAAAAAAAAGAAAATGAAAAACCATTATGTTTAATATTTACACACCAAGAAAACATTGACTTATTCCACATTACATATTGTTTTACATGTACTTTATGCTCATTGTAAGTAGTAAGATCTTAATGCACACTATCAAAGCTTTAAAAAAAAAAAAAAAACAAGTACTGACAAAAATGGATTCCTATACTTTTATGCCAAAATGCTTAAAATCTGTACATTTGTCTTTGTGTTTCAAAATTAAGTTGTTCAATTAAAAAATAAAAATAAAAGGAAAAAAAGAAAAGAACAAGTAAAGAGGTTTTGCCTGCCTGAGAAATTTGCTTGCTTATTCTACCTTTCTTGTGAGGCATGTGCTATAGGATTAGCAGGATAAGAAAAAAATTAGCAGGAATAAACTCTGCAAAAACAAGGAAGCATTTTAGCATCCTCAGCATGATCCTCCTGGGAATATTTTTATGTCCTAGCTAATTAGCCAAATAGATAATTCATTTTACTCTGGAGAATCCCATGTTCCCTGGGGACAGAAAATAGTCAAGATCTGCAAAAAAAGAGACCCAAAATAGTATGAACATTCCTGGACACTGAAACCTATCAGCCAGGCTGAACCTAACAAACACAAAGAAAAGACAATCTATCTCATTTGGAGAGAGGTCCCCTTGACTTCTGACCCTAGTCTTCCCTGAATCTACTTCCAGCTAATTCCTCTATGTCTTCCCCCAACATTTAGGTCCAGGGACAACAACTTCCATGGGAAGACAGGTCCTTCGAAGAAACTTCTGTTGTTATCATAATACCCAGAGAGATAATCACTTAGTCTGGTGGTAGCAGAAATGGGAAAGCAGGAAACAAATCACGGTATCAGAAGAAATGAGTGAAGAGGACTGCCCCTTTATATATGAGGGTGAGAGCAAACAAAGAGAAAAAACTCTTCCATCAACTCAACCTCTTCCAAGACACAAACAGATTTAGGAAAGAAGTGTGCACTGAAACGTTTTAGATATATGCACAGACTCTTCCAGGGTCTGGGACAGCTATGCAGTTCTTCTTCAAGCAAGAGCAAGCAATGTAACAGAGCTGGGTTCAGTAGACTGAAACATCACAAAGCTGGGTAGGCCTCGCCCTGCCAGAGCCATCTGGACGAATTTTAAGCTTTACTTGTGTTTCTGTCAGTTGATTTCTTCAAAAAGACAAATATGCCACCTAAAGGACATCAATATTCTGTGCCCTTGGCAATTGTATTTCAAGCCATATATTAGTAAACTGACTTGTAGTTCTTATATCAGTGTTTTTCACGTTGCTGAGTGTAACCATTTCATAAGAAATTATGTATTTAAGAAAGCTAGTGATTTTTTATTTTATAAATGGACAAGACTTTTGATTGTGGCCATGGCAGGCTGCAGCCTCCAAGAGGCAATTTCAGTGGACAGTCTGGAATCCAGGACTCATCCCTTTGATCCACAACCTTCTGTCTACAGCAGCAGGGCTGGGTATCTACATCAATGTGAAGGAAAACCATAAGCCTCCACTCTACCTATGTGCCCAGAAGAGATCATAGTGCATTTAAAGAGTATGGCTTATTCATTCCTAGAAGCTGAAAGCCAAAACATTCTGCAGCATAAAGAAACTGATATGACCCACATTTCCCAGGTAATGAGAAAGGCTTGGATGAGTTGTTAAAATAGTCTGGTTGAAAATAGAGCCCAGAATTCTTGTTAAGACTAAAGTTATTTCCACCTCACCACAAGAGTGCCCTAAGACCATCCCAACTGTCACTATATGTTTGAAGAGTCCCCACTTGATTTTGCACTTAATTGTTTTGACTCCTAGTCCATAAATCCCCTAATACCAAAGAGTATATAAATGTCTATGGCTTTTCAAGACAGAATGTGTGGATATGCTTCTAATTTAACTGCCGTTGCTTTAATGTACTCTCCATTTTATTTCTATGGAGCTGCAGGATTGTGCATAGGCCAATCCTATGTGCGTGACCTTCATAATGGTGTATGTGAGTTTTCATTTTTACATGATTCACAGTAAAAATGTCATAAATTCATGGAATGTTTTATATATACATAACAAGAACTTTTATTATATAATATATTATATGTAAGTATATTATATACATGTATGTATACATATTCAAATATCATTATTATTATTTCTCCTTACAAAGAATAAAGATAATAATGAATAGCATAGGATTTTTCTTTTCACCCTAGCTGAAGGGAAACTCTGAAGTAAATATTACACCCTATCCCAATAATTATGTTAGGCTAGAAGTTTGGGATCGTACACACACTTACTTGTCTCTAGGTTGGCCATGCTTGTCTTTAACCACATTCAATCAGAGTTGTCCCCTAAAAAATCAGGTAGAGTTCATACGAAGTACACCATCTAGAAAATACTAAGATGTGACACCAAAGCCATCTCTAGGATGAGGTCATTGAAATCTTTGAAGCCAGGAGTGCCCTCATAGCAAAGAGAGAAACTCACTTCAATAAAATGGAAGTCAAGATCTGCATTATCTTACATATAATAAAATCCAGGAAGAAAATTGTCTAGTTAGATTAGTGACACAGGAAACACAACATTACCCTATCCCATTTTTCTTGTGAATAACTTGACTGATTTTCTAGTCCAGGTTAAATTCTGTAAAGATCCCTTGAGGTTGGCACTTTTGTAAGTCACCAGTCTATATATATAATAAATAATTTATCATATATCATATATAATAAATAATATATTGTATATCATATACAATATACCCAATAATATATCACATTATATATTATAATTTCTGTTGTAAATTTTGCTTGTGTTCCTTTTATTTTAAGCATGCTTTACATTTGTTTTAGGAAAGACCTAAAATACTCATTAGACAAAACAATGGTTTTCCAAGATCTAACTTGCAATGCACATGCCACAATCCCTTATCTGACCCTCCCTCTGGGAGGGCAGTTATGAAAATGCAAGGAGAGGGAACACCAACAGGAGATGGACTATTTATAAGACTTACTCTTTAAAATGATGCGTATGAATGTGTGGGTGTCTGTAGTAAGTGAATGTGACTCCAGGTGCTGCAAAGGCCAGAAGAGGACCTTTGATCCCTTGGAGCTGGAGATACAGGTAACTGGGAGCAATCCAAGTCCATGCTGAAAACAGAAACCAGGTTCTCTTAGGAGAGTAGAATGTACTCTTCAGTACTGAGCCACAGACTCTTCATCCATGTAGAGTATGTAGCTGTGAGTCCCAAGCACAATACTTACATGTTATGCAAAGGCATCATGCGTAGGAGGATAATCTTGGCTGCTTTAAGAAGGCTAAATAGAGAGGAAAAGATGGAGGCAATAAAAGAGGATAACTGTGAGGTCTTAGGTGTTTAGGTTGAGTTGTATGATATCTTCAAGTTCCATCCACTTGCCTAGGAATTTTATGAAGTCATTGTATTTGATAGCTGAGTAGTACTCCATTGTGTATGTGTATCACATTTCCATTCTTCTGTTGAAGGACATCTAGGTTCTTTCCAGCTTCTGGTTATTAAACATAAAGCTCCTATGAACATGGTGGAGCATGTGTCCTTGTTAGAGGTTAGAGTTTTTTATTTTCTTTTTTTTTTTTTCATATATTCCCAGGTGTGGTATAGCTGGGTCCTCAGGTAGTACTATGTTCAATTTTCTGAGGAACTGCCAGACTGATTTCCAGAGTGGTTGTACTAGTTTACAATCCCACCAACAATGGAGGAGTGTTCATCTTTGTCCAGATCCTCACCAGCATCTGCTGTCACCTGAGTATTTGTTCTTAGCCATTCTAACTGGTGTGCGGTGGAATCCCAGAGTTGTTTCTATTTGCATTTCCCTGATAAATAAGGATGTTGGACATTTCTTTAGGTGCTTCTCAGATATTCAATATTCCTCAGTTGAGAATTCTTTGTTTATCTCTGTGCCCCATTTTAATAGGATTATCTGATACTCTAAAGTCTAACTTCTTGAGTTTTTTGTATGTAATGGATACTAGCTCTCTATCAGATGTCAGATTGGTAAAGATCTTTTCCCAATCTGTTGGTTGCCATTTTGTTCTTCTAACAGTGTCCTTGGCCTTACAGAAACTTTGAAATTTTATTAGGTCCCATTTGTCAATTCTTGATCTTAGAACCCAGTCACAAAAGAACACTCATGGTATGTACTCACTTATAAGAAGATACTAGCCCAAAAAGCACAGAATGCCCAAGAAACAATTCACAGGATTTATGAAGCTCAAAGAGAAAGAAGGCCATAAGGTGGGTGCCTCAGTCTTACTTAGAAAGGAGAACAAAATGCTCATGGGAAGAAATAAAGGGACAAGTAGAGGAGCTGAGATTGGAGAAAAGATCACCCGGAGACTGCCTCACCTGAAGTTCTACCCTATATTCAGCCACTAAACCCAAGCCCTATTATTGATGCCAAATAGTGTTTATGGCCAGAATCTGATGTGGATGCCTCCTTAGAGGCTCTGCCAGAGTCATACTGATAAAGAGGAGGATGCTCAAAGCTAACCATCAGACTGAACATGAGGACCCCAATGAAGAAGATGGAGAAAGTACTGAAAGAGCTGAAATGGTCTGCAACCCCATGGGAGAAACAAAATGATCAACTAACCAAACCCACCACAGCTCCCAGGGACAAAAACACCAACCAGTGAGTTCACATAGAGAGATCCATGGCCACAGGTGCATATGCAGCAGAGGATAGCCTTTTCTGGCATCATAGAAGGAGAGGCCTTTAGTCCAGAAAAGGCTTGTTCTCCCAGCGTAGGAATGCCAAGGTGCTGAGGTGGGAGATGGCTGTTGGGAGAGGGAGTTCCTTCATGAAGACAATGAGATGGGGGATGGGATTAGGGGAAGATATAATAACCAAATTGTAAATACAGAGAATATCCAATAAAACACACAAAAATATATTTCAGTTGTGTGAGGGGGTACATAAGAGAAACAAGAGAGAGCTGTGGTTCCTAATGTACTTGGAAATTTGGTTCTGCCATCATATGACATATTAGGGCAGAGTATGGAACATGTAGAAATGGAGCAAGAACTTAGAGCTCAAAGAATTCCCAATCTCAATAGAGAGGCAAGCATATGAAAATGTACCCAAAGAAACAAAGGCTTACTTTGTGACTAAATATAACCATGACTCAATTCAACTCTCATGGTAACTTTATTGGGTGAACTTAATTAGCCTTATTTAGCACCAAAATTTGTCAGAGTAAAGTGACTTATCCACAACCTAAGACAGAAAAAACAGGATTTAAACCCACATCTGTCTAACCCAAAGCTTGTGATCTCTAGTGTGCCTTATAGTTTGTTTAACTTTGGCTAAAGTTAATACAGGAAATAGGTAGGGTGCATGAAGCAAATACCTGAGTCCAGAACAGTTTATCTCTGACAGAATGAGACTTGAATCACTTTTAACCCTTAAAACAAGAAGGATGGACTCCGTAGTTTCCATGGTTTCTTCTAGTGCTAAAAGATTGCCATTTTGAGATGTGGATATCTTAATTTCATCAATGTCAGAATAGCATACTATCCTCATCTTTATACAAAGCTATTCGAAGCCGGACTAAACTGTGCTTGCATCCTTATAGCTCACCTGTTTTGAAGTAGAAAAAAAACATTAAGGGTGAAAAAATAGACGGGTGTGGAAAGGTAATGAGAAAAAAAAGAGAGTAAAAATCGACGAAATAAAGGATTTCTCATGAAGTAAAAATGGAAAATAAAATGGAAGCTTGAGAAATGGCCATTTTCCTAAAGAACTGAGAATTTTTACATATTTAATACTTAAATATACTGATAGTTTACTGAATAGTTCAACAAAATCTAGGAAAGTATCTTGAATGTTAATTTTCATTGTATTTCTTTGTCCATATCTTGGCTTATAATATCACACCTTCAATATATCTCAACAGCAAAATCCAGAAAACATATTTGCACCCAGAGGTCAGGGTCACACAAACCCAGAAACACAGAGGAAGGTGCTTACTTTTTTTCGGACACAGAAGAAAAGGTTAAATTTTACCAATGTTGAACGAAGCATATTTAGTTAGAACAGAGCAAGTCTAGTGTGGCTCTCCATCATCATATCTTCCCTCACAAGGGTGAAGATGGTGGACATACCAGGGTACCACTTTCTAGCATGGGGAATCGAATGAAGGAGAAGCTCTAGAATTTTCTGTATAACTTCTCGAGGCTTATTGGTGAGTTCCAGTATCTGTGAGAGACCATGCCTCAAAAACAAAAACAAGGACCTTTAATAACAATGACCACAGAAGTCTTGCCTGTGGATTAGGTAAAGTGCTTGCTTAGCATTTTCAAAGCCTTGATTTGATCCTCAGCACAAGTCAAGACAAAATAAAAAATGAGGGAAAGAGAGAAATTCAAGAAGACACTCAGAGTCAAGCTCACATCTGCACACTTACACAAATACACTTGTATATACATATGCATGTGTTTATATGCACATACAAACACAAGGAACATAACAATATGTAAAACCTGCATTCAACATCACATTAAGTATAGCGATGTTTAAAAATGTAAATCAAAGATATCCCAATCATAAGTCATTTTGCCTTCAAATACCTTCCTGAAGGGTGTTGGAAAACAAAGCATTTATTTATTATCATATCTATTATTTTCCTTAAAAATATGCAAAACATAAAACTTGCATAGAAATAATCGCAGGATATGAGCACACTCCCAACAAAAGAAATTTATACAAAATATTTAGTTTTCTTGGTGATTGATAGAAATGGAAACTGCAAAACTGGATATACAAATAAAATGCATCATATCAAATTAATCAAAGATATGCTTCCTATATGTTTGTTTTCTAATGGTGAACAGCCAATATTTCTAAAAATATAGCAAGGTTGTTATCCTTGCAACTGTTAAGAAAAAGAAAGACTACTTTCTTGAAAATAATGCCTTTAGACACGAACATTGTTTGACTCAACAACTTTGTTTCTGGAACTCTATGTATCCTAAAGACATCAGCAGAATCTGAGTGTTACAAGCAAACTTCCAACGATCTGTAATGATTTTACGACTTTTAGTGTGACCACAGCATTTAGTTTTTACAGTGTCCCTGTCCATATAGATTAATGTAAAGCACACACTACAGAGAAGCTACAGTCACATGCACCTCATGAACATTTGGGTTGACTTGTCGTGAGAGCGTATCCTGGCTTCCTCTCAGCTTGATGGTTCTCGTGCTTTCCATCGAATGAATTCAGAGAAGACAGGAGCACAGCAGAGGAGATAGTTTGTTGTGGAGGAATATCAGTACACTGTCCAGGGTGACTATAAGCAACGACCAGAGGGGCACTGTCCCAAATTATAATGACAAGAAGCAGGACTTATGGTGTTGTATTCAAGTTTTTGAAACATCTCCTAGAAGAACATTTTTGGGTGATTGTCAGACTTACTTTGCTTAACAACTGAAAGAAAAAAAAAACAATAGTATGGTTTTATTCTTTACCAAAAACCATGTCTTCACCCATAGGCAGAGTTACAACTGGTTTTTTAGGTATGCGTAAGGAAATGTAATATTCTATTTGTTAATTAAATATATACAGAAAATATATATTAGTATAGTATACATAATTATAGAGACTTTCTTTGAAGACAGTGGGACAACAGCAGTAGGTCTTACTAATAAATTTTATGTTGTAAAAATTTTTAAGGTAGAGTCAATCTAAAAGGATAAGTATTCTCCTAAGCATCTACACAGCTGCTTGCTCATCGACAGAGAAGCATGAAAAATGCAGTTTTTAAGGATTGCCTTATCTGACATCCATGGGTGGGAAGCTCCTTTGTCCTGTGGATGCTCAATGACCCAGCATAGGGAAATGTGAGGGCACTGAGTCAGGAGTGGGGGAGCACCCTCTTAAAGGCAGGGAGAGTGGGGAGGAGATTGGGACTTGTGGAGGAGAAACTGGGAACAGGGTAACATTTGAAATGTAAATAAATAAAATAGCAAAGAAAAAAGAAAAAAAGCAAAGGTTCTCTTTATGCAAACAGCTTTCCCCCAGTACCAAGGTCCAGGAGAAATAAACCCATCATTAGGAGAAGAAATGAGATGAATACAGTAGGAAAAAGGGTAGGTTTACATAGGGAACACTACATTTGCTGAATCTGTTTTTAATTTTATCTGGTTTTGTTGAGTGCTGGCCTGTGTGTGTGTGTGTGTGTGTGTGTGTGTGTGTGTCTGTTTCTGAGAGGAAAATGACAAAGAAGAATTTGAAAGTCACACAAGTTGTTCTTCACATAGAACGAAATAGAAATGTATTCACAAATAAGTCAGCTCACAAATGATCTAGAAGCATCACACTGGCTGTTAAAAAATAACAGCCTTAAAATCTTTCTCGAGGGGTTATCTACCATTCAGTAACAGTACAATGCATGTGAAAGTGCTGGCTTGAGGTCTCTCTAAGAAGCTGGTTCCTTTGTTCCAACTTTCAGACTGACAAGTAGTCCATGTTCCAGACCAACAGCCCTGTGCAAATAACCACATGCAAGGTTTTTAGCTTCCACTTTAATACTAGCTGATCAGAGCCCTTAGACCAGTGACCCTCAGCATTATCTGCACATTAGAATCCCCTGGGAGCTCGTAAAATCCCCCAATGCCCAGACAGCGCTTCAGACATATAAATTAACATCCCCGAGGATGGAACTCAGGTGTCAGTAGTGTTTAAATCTCCCTGGGTGATTTCAGTGTGAAGCTAAAATTAAGAAGCAGGGCTTCAGATCTTTGCTTTACCTGGAAGAGAAAAACAACACAAAAAAATCTAAAACGGAGCCATCGGAGAGTGACGTTTTCTTCCCTGATCATGCGGGTTTCCATTTTACTATTTTTAACTTGCCAAATGTATTGCTTTCTCGGATAATAACATTTTAATATTTTTCAGTCTGGAGAGGTGGCTCAGTGGATAAGCCATGCTTTACACAAGTGTGAGGATCATAATAAGCTTC
The DNA here is from genome assembly GCF_963924665.1 of Micromys minutus. Classification (NCBI taxonomy): domain Eukaryota; kingdom Metazoa; phylum Chordata; class Mammalia; order Rodentia; family Muridae; genus Micromys; species Micromys minutus. The sequence continues at coordinate 11,611,836 of NC_137969.1, forward strand.
ACAAAACCCACGTAAAAAGCAGGCAGGTGTAGGAGCCACCTATGATTCTAGTACTCAGGAGGCAAACAGGGCCTCCTGGGGCAAGCTGGCTAATTAGACCAGCCAGGATCAGTGAGGTCCAGGTTCAGTGAGAGACCCTGCTCAATAACTAAATGTAGAGTCTCTGGAGAAGGACACCCAATATCAATTTGAAACAACACCATGCATACAGACATATGTGCATGAGTAGCAGATCCACATACCCATGTGTGTCCACATCCACATGTGAATGCTCACTCATACACACACATACACACACCTACACCTACACAGACATACACACACAAACACACACACACACACACACACACACACACACACACACACATTTACATGCCATATTGTACAGGTTGGACCTTGGTAACTTGCTTTGAAGCCTTAACAAATGCAAGGCAATTGCTTGGCAAAGCTGACTCTATTAAAAGCTTTCTCAACAGCATTTTTTCTCCTTCAAAACAGAACCATCTCAAGTCTATCTGAAGAGCAAGATTCTTAGCTCGATTAATTTCAAGGAAAACAAATGAAAATAAGTCACACACATAGACAGATTTTCCAGAATTCACACTACACAGAAAAGCTTTACAAATCGCTCAAGGAGGCAGTAAAGGGCCAGATGTTTGCTGTCAAGGCAGCAAACCCCAGTTTGACATGCAGCACTTACATGTGGAAGAGGAGAACCCAGTTCAGTGACTGGTGCTCTGACCTCTGGTCCTGTGAGGTACTGTGAGCCTCACTATGTTTTAAAAGAGAAGTGAGTGAATGAACAAATATAGCTTTAGAAAGTAGAAAAAACACAGATGTAGGGCTCAGAAGCAACTTGCATCTAGGTGAACCAGTGAAAGAATTTCTTTCTTTAGTGCTGGGAATGGAACCCAAGTCCTTGCACAATGGAGAAAAGCGTTCTGCCACTGAGCCACTGCCCCAGCTCAAACTTAATGAAAGAAATGTTCTCTCTGGTCAAGTAACATGGTCCCCTCTCCTTGGATATCATTCTACTTTGTCAGCTCAGACCCATAAATGGTGATCGAAATAAATGTGAAATTCTGTAACTTTTTATATTAATTCAGTCTTATTAAAAGCATTATTTCAGCAAAAAAGTAGAAAAAATAGGATAAGTCAAGTATTCTGTGTCTTAATATATTAATAAAAACAAATATTAAGTATGTAAGGCTAGAGATCACTCAGAGTCCAAATGGTCAAGTAATCTAAGAGTACAACGCATTTCTTTAGGTTGCTATGGTTGTGCTTGGACCAGTCACCAGCAGAAGGCCCTACAGGATTAGTGGGATCCTAACTGACATCGACAGAGCTTCAATGTTCATCCACAGTCACTGCCATGCATATGCAGAGAACAATGAATTTAGGCAAAAGTTTAGAATCACAGTTCAACATCCAAACTGATACGTTCCAGCAAGATGTTTGTTTATTAATCTTCTCAAGTGGGTTCCCATGTCAAACACTTTATGGTTGATTGATACAGGCTTGACTTTAAAGAATTAAGTGAGCTTACTTCTAATTCCATAAAGTCTCTACTTTATGATTCATGCCTCTGTCGTCAATGGAAATTAGAGAAGAGGTTCAATCCTAATGCAAAAATATTTACCTTGACAGTTTCACGAAATAAATCTAACACACATCATCTCAAGCTCAGAAGTCATATTAACTTTTATCAAAATGAGAAGAAAGGTGAGCAGAAACAAAGAAACTGAGGTTTTATATGCTGTGATCTCTCGTGTCACAAAACCTAAGCTAGAGCTTAGAGTGAATAATAAAAGTAGGAAGTAGGCTTGTGGCAACCTGTACTATAACCATCTTGCTGGACCTCAAGTCAGTGACTCCTGGTTTTAAGAGTATGAAGAGACTCCATTGCTCGACACTGTTCAAATTTAGAATCTGTGATTATTTATTTAATCAGGACCTTGGTTGAAACATCCCAACATTCATTAAAAATCAGAATCCAGAGGTGATCGCATCCAGATAGCAGCTGTGCCTTATACATTCCCATATTCCCCACAGAAGCAAGCATGCTGTGGGTACTCAATAAATATTAAGTGGTTGTACACACTTGTGGAATGACCCTCCCCTGTGGACCAGACATTTTTGCTACAGCATCTTTGACAGATGGGTGTCTGACATCTGCTTCCACGCCATCTATTGACAGATATCTAATGACCTCCTAAGGATGTCTCTTCCCTTATTGTGTCTCTCTAATGTTTAGAAAGCTTTATCTTACATTAAGCTAAAACTCAGGTATAATGGGCTCCCACTCACTTACATCCTATCCTTTAGAAAACACAAATGAACCTTTTGGATCTTTTTTTCTGTAAGAAGCAAGAGCCTGCCAGGTTCCCCTCCTCCAGAAATCACTTAGGACCCAATATACAATGTTCTCACTATGATTTCAAATTTAAATACTAATAATAGGGCTCACTGGGTCTTGGAATTGAAGACAAAATTCCAGATATTAAAAAGTACCAATATTACACATTATTTTAGGAAACCTTTCTTCTCTTACAACTTTATTATGAAAAACAGAGATTCATGTACAGATTTTTTAAAGGCATTTTGGCATAAAAATAATGAACATATTTTTGTCAGTACTTGATTTTTTAAATGTTTGATAGTATGCATTGAAATCTTACTAGTTACAATAACCATAAAGTACATGTAAAACAAAACATAACGTGGAAATAGTCAATGTTTTCTTGGTGTGTATAGATTAAACATAATGATTATTAAATACCAAAAATTGCTACAAGCTATCTTCTTACCTCTTGAGTTATTAATGATTTAAGGTCTAGGTGCACCCCACTCTGAGAGTGTGAAACAACCATATATCCCTTTGCCTTCACATCACACACACACAGAGAGAGAGAGAGACATACACACACATACACACATACACACACACACACAGAGACATACACATATATACACACACACAGACATACACAGACATACACACACACACACACACACACACACACACACACACACACCTCCTGTTCTATTGTCTTCTGTCTTTCCAGATTTCATCTCTAAGCTTGGGATCAGATCCAGCAGGTGCTTTTCTTTGTATTCATCAGTGGTGCCCATCATTCCTTCACGATATCAACAAATATGCAGTAAGTTCTTGTTAGGGGCCCAGAAACAGTCTATGTCCTTGTCTGCTTACAGTGGCTGCAAATGTTAACACTTAGCTTATTCGGTCACAATGCTCCAGTCAAAATGCCTGCTTGCTGCCATGCCACCTTCTTGTGATGGTGAGGGACTCTTGTCCCTCCTGAACGATAAGCCTAAAGAAAATCTTTCTTTGGTATACTAACTCGATCACAGTGTTTTATCACAGTAATAAAAAATTAACTAGTACACACTAAATTTTCATAATGAAAAGAAAAGGCATTCTCTTAACTACAGTGGGAATGCTCTCCCCTAGGAATAATTGCCTTGTTGGAATATGTAAGTGATTGCTTCTTAGTGAGGCTGGACTTGAAGCATTAGCCCCTAGAGAAGGACCATAGATCATTACTTGAGCAAGACGCGGTTGAGTTTCTTAGACTAAGGGTAAATATATCTTCTTTGATATTCTCTCCTTTCTTGGTTATATACTGTTATGTTATCACATGAGGCCAGAAAAGGGCCTGTACTGGCCATGTCTACCTTGAAGAAGCTTGAGGTTAGTATTCTATAGTGAGGCAAAATTGGTAGATGATATTTCTACCTAATAGCATATAACCCTGCCCATGGTCCACATGCGCTTGTCTTCTCCAATTGGAGGATATACAATTTCCCTTAGGTCCTGCATTAACTAGAAAGGTCTGTGTATAATAAATGAGTACCTTTTTTGGGACAGGATTTCATATCTAAGGCTGGCCTCCAATTCACTATACAGCTAAGAATAACCTTGAATTTCTGACCCTTGTGTCTCTACCTCATTAAATGTATTATTAAAGGTCTGTGTCACTATGCCTGAATTAAGTTGTTCTGTGGATGGAACCCAGAGTGTATTGTATGCAGCGCAAGCATTCTGCCAATGGGACTACATCTCCAGCCACAGCATGAATCTTTGCTGCATCTTAGCCTCTAAGTTGAGGGTGCACCAAAACTCTGTTTTATTAATTTTCACACTGCATACAGAACATTGATATACGGTTATATAGGGTTTGCCCAATATAAATCTAGAATGTACCCATCATAGAAAATCTTTACAGATTTTTATAATCTCTAAGATCTTTTTCTAGAAAATATTGCACACTATTTTTGAGAATGGGAAGGTCCCATTGTAGCACAAGGGTATCATGAGGGTGAGAAGTAGGCCTGGTTCATAATCCCTGTGTAAAGCATGTCTTTTAAGCACATGAGCTATCTAGGAATAGGAAGTGCAATCCTCTGAATAAAGGTGAAGAGATAAAGGGACCTCAAATATTCATCAGCAGTGAATGAGTAAATATGACCTGTTCACACAACAGAATACTAAATATCTCTTTAAATGAATGCACTGAAGGTCTAAGTACAAGCATGGACAGACTTCAAAGAACATAATACAGAGAATGACTACACAGGGGGTTATTGTTCATGTAGCAGCACAATGTAGAATCAACTTCAGGATAAAGGTTACCCCTTGATACAGATGGAAGAAACAAAAGAGATTTTGGAAGGCACAAAAGCACAGATCAATAATAACTTACTAATTGTAAAATATTGACATGAATAAAATATGGGTCAGAGTTACATGGGTACTTAGTGTGTGTGTGTGTGTGTGTGTGTGTGTGTGTGTGTGTGTGTGTGTGTGTGCATGTGTGTGTGTGTTTAATAACTCATTTTTTTTAAAGTTAAATAGAACAGAAGTTCATCTTCATTTCCCCAATGGATCCATAATATTCTTCTCTGGTAATGAGGTCCCAATTACTCAGTGGTTTTCTATTTTTTCTTTTTTTAGCAAGAATCTGACTTTATATGAAGTTTTTTTCTGAATTCCTAATATATACAACCAATAAGAACTGAGGTGCCCTGAGGCCCTGCTTTCTCATACGCCCTCTATGCATCCTAACAGGGTCCCCAAAGGTATTATGGAACACAATACACCATGGAGTACAATGTGAAAGGTACTTGTTTGACTGACAGTTAATCTCTCTGGGCCCATGTCAACAATGGTAGTGTAGACCCTGTGTTACTCTTCCTTTATCCTTACCTGTGCTGGGAGAGCATTCTGCCCACTGAGCTATATGTTCAGCTGAATCACATTGCTACCTAGTACTATTTTTTTTTAATGAAGAATCTAAATATACAACAATGGTACATCTTCAGTAACAAACAAAATTAATAACTCTCAGCATATTTAAACTATCATTTCAGAGCTACCCGGATTATCATTATCTAGATAAGACAGTTTAACCCTGCTTCTGTTAGCAATATAAATTTTAAGAAAGAATATAAAATGAAGACATTTCAAAGAATGCAAGTTTCCATTGAATAAAGGGAAACATTAAATTATTAAGGGCAAATATATGTATATGCATTTATATAAGTATCTGATATTAGAAATGTTTATAGCTAAAGAAAAGACATAAAGTACTTTTCAAAGATTGCCCAACATTCGTGTTTAATGTGGTATCTCTATGACTAATATATCAGTATGGAAAAACAGCACAAATAGCTTCAGTTTAATGAACAGCTATGAATTTTAACATTTTATTTTAACAAAATTCAATTTGTTCTGCTAGGTATCTGTAGGCCACACTTAAATGTCATGTTTTTAAAAGCTTATTTGACAATACATTGCAGTTGACCACTTAAATACACCAAAATCAATATTTCAAAAGAATTCAGTTCATCCTAAAGTGTAAATGTAGTTTATCAAATACAAAACTTGTCTGCAGTAGTTGGATAGTTAGAAAAGCAATATAGTGGTTTGAACATGCTTGGCCTAGGAAGTGGCACTATTAGGGGGCATGGCCCTGTTGGAGTAGGTGTGACCTTGTTGAAGGAAGTATATCACTTTTAGGGTGGGCTTTAAGAACCTTCACCTAGGGTACTGGAGGACAGTGGTCCCTTTGGAACAAGATGTAAAACTCTCAGCTCCTCTAGCACCATGTCTGTCTGGAAGCTATTATACTTTTCACCATGATGATAACAGACTGAACCTCAGAACCTGTAAGCTAGTCCCAATTAAATGTTGTTCTTCTCCACTGTTGGTGGGGTTGTAAACTGGTACAACCACTCTGGAAATCAAGCTGGCGATTCCTTGGAAATTTGGACATAATACTACCTAAAGACACAGTTATTCCACTTCTGGGCATATACCCCAGAGAAGCTTTAACATACAACAAAGACACATGCACCACAATGTTCATAGCAGTTCTATTTATAATAGCCAGAAGCTGGAAAGAACCCAGATGTCCTTCAGTAGATTAATGAATACAAAAATTGTGGTACATTTACACAATGGAGTACTACTCAGCTATCAGAAACAATGACTTTATGAAATTCCTAAAAAAATGGATTCATCTAGAAAATATCATTCTTAGTGAAGTAACCCAGTCACAAAAGAACAGACATAATATGCAGTCACTGATAATTGGATACTAACCCCAGAAGGCTCTGAACACCCCAGAAAAAACCCATAGACTATATGAAGTTCAAGAAAAGAAAAAAAGAAAAGAAAAAAACCATTATGCTTAATCTTTACACGCCAAGAAAACTTTGAGTAATTTTAGGTTACATCCTGCTTTACATGTACTTTATGCTCATTGTAAGGAGTAAGATCTTAATGCACACTATCAAACCTTTAAGAAAAAAAAAAAAAAACAAGCACTGATAAAAATGCATTTGTATACTTTTATGCAAAAATGCTTAAAATTTGTACATTTAACTGTTTTTTAAAATAAAGTGGTTAAAATAAAAAATAAATAAATTTTGGAGTCTTGAGAAAAATAATATTAATAAAAATACATAAAGTAAAATAAATAAAAGAGTTATCTTGCGCATGGTGTCTCTTCACAGGAATGGACATCCTAAGACATAAGTTGGTAACAGATGTGGTATATTAATGGGACAGGCCTGCCCATGCTTTTATTAGGAGAAATGAAGATTTGTGGACTTTGAATTTGGAAAGTAGTGTAATACTTCAAGTGAGGCTTAATGTAGTAGGAATATGGAAGATGTTGTTGCTGGAGGTGATTTTATGTGTGGGTGCCAGGCTCAAGAGCTTTCAAATAAAAAAACAATATTAGTATGTGGTCTAGAGACTGTTCTTGTGACAATTTGATGAAAAACATGTCTTGTTTTTACCCTGTCTTAAGAGTCTACCTGAGGCTAAAGTGAAAAGATTCAGATTAATTACACTGACAAAAGAAGTCTCAAAAAAGCCTAGTTTAGATTATCTTGTTATGTTGGTTGTAAGTGATCTACTTTTTTATTCTGATTTTATGGGAGATTTCAGTTAAAAGACTGAATGAGTCTCTGAAGAAACTGAGCTTTGGACACTCAACATTGTTGAGAATGTTAGAAGTTATGCAACTGCGATAAACGTATTTTGTATTATGATATGACTACATATGGCCTCCATAGTCTCCTGTGATTGAACAAGCCTATTAAGGCCAAGGAGTCTAATGTGATGCTTTGAAAATGCTTGGCCCAGAGAGTGGTACTATTAGGAAGTTTGGCCTTGTTGTTTGCCGTGGTCTTGGCATCTCTTTACAGCAATGAATACCCTAAGACCACTATTACGTCAGATGAAACCCTTCATGAAAACAACCTGAAACATCCTTGATAAGAGTAAAAGTAGATGAAACTCTGATAGATTGATTGAGTGTTAGATGCCTATCTTCAGAAAGTCACAGAAAGAGAACACACAACCTTAAAGCTGGAAGGCTTACTTCCATATCAGATCTCAGTCAGAAGGGATGGCCAGAAATACAACCTATAATCAAAGCAACATGCACACAGAACATTGCGTAGACTCTGTGTCTCTTGTTCAAGGATATCAAAGATTAATTCTAGAATTCCTATCAGATAATAAGTCAGTCTTTGGTTGTGAGAATGGATAACAGACCAGTATTAAATGTGCCCATCCACCAAAGGCTCCAGTTCTCTGAGGATAGAGCTTGGATCCAACAATAGAAAGAAATTCTTTCTTCATCAGATAGGAAATGCCATGTTCTAGCTAATCAAATATTTTTCGTTAATTGTTGCCACATGTAGAAGGATTACAGATTTTTTAAAGAATGAGAATAAATTAAAATACACTTAACACTGCAACTAAACTGATTATAATTTAATCTTTCTCTAATTATTCAGAATGCATTTTGGGGTCATCAGGAGGAGCATAAATTACCAGTGCTTGATGACTATGCAGGAAGTCACCGTTTTTTAGAGATCTTCTAAATAGAGGCTGGATAACAAAGAAATCAGAGTGAAAGTTAGTATTGGAGGATTTATTGCTAAGTATTTTTCTGAGATATGAAATATATCATAAATCCTCATAAAAAGCAAATTTTGAGAGACAATGTACTGATGTCCAAGGAAACAGACTAACTTGTCCAGCATGACACAGGTACCAAAGATTTTGAAGTCTCTAAAGGATAGGCTCAAATAAGCAAATTTTTGCTATGGAAAAGTTATTTGTGGAGGTCTTCTCCTAGATGCTCAGAATGAACATACTATTAGGTGGCCATGCCATTTGCTTATATTGAAGGGTTGAAGAATATTTTTAACTGTAACCTACATAGCAACAATAAATTTAGCAAGACAGTACCTGTGGGCTCAGAAGTGTGTGTGTGTGTGTGTGTGTGTGTGTGTGTGTGTGTGTGTGTGTGTGCCTTGTCTATGTCCATCTATATACTGTTTATACAGAATGCTCTTGGCTGGGGTAAGGGTGCTCTCCTGTGTATATCTGGTAAATATAATGTAAGGGTCAGCATCCAAAGTCTTTCCTCCATCTCTCATTATATTATTTTTCAGACAAGTCCTTTTGCTGATATAGGAACTTAATACTTGAATAGACTAGCTAGCCAGCAAGAGGCCCCAAGATTCTCCCCTATCCTGCCACAACGTAGGGCTAGTTTTATAGATATGCATCATGTCTTTCATATGGGATTTGGGAATTGAACTTAGGTCATACCAGCAACAAGCACTTTACCATAGAGCCATTCCCAAACCTAATGAAAGAATTTTGAAGTTATCTATAGTCAAGATGAGAAATGTTAATATAAAGCTTCATAAACTAAACAACTTTAAGAAAATTATTTTTCAGAAACTAGCTCAATTTAGCCCCCCCTCCAGTTAAAATTCACCTGCTGGTTGATGTACACTCTAAAATAGACTTGCTTATTCATCATTATGTGGTGGTCCAATTCTCATATTAAAATGTGAAGCCCATTTGACTGAATTATTACTCATAGAACATAGTCAATAACAATTACTTAAGATTTGAGACTGACTATAAATTTGTTTATAAAAATGGATTGCAATGATCAGAACAGAGAAGTTAGCTTACACATATTCTTTCTCTTATTCATTCCCATTATCTATTTTCTAATTCTTGAATCATTCATTTTTTTACTTTAAAATGCTATGGCTTCATGGCTTCTGATTTGCTTCACATGTCAACTCTGATAAAATCTCTCATGATATATATATAATTTAAATTTGTTTCCCATGTTCTCTTCCATACTCCCTATCCTCCTCCCCTGTTTCTGTGAGGGTGCTATCCCACCCACATAATCATCCCCTCCTGCCTGCCATCCTGACAGTTCCCTACACGGCATCATCAAACCTTGTCAGGACCAAGGACTTCTCCCATTGATGCTCAATAAGGCCATACTCTGCTACATATGCAGCTGAAGCCGTAGGTCCCTCCATATGTACTCTGGATGGTAGTTTAGTTCCTGGGTGCTCTGGTTGGTTTGTATTGTTATGCTTATGGGGTAACAAACCTCTTCAACTCCATCAATTCTTTCTCTAACTCCTCCATTGAGGACCCCTTTCTAAGTTCAATGGTTGGCTGCAAACATCTGCAGCTGTATTTGCAGGATCTGGCAAAGCCTCTCAGGAGAAAGCTATCACAGGCTCCTTATCATGCACTTCTTGACATCAACAATATTATCTGGGTTGGGTGGCTGTATATGGGTTGGATCCCCAGAGGTTGCAGTTTCTGAATGGCCTTTCTTTCAGTCTCTGCTCCAAACATTGTCTCAGTATTTCATCCTGGGAATATTTTTGTTCCCCCTTCTAAGAAGGACTGAAGCATCCCTACTCTAGTCTTCTCTTTTCTTGAGTTTCATGTGATCTGTGAATTGTATCTTGGGTATGCTGAACTTCTGGAATATACCCACTTATCAGTGAGTGCATGCCATGTGTGTTCTTTTGTGATGGGGTTACCTTACTCAGGATGATATTTTCCAAATCCATTCATTTGCCTAAGGATTTCATGTAGTCATGGTTTTTAATAGCTGAGTAGTACTCTATTGTATAAATGTACTACGTTTTCTGTATTCATTCCTCTGTTGAAGGACATCTGAGTTATGTCCACCTTCTGGCTATGATAAATAAGGCTGCTGTGAAGATGGAGCATGTGTCTTTGTTGTATGTTAGAGCATCTTTTGGGTATATGCCCAGGAGTGGAATAGCTGAATCCTGAGGTATTACAATATCCAATTTTCTGAGAAACAGATAGACTGATTTCCGGAGTGCTTGTACCAACTTGTAACCTCACCAACCATCCAGGAGTGTTCTTTCTCCACAATCTTGCCAGCATCTGCTGTCACCTGAGTATTTGATCTTAGCCATTCTGACTGGTGTTAGGTAAAATCTCAGGGTTGTTCTGATTTTCATTTCCCTGATGACTAAGGGATATTTTGTTAGGTGCTTCTCAGTCATTTAATATTTCTCAAATGAGAATTATTTTTAGTTATGTCCCCCATTTTTATAGGGTTATTTATTCTCTGGAGTCTAATGTCCTGAGTTCTTTGTATATATTGGAGACAGTATTAAAATTAACAAAATCAGAAATAAAAAGGGAGACAAAACAGAAACTGATGTAATTAAAAATGTATCAGATTTTACTTCAAAAACATATATTCGATAAAATTGAGAAATCCAAAGAAATGGACCATTTTTCTAGACAGATACCAGATACCAAAATTAAATCAGGATCAGATGAACCATCTAAACAGTCCCATAACAGCTGATGAAATAAAAGGAGTAATAAAAAGTCTGCCAACCAAATAAAGACCACAACCAGATGGGTTTAGTTCTATCAAAAATTATAGAAGACCTAATACCAATACTCTCCAAGCCATTCCACAAAATAGAAACAGAAGGAACACTACCAATTTGTCCTATGAAGCCACAATAATGCTTATACCTAAACCACACAATGACCCAAAAAAAAGAAAATTTCAGACCAATTTCCCTTTGAATATCAATGCAAAAATACTCAATAAAACTCTTACAAACTGAATACAAGAACACTTCAAAATGATTGTCCATCATAATCAAGTAAGCTTCATCCCAGGGATGCAGGGATGATTCAATATATGGCAAACCAATACTTAATCTATACTCACCAAGAAATCTGTTTCCATGTTACGTTCTGTCCTACAAGTACTTTATGCTTATGGTAACTAGTGGAATTTCAATGCATGCTATCAAACCTCTAAAAAAATTAAGTACTTACAAACAATATTCATATGGTGGTTTGCTGAAATGCCTTTAAAAATCTGTATATGTAGCCCTCTTTTTTAAAAAATAAAATTGTAAGAGAGTTAATAAAAACACACTCAAAGAGGGGAAAAACACATGATCATCTCTTTATATGCTGACAAAGCATTTGACAAAACTCAACAATGTTTCATGTTAAAAGTCTTGGAAAAATGAGGAACTCAAGTCCCATATCTAAACATAGTAAAAGCAATATACTGCAACCTAGTTGCCAACATCAAACTAAATGGAGAGAAACTTGAAACAATCCTACTAAAACCAGGGACTAGGCAACATGCCTACTCTTTCCTTACCTATTCAATAGAGTAATCAAAGTTCTACCCAGAGCAATTACACAACAAAAGGTCAAAAGGATAAAATAAAAAAGAAGAAGTCATAATAACACTATTTGCTGATGATGATACTGTACTTCAGTAACCCCAAAAATTCCACCAAAGAACTTTTACAGTTCAAAAACAACTTTTTACAGTTCAAAAAGCAAAGTCACTGGATATAAAATTAACCCAAACCAGTCAGTAGCCTTCCTCTACTCAAATAAACAGGATAAACAGGATGAGAAATAAATTAGAGAATCGACACCCCTCACAATAATTACAAATAATATAAAATACCTTGTAGTGACTCTAACTAAGCAAGTGAAAGATTTGTGTGACAAGAACTTAAATTCTCTAAGGAAAGAAATTGAAGAACTCTGAAGATGGAAAGAGCTCCTAGGCTCATGGATTGGCAGGATCAATATAGTAAAAATGGCCATATTGCCAAAAGCAACCTACAGATTCAATGCAATTTCCATCAAACTTTCAACTTAATTATTCATAGAGTTAGAAATAGCAATTGTCAAATTCATTTGGAATAATAAAAACCTGGGATAGCACAAACTACTCTTAAGAATAAGAGAACTTCTGGGGAAATCACCATCCCTGACCTCAGCTATATTATAGAGCAATAGTGATTAACACTTCTTGGTAATTGGTACAAAGACAGGAAGGTAGATCAGTGGAATAGAATTGAAGACCCAAAACTGAACCCACATGTCTATGGGCACTTGATCTTTGACAAAGGAGCTAAAACCATCCAGTGGAAGAAAGACAGCATTTTGAACAAATGGTGCTGGTTCAACTGGTGGTCAGCATGTAGGAGAATGCGAATCAATCCATTGTTATTGCTCTGTAAAAATGTAAGCTGCAAGTGTATGAAGGACCTCCACATAAAACCAGATACACTCAAATTAATAGAAGAGGAAGTGGAGAAGAGCCTTCAACACATGGGCAATGAGGAAAACTTCCTGAACAAAACACCAATGGCTTATGCTCTAAGATAAAGAAATGACAAATGGGACCTCGTAAAATTTTAGGACAAAATGGCAACCAACAGAATGGGAAAAGATCTTTGCCAATCTTACATCCGATAGATGGCTAATATCAAATGCTTTCTCTTCCCATAGCAGTAATAGTTTTTCGTACCTTTAAAGAGTCAGTGACTATAAAAGTATCTTTTCTTTCCTCAGATAAAGAGATAATATGAGATCCCAACCTGTGAGAATACATGGCCAAGGTTGAAGCCAGAGTGCTTCTTTCTCTGGTCAATCTATCTTTTGTACTAGGCCTAGAAGCTTCTAGCCTCCATACCATCTAATCTTCTGCTAACCAGAATCCTGAATGCTTTAGGTCTAGACCCTGTCTACTCACCTAGGCGTAGACTGTTTTATCCGTCTCAGTGCTTGCTCTTTCTGAACTCTCCCTGGCTGGTTCAACTAAACTCTTCTGGTCCAAACTCCTCTCTGAGTTCACTGATTCAAACTGGCTTCTCTCAGTTTCTCACTGAATTGTTCTTCTTGGCCTCAAACTAATCCTGGCAATTTGTTCTAATCTTCTGACTCCTTATTCTCTGGCCTCAACTGCCTCTGCTTACTTGCACTGCACAAACTCTACAAACTGAACAGAATGAACAAACAAACTCAGCGGAACTCAACTTCCCTGCAGGGACTGCACTGGCTGACTATTCAACTCTGCTTTCTCTCTCTAGAAATAGCTTTTAAGTAGCCTCTCTCTCCTATACTGTCTTCCTAAGAGTTGGGCACATTATATCTCTTATTCTGTTAAATCTTTCTCCAGTTCATCAGTTTGTCTGCTCCTAAATTAGATGTCATTTTCAAACATGGATGCTGTCTTCTACAAAACAAATTTACTTTCACTCTTTGGGATTAAAGACGTGTATTAGAGGTATGTCTGTATTTTAGCCAGAGTGTTTAAAGGTGTGTGACATGTGTACCTTTCAGACAGATCACAAAGACTTGGGTCTTTGGATATGATACCTTGACAGAGCAGCCAACAAAGTGAATATTGGAAAGGTCTTTCCTAAACAAAAAGCAAAGTGGAACTGAACTTTAGCATAAAGGAATCTCAGAATGTGATTTTTTTTTTTTTTTTTTTTTTTTTTTTTTGCCCATGAGGGACACTTTGCTGGTGAGGAAACAACCCTATCCAAGGAGACGAAAATCCTTCCCCTACATCCTCTCATAACATATACAGAGAAGCTCTATGGGTGATTTTCTCTTTGAAAATGGACTACTCAGATCCACAGAACCATGCAGCTTGGTTCCTTATATTGAAGAAAAAGCTGCACAGAGGATAACTTGAGGCAAAAGCAGCCTTGGCTGTAATGAACTGTGTTTGAAATTCAGAATAGAAAAACATACTTTTGCTATGCAAAGCTCGGGATGGTGGCAGAATGGTTGTTCTGATTGCAGCAGCTTGATCCTTCCTTCTAATTCAGGATCGTGCCCAGGGACAAAAGTTTCCTGGTCACATTAAATTTACAGGAAGTTAATAGAAGTGCACTGCCTAGCTGAATTAAATTAGGCACAAGTAGCAAAGTTTGACAAATCATACATAACTGTCTTAGAATGTGACAGATAGGTGGCAGTGGCCTTGAGGACGTCTGAAGGATGACGTCAACCTCACAGTGACTCGGGTAGGTTTCAGGATTTAGACACTAATGTTCTTTGCTGAAATCCAACTGATTTCCTTTTTGAAACTCTATGGTCTTCACAGTGAGTGTGGATTGAATGCGAGGTGAACTACTGACTCTTTAAATTTGGAAGGAGAACTTTCTAAGGGAGGAAAACAAGATGTATTTTAGAATCAGGGATTGAGGCAACATGCAGACTGAAGGTGGAAAGCATGTTACCTGGAACATAAGTCAGTATCAATAGGAGTAGTATGCAGAAAAGCAAGGCCTAATTTTATGTTCAAATGAGAATGATGTCAAAATGTAAAATAGCTGGAAACCAAGAATGATGATTTTTTAAAGACCATTAATTATGATTTCTTAAGCTTAATTTCATTGCTTAAAATATTATCAAGAATCCTAATAAAGGTATATATATTTAAAAAGAATGCTTAGAGGTTCACAGGGTTTTTAATTGGGCAAGATTCCCAAAATAAGCACATAATACAATACTTATACTCAAATGAAGAAACTGAGGCACAAAGTAAATAGTCATATTTATAACAAAAAAAAAAAAAACCTAACAGTTTGGCATGTAATTAAGTAATCCATTCTCACAAGAGCTTATGTAGGTTTGTGCCCCAACCTATTATACATGTTACTTGAGAAGCTGAAGGAGGAGAGTCGCAAGCTGAAGACTGTCCCAAGTTATGAACTGAATGAGAAATATGAGCAAAGTAAGAAGTTACCCTCTCAGGATCAAAACTTAGAAAATCAGAGAGGTATCTCACTGGTGGAACTCTTGTTCAACACGCAAGGGCCATAGTTACCAATGCAAGAAGAGGTGAAATTTGAAGTTAATAATAAATTAATGAATTAATAATGATTAATAATAAAAGGTGAAAATAATAATCAAAGGTAAAAGGTATGATTCTCATGCATAATTCCTGTATTTGAAATATATTTTATAAAAATCAAAATAATTACTACATCCTTAAAATATTTTAATAAAACAATGGTGATGTCATGCTACTATTAAACTCAAATTTCCAAAGTGTTTCAGTTTTCCCACTAATCTAGACCCTATCCCCTTGCTTTCCAACTATTTACTGAGAGTTTAGTGAATAGTAAGTATGTAACTCAAAATTCCAAAATATTTTTCTGGTCAGAATTTCACCTTCCAACACACTCTCATTTTTTTAATAACTTCCATTTTTTTCTAAAGGTGTTTTTTTCATCCCTCTCAAGGTTTATAATAAGTTCCACCTTCAGAAATCAAAATGTCTCTCAACTTCCATCTAAGCAACTCTCTTATACAAGTGTGTCAAGGCTGCAGGTAAGCAAGAAGCCCATGAAGCAGTTCTGTTAGCAACTGTTGGTGGGTCTATTTGTAATACTGGGGATTTTCTCCTATACCATTTCAGGTGCACAACTGAAAAGGTAGGACATTGTTAGGCAGCAATGCACATGGTGGAGTGTCTGTGAAAATGTGAGAGAAACAACATTTAAGTCCCTGTGGAATGTTGGAGCAGCATAGGCAATGTTAGAATTGGAATTGAGAAGGCCATGGCCATGCTGACCACAGGGCCATTGAGAACAACCCTGAATCCCACAGTCAATAATGATTCCAGAAGTTCATTTTCATACTCTATCAAGGGCTGGATTACAGGTGCCAGTATATTCTGGGGAATGCTTCTCCTTAGACACTAGAAATTTTAGTAATCTGTCTAGGCAAGATAACTTCGACATGGGTTTCCATTGTTCCCCATTCTCTCCTTGAACATACAGTGGCTCAAAAGAACACACCCAAACACAGTTACTAAGCAACCTGTCAACCAAACTAAGAAGAAATCTCAGACTTCTCTCCAAAGTAGGCTTACTCACTCCCACCTGAAAGACCAGAATTTTCAGGTCACTTAAGAGGTCTAGAGACAAAAGACAGCGGAGACAAATGTTTTGCTGGAGACTTTGCTAAGGAATTAAGAACACTTGTTTCAGTAGTGTCTGGGTTTGCTGATTGTAGGTTAGGCAGTCTCTGGATGGCCTTTCCTTCATTCTCTGCTCTATATCTGCTCTCTGTATTTTCCTCCTGTGAGTATGTTGTTCCCCTTGTAAAGACTGAAACACCCACACTTTGGTCTTTCTAGCCATCATCTGCTACATATGTAGCTGGAGCCATGGTTCTCACCATGTGAATTTTTGGTTGGTGATTTAGTCCATGGAAGCTCTTGGGAGATCTGGTTGATTGATATTGCTGTTTTCTTATGGGATTGTGAACCCCTTCAGCTCCTTAAATCCTTCTATAATTCCTCCACTGGGAACCCTGTCCTCAGTCCAGTGGTTGGCTGTGATCATCTGCCTCTGTATTTGTCAGGCTTGGTGTGATCCTCACCAAGCTAGTGAAAGATCTGTATGACAAGAACTTCAAGTCTCTGAAGAAAGAAATCAAAGAAGGTCTCAGAAGATAGAAAGATCTCCCATGCTCATTGGCAGAATTAATGTAATAAAAATGACCATTTTGCCAAAAGCAACCTGCAGATTTAATGAAATCCCCATCAAAATTCCAGCTCAATTCTTCATAGAGTTAGAAAGAGAAATCTCCAAATTCATTGGGAGTAGAAAAAACAGAAGATATCACAAACTATTCTCAATAATAAGAGAACTTCTGGGGGAACCACCATCCCTAATCTCCAGCTGTATTAGAGAACAACAGTGATTAAAACTGCATAGTATTGGTGCAGAAACAGGAAGGTAGACCAATGGAACAGAATTGAAGACCCAAAATTGAACCTAAGCACCTATGGTCATGTGATCTTTGACAAAGGAGCTAAAACCATTCAGTGGGAAAAAGACAGAATTTTCAATAAATGGGGCTGGTTCAACTGATGGTTAGCATGTAGAAGAATGCAAATTGACCAATTCTTATTGCTTTGTCCTAAGCTCAAGTCCAAGTAGATTAAGGACATCCACATAAAACCAGATCTGCTGAATATAATAGAAGAGAAAGTGGGGAAGAGCCTTGAATACTTGTACACAGGAGAAAACTTCCTAAACAGGACACAAATGCTTTAAAAGCAAAAATCGACATGTAAGACCTCATAAAATTGCAAAGCTTCTGTAATGCAATGAGTACTGTCAATAGGTCAAAAAGGCAACCAACAGATGGGGAAAAGATCTTTACCAATACTACATCTGATAGAGGGATAATATAAATATATACAGAAAACTCAAAAAGTTAGATTCCAGAGAATCAAGTAACCCTATTAAAATTGGGTACAGAGCTAAACAAATAATTCTCAACTAAAGAATCTCGAATGTCCAAGAAGCACCTAAAGAAATGTTCAATATCCTTATTCATCCGGTGAAAATCAAAACAACCCTGAGATTCATTCTCACACCAGTCAGCATGGCTAAGATCAAAAATTCAGATGACAGCAGATGCTGGAGAGGATACAGAGAAAGAGGAACACTCCTCCACTGTAGGTGGGGTTGTAAACTGGTACAATCACTCTGGACATCAGCCTGGCAGTTCCTCAGAAAACATAGTACTACTTCAGGACTCAGCTATACCATTACTGGGCACATACCCAAAAGATGCTCTAACATATAACAAGAACAAATGCTCCTCTATGTTCATAGCAGAAATTATCCAACAACAACAACAACAAAGACCACTTGTTGCTTTCCAGAAGAATGGGTTTCAACTCCCAGCATTCACATAGTAGCTCAGGTGGTCTTGTCCCAGAACATTTGATGCCCTATCTGGCCGCTGTAAGCACCGCAAACAAATAGGTTGTACACAGACTTCAAAACTCTAAATCAAACTTAAAATAAAGAAGTACTTTTATGAAAATAAGGTATTATACAATCTACAATAAAATAAATATTTTAATGGTTATTTTAAAATTTACTGGTTCTGGGCTGGTGAAGGACTTTATTACCATGTCAGAGCAACTGAAACTAGATTAAAAACTGTAATTAAGATCAAAGTTCACTTCAGACTCAAGCTCTGGTACCTGCTCACAAAAAGGTCCACCAGTCAGTGCAGTTTTCCAGAACACTTGCTCCCTGACACAGAGTGCCAGGTCCTCTGTGTCTCAGAAGATGGACCATCAAACAGCATACCTAACATTGTACATGGGAACTATAACCTTTACAAGTCTAGCAATATATGTCATGAAGAGTGTGTATGTGTGTGTGTGTGTGTGTGTGTGTGTGTGTGTGTGTGTGTGTGGTGTGGTGTGTGTGTGTGTACATGTGTTTATGCAGGTGTGCACATATGTATATGTGGATATGTCTGTTTACATATCTGTGGTGCTTATATGCATTTATGTTTGTATGTGGATATGTGTATTTGTGTGTGTATATGTGTATATTTTCATGTGCATATGTATATATGTGTATATAAATATATGTATGTGCATGTAAATGTTATATGTAAATGTGAACATTTCTAGACATTACTGAAGTTTCTATTGGTTACAGTCTACATTCTCTAAGATTATTTTAAAATAGGGCTTGAAAATAAAATCATAGAATTTGACAGTTATAGATCTTGCAAGTATACCAGTAACAATCACTTACTTGCATTTCTACTGGGAAACACTGGGGAAGAAATTATACATCTTGACCAGAGTGATGAATAACCTTAATTACAGTGTAAAGCAGGGACCTGGGACTCAGTTGGCAAAGTACTTTCTGCACAAGAATTGGACCTGAAGTTAATCCTTAGCACCCATACAAAACGCCAGGTATAGTGGAACACACTTGTAATCTTAGTGATGGGGAGACTAAGGTAACTGGATTCCTGAGACTTACAGACCATCCAATCTAGATGAACCAGTGAGCCCCTGATCTCAGTGGGAGATGGCGTCCAAAAAAAAAAGTGCACAGCCAAAATATATAGGTACATGTGGCTGGCTTTTGTAAATGCATATACATGTATGCACATCTGCAGAAACATACACACACCCTCACACATGAGCATACATACATACATATTCACTCAAACAATAACAAAAAGATATTAAATACCTATGTCAGAAAGGAAAATATGAAATGTTTTAAAGATGTCAGCATATTCATAGATATAAATGATTTTTTGTTTTCGTGCCTGACTGTAGGCTAAGCAGAGAGCAGTTACTTTTTCCCAGTTACTAGATGAAGGTGCTTCTGAAGGTTAAAATCATGACTTCTATAAGGCACAGCAAAATATATATATATACATACACACACACACACATACACACACACACATTATATATATATACCAATTCTGGGTACATATTAAAATGACATATAACCAGACCAAGGAGACCACATGCTCCTATGTTCACTGAAGCAATATTCTCTTCAGTTAAGAAGAATCATCTCAAAAAATGTGTGAGCAGAGCCTGAAAAATGATCCAATAATTAAAAGTACTGTCTGCTCTAAAGAAGGACAGAGGTACAGTTCCCAGCACCCATTTTGTGGCTCAAAAATGTCTGTAATCACAGTCCCAAAAAATTTGATGCCTTCTCCTGTTTTGGCTTCCTTGGACACTATACACACATGGTGTAGTCACATATATTCAGGCAAAGACTCATACACATAAATAAAAATTGAATCTTTCTCAAATACATGTGGAAAAACATAACATATATGCACAACAGAATACTTGTCGGCTTTGAAAAATATATGATTTGTATAGAACCCGGGAACACTCAGTGAGATCCGACAGAAACAGAGACGCCAACTGCATGCTCTCAGTTACATGTATAGACAAACACAACCGAGCTGAAAAAAAGAGAAACATAGCTAGTCATTTCCAGGGATAAGGCTCATGAAGATGTCAATTAAGGATATGCATATCTCAGTTAGCAAAAAGAAGAGGACTTCTGTTATGCAGGGTGAGGACCATTGTCAATAACAGTGTGGCATCCCTGAAAACTAAGACAGTAGTTTCTCATCACAAAATGGTGCTAAGTTTGTAAGATAATACATTCACTAATCATTTGGGTTGAGCCATTTCAGGAAGGACACGGATTGTAAAAATTAGTCAATAAATGTATAAAACTTCTATGTGTATTTGTTAAAAATCTGTCAAAATTCCTAGCCATATGTTAGCACTCATGAGAAAATCATGTGTACTATTTGTGATTCTCCATTTTCTCTCCTGACCTGGCTCCTGTTTGCCAGAAGCCATAAAAGGAAGCCAACAGCAGGTTTGCCAACATTATCAAAACAATCTGACATGCCACCAGCATGTGCCCCAAAGCCATACAAACATAACCTCCGTGAACCCTCTGTGCACAATGACATGGAGTATTTCACAGAGCTAGAGTGACATCTTTATCATTCAGGAAGTAATAAAACAATTGCCACTGTATGAGAATCCACACTCAGGTACTAGAATCCCTGTCCTGAGCTGACAATGGATTTTTAATTGGTTGGTGCTTCCTAAAGGTCAATGTATTAACTTTTCAGATCTTTCCTTAATCCTTAGGACATTTGCGCACATTTAGAAAAATACAGGTGCTTAACACATTTTGTCCAGTTAAATGGGCCTCTGTGATCTGAAATTGGCATAGGCAGGTGGCTGCCAGGTCTGAGCTACTTTGGGAAATAGATGTACTTCTCCTCTACGAGCTCTCCGTGGGAAGGGGGAAGAGGATGGGGGAGGGTGAATACTGACAGACAACAGCAGGGGGACTCTGTGCTCAGCATCCTGTCCTCCTGGTATATCCAACTGCAAGATTTATAACCTTCTTGTTACCATGTATCAGCTTCAACACTTTCCGTGAAGTCTTCAATAACTTCGATGACATCTTGCTGAGGGGTTTTGTCATTAAAAGCCTAAAGCTGGTCATTAACAAACCTTCTCTGCAATCATCCACTGCTGTGCTAGCTCAGGCGTGGATCTAACTGGAAAGTTGAGCTGCCTTGGAAACTTTCTACAAGAATGCGTTTTTATTGTGAAGAGTGTATTTCTTTAGGGGAAGAATCCCAATCATTTCATCGTTTATTTCTCATTATCGATGGACTAACCCTTCCCTCATAGCCACAATCAAATTCAACAAACATGTGTAACACACTACCATATAATAGGCAGACTGCTCGGGGCTAAATATATAATTAGGAAAAACACAGCTCAGCCTTCTGAGGATTACGCTCACCCACCCCCAAAAAATTAGCCATCATTAGCACAATGTTTTGTAATATGGCAAGAACCAATGCACGCGTTATAAGCATTGTCTTGTTCATTTGTCATTGTCTCTTGGAATACACATGTTCTTCATAACTTCATCTTTGTGATCAAATGACTAGGGCTTTGCCTGCTTGTGAAGTCAGCCAACCTGGGTTAGGAGCATGGCACACATACACAGTGAGATTTTCTCTGTCCATAAAGAACAAAATAAGGATATTTTCAGGAATTGTATTGGGGATTATTGCGTTAAGCAAAATAAGCCAGACTCATAAAGACAAGTAGTACATACTAGCTTATCCTCTGATTCTAGATGGAGGACGTGAAGGTAGACAGGAAGAGGGAAATGAAGAAGTCTAAATGGAGTTGGAGAGGCATATGAAAGAGAAATCACATATCTGTGAGAAGAAAGTGAAAAGGAGGATGGTTTCGGGAAGGAGGAGACCAGCAACATGATTGGGAAGAAAGAGAGAGAGGACAGTAGGGAATAGGGATGGACTAGCACAAAGCATAGTGGTACCCATGTGTGAGGAGGGAGAGTTAGACCTGAGAGCACACATCTATAACTGCAGCACACAGGGATACGGGTTAAAGGATTAGAAATCCAGATCCAACCTTGGATCTATGAGACCCTGCCTCAAAAATTAAATAAAATTTTAAAAGTCTGCTAATGCTTACTTAAAAAACTCTTTTCTCAGAATTAACAACTACCTACTTGGCATATCCAGAGGTCTTGCATAACTTCACACATTTACCTATCCTACTCCAGCACACAAAATCAGACCATTAAAAAGTATAGAAATGACCTCCAACAAAGGACAACCAAGACAGATGCAGCAAAATTAACTAAATATGAGGAAGAACGTAATCTAGATTTAAGGTCACTTTCATGAGCATTAGTTCATGCTGGAATCTTGCTGTGGGCAGTCTGTCCTCTGACCTTCCTCTTCCTCACATCCATCTGCAGCACTCAGAATGTAAGCACTGCAGCCATCAGCACTGTGCAGGAAAATTTCAAACTGTCCACTGGTCTTGAACATTCACCACTGCTTCTAAGCTTATGAATAGAATAAAGGCTCCTATCTATTATGAAACACAAGCATTTCTAGATCACTGAACTCCAAACAGACAAAAATCCATCTAAATGAATTTTCTTGTGAACAATTTGGTTTCTCACCTAATTTTGTGCCCTGTCAGAAGGAAATAATGAGGGGATTTGCCTCTCCACTGATTTCAGGAAGGAAGGAACCAAACGGCCAATGTCTCACACAGTGACAGAACATGCAGGCATGACAGATTCTCAGCTACAATGTGAAAGGAGGGTTCAGGGGTGGGAATGCGCTTGGACCATAGGAAGTGGCACTAATTAGGAAGTGTGGCCTGATTGGTGGCTTGTTAGAGGAAGTGTGCTCTTTGATGTCTCATATGTGTGCTCAAGTCTAGCCAGTGTGATTCATACCCTCCTCCTTGCTGCCTGCAGAAGACAGTCTCCTTCTGTCTGCCTACAGATCAAGATGTAGAACTCTTGTCCTCTAGCACCAGGGTTGCCTGCGGACTTCCAGGCTTCCTGTCACGATGATAATGGAGTGAATCTCTGAAGATGTAAGCCATCCCCGACGAAATATTATTTATATGAGTTGCCTTGGTCATGTCATCTCGTTACAAAGAAAAGAACAAGCAATCTTGGGTGCTTCCTATTTTTAAAATGTATTATACTATTTCTTCTAGGGAGCAGAGGTTAGAGGACAACCTGTATGAGTTAGGTCTCCCCTTCTATCATGTGGATCCAAGAGTTTCAGTTCATGTCTGGAGGTTTGATGATAGGTACCTTTGCCAACTGAGCCATCCCACAGGCCCTACAATGTTACATTCTTGCTATTTCTTTTAGTTTTGAGATAATAATACAAATCATTCCCTTTCCTCCATCTAAACTCTCCCACATACTCACCTTTGTTCTTTCTCAAATTCATAGCCATTTTTCATTAATGGTTAAGTATATGTATATTCTTAAATACATAAGGACAACTTGTGCAATATATATATTAAATATTCATATTATGTTTTCGTGGCTGATCATTTGGTATTAGATAATCAATTGATGTATTCTTCCCTGGAAATGATTATGTCTATGCCCAGTATTCATTAGTTGACTGTGGTTCTTTGTGTACCATTGAAGTCTTGTGATCTTTCTGTCATCCACTTTTGGCATGTCTGTTGTTGGTCTTTTTCAGCTCATGTTTATGCAGTCATGTAGGTTAGATTTTACACAGAAAGAAAAATAACCTGGGATAAGAATACTTTAAGAATGCACATTTTTGTAATGATAATTAACACTGGTTAAGGGCCTCCAATGTGCCTGAAAATTGCTTGGAGAGGTTTTTACTATCAATTATTAGCTGGGATCTTTATAACACCTCTGCCACTGAAACTATTAGGCCTACACTTACCCATTAACAAATTAGGGACCTCTAGGTTAAGATTTTTGCCAAAGGCCTTTGAGAAATTTACAAAGATAAAATATAAGCCTAGTTTTGTCAAGATTGGTGTACAGCTTTACTGTTGATTGCATCTATGTTAATTAAAATATAGCCTGTTTAAAGATGCTTAAATAAAACTAAACAATACAATAAAATGAATCGCATTGTCCCTCTCCCTCTCCTTCTCTCTCTATTCTTCTTCCTCCCTCTCACCATTTCCTCTCTTTTTTTTTCCCTCCCAAAAATGAACCAGAAATGTTACATTTAGTGCTCAATAAATTGATGTGGGATTTTACCTGGGAAGTTCTGTAAACCCTGTAGGCATATATCATAGATCCAGCTATAGTGTCATTATGGGCATGATACTGTGATTCACTGAAATCACAAGGCCATCTGACACCCTTGGTTGTCAGTGGGCTCTCATCTACAGAGCTTCCTATAAATGTCTTCCTTGAACTGTTACTATTTTTAATTTTTCACCAGATGCTTCTTACTAGAAAAGTTCTTGCCAACCATGATCATCAGCACAGCCTCCAAGGAGTCTCAGAGAATCCACGAGTAGATAAGCTTAGCTATTCAGGTAACAGGGCAAATAGACAAGCCTAAGATTCCTCCAACATCACAGAACAAGTTGACCCTTTCAGAGACATGAAGAAGCTTCAGAGACCCTAGATAAACCCTGAACAGCAATCTTAAGAAGAAAGTTTGTGCTAGGAGGGCAAAATTGACTGTGTCTCAGAAAATACTAAACCACAGATCACAGATAATACAAACAATCAATAATGATATTAAAACATATTCTGTTCTATCACAGGACAAGTTGCTTAGTAGCTTTTTATTTTTTTATTTTATTTATTTTTTGATGTAAGCAGTGTCTTGGACTCTCAAGCTAGTTTCCTCATCTGTAAGAAGGCACTAATTACCCAAGTCACTGGCATTTAAGTGACATAATGGTTTTAATAAATCTCTTTTTGTTCCAATCAGAATGGACTTAAGTAGAAAATGCTTAGTAATAGCTTTTATGGACGTAATATTAAGGTCTTTGAAGAAAATTAATCCAATCAGATTTCATGAGAAGCTGGAACAAAAGACTTAAGCACTACCTGTTTCTGGCACCCACTTCCCTTTCTACACAATATCTCCCCTCCTGTTTCTGGAGGTCATAACACAGAATAAAGAATGGACCAGGCAGTTCATTCCCTACTCCCTTTAATTTAAAAAAATAAGAAGTAAAGAGAGAGGGGGGGAGGAAAGGAGGGAGGAAAGGAGGGAGGGAGGGAGGGAGGGAGGGAGGATGGGAAGGAGGGAGGGAAGGAGGGAGGGAAGGAGGGAGGAAGGAAGGAAACAACAGAGCTATTCAAGTTTAAACTACAGTGAGAGACTAAGTTTGGCTCACCTCACATCATATTAGTTCATCTAAAGCAACCTATTATTCGTTAACAGGTACAGTTATCTCTCCAGTGTTCCAAACTGACCTTCTGTTCAGCATAAAAATGAGGACCATAACCTCCTCACAGAAAGGGGACTTGTTTTGAGAAAAATAATCCTACACAGAATAAACTACTGACCTCTCCAGAAACATAATAAAGATATATTTCCCTGATACCAATCTTAATATAAGTATATTCATGTGTGTATATTTGAAATAAATACACATTCATATAAAATCTGTGTCAATACATACATATCTGAACACATTTTTAAGCCCAAAGGAAGATGGTATTGTATGCCTGGCATGGTACTACTTACTGTGGAGGCAGTCGTGTCCGGAGTCCAAGGCCAACTTTGACTAGCAGTGACTGTAAAGCCAGCTTGAGATACGTGAGACCTTGTCTCATAACGACAACAAATCAAATCAGAACGCAAAAACAGCATTATGCACTAGTTACAATGAAAATATATAGCATGTTTTCAGATGAAAAGATAAAGCATGCTAAAAACAAATCACGTTTTAAATATGTAATACAACCAATACTCAATGTATCATGTGATAATGTCTCTGTGGCCCCATAAGTTCAAAATGTAAGTGCCACCCACAAGCTACTTATTATCATCTGAGCAACACTGCAGCGGTGACAGTGTCCTAAGCAACAATATTCCAAGAAGGTGTGAAGGAGGGAAGAAAGATGGCAGACTAGTTAGCAATGTATGCCATGGTCTTGATTGTTCTGCCTTGAGCCTGGGACTCATTGAGAGACATGGGTCTCAGACCTGGTATCAGAACAGAACAGAACATGGTACCATGGAGCATCATCCCAGGAAAATATCAAAATCCAACATGCCAGGGTCCCTTTTTATTACGATCATATCATTCTCTTCTTTATAACATATAAAAATCCCAAATTGAGGCAGCATCATTTAGGTATGCCCTATTTACTGTCTATCCAATAGGACACTACAGAACATCAACATACTGCCCCATAAGATTTTGCTTGTGCGCCTTGTTTCTCTCTCCTATTCCTTAGGAACCCAAATTAACTCACAGTTTCTGTTCTCATGTTCCGCTACAAACTACACCTCTAAATGATGACATTTATGGGCCTACCACTGAGTCTTTAGGGTGAGAAATCTCAGGTACTGCATCAGGCACTTAAAATCATTTTTAAAAAAAACAACAAAATGCATTTCTATAATTAGCAATAAAAAGTATACCAAATTAAAAATGAAAAAGGTTAATTCCTATTTTTGTCTAATTTCCTGAACATGCATACACTAAATTTAAAGGAGACATTTATGCTTCCTGTATCTACCTGTGATGGATATTTTTCATTGTTAACCTGACTTCTTTAGATTAATTGAGGCATCTGAGGCACAACTCTATGTGTGCCTGTGAAGGAATTATCCAAGGACTCATTAAGAGAGAAGACCCAGCTTAAATGGGGTGGGAGAACCACGCCATATGCCAGGGACTGTGATGAAATGGTATCCGAAGAAAGTAGAAAGTTGAGTGCACCAGCAATTCCTGGTTGGTTATGGGGTGGACAATGCTCCTCACTGACACAACCTCATTGTCACTACGTCTGGGTCAAGTACACAAGAACAAACAAACACAAACTGAAGATTGTGAAACCTTAGGCCAAACTGTACGTTCAAATAAACTCTTCCTTTTCAAAGATCTTTCTGGTATTTTGCAATGTGATCGTAACTAATAAACTAGCCATAAAGCTACATGACAAGCCTACCTCTCCTTCCGCACGAAATCTCACATCAGCAGGATGACAAATTACCTGGCTCATTCACAGAGAGAAATGCAGTGGAATCTCAGGGAAGCAGAGATTTTTCTTTATTTTCACATGTAAATCCTCACTCGAAGCACAAACACACACACACACACGCACACACACACACTTTTGAGTGTCATTTCTAAAAATAATCCTTTGCTTTGGTTAGATTACAGGAAACTGATTGTTGTCTGCCAAGAAGCTCCAGGCTGCAATGAGAGAATCACTCACAAACTGTCAGGTTTTAGACATTTACCCCTTTGCGGCATGTTCTAGAATTCCTTTTGGGTGTTTGCTGAGCGAGTCTGTAAAGAATACCTCCTGGACTTTTCAATAAAATGACATTAAATAAATATGGCTGCTAAGATTGGAAAAAGGAGACTGCAGTCTCATCTTTGTGTTAGCTCGTCCAGCTGTGACTCCTTTATAGGAATAAAAATAAAATCAAGACAGTGACAATGCCAAAAGGCAGGATTTTAAGAAAACCTGAAGAAGAGCAGACAAGGCAGCAGACTAATTCATAATGCACGTTATCAATTAGTAATTATGACTCATCATTTGTTATCAAATATTAAAAGATTTGTTTTGGAAGACTCACATCATCATCATCACCATCACCATCACCATCATCTGTGAAGGCAAATTACATATCTCTGTTTCTTACCTGGCTGCTTAGTCATAGCTCAAATGCTACACTGAGTTGCTTGCAAATCCTGTCAACTCATTTTTGATAGTTAGGACATCAAAATATGCAAACGGATTTGCTACAGTTGAGCGGTGTTGACGTTTTTGTGATATTTAATGAATTCCCCACAGTTCTATTCTTGTTACCTTCACCTAGGATCCAGGAAACACTGAAGACAGCTGCTTTTTTCTTGACTTAGTTTCAGCAGAGTGGAAGCTGGGCCTGAGCCTCACCTTCCTCTTCTCTAATACCTGCTCACCCCTCTCCTAATTACATGGCTTTCCACTAGTTTACATGAATCTCAGCTTTCAAAATCAATGGTCTCTGTGGAATCCAAATCAGCACATGGCAAAATTATATTAAGTTTGCACAATTGATCTTTCATCATTTCAAATGGTACCTTTGAATAGCTCCTGAAACGTCTGTCTGAAATACTCCCAACGCTGAGTGTCATCAAGAGATGGGGGGTCACACTGGGGAAACCCATTCTCAGTGATGTAAATTACAGGGTTATTATATGTATCCTAGAACAAGAGAGCAGAAGTTTCATTCCAAACAGATGTTACAAAAAAAAAAAAAAAAAAAAAAAAAAGATAGCTCATAAAATCAGGTGCATTACCCTCTATCTTCTGGAAGCTACAACCCCAAAACTAGTTTTCATCAAATTGCACTGACCCTATTAACTTAATTTTCCACACACTGACCTTTTATGACTAACAATGGAAAAGCAAAACTGTGCAAATGTCCATGAAGACAGTCAAATGACTCTTAACATAATGAGAAGACAGAAATATCTTTCTTCCCATCAGCATCTGCTGATTGTCACTGCTCCTTAACCCCTTGGTCCTGCCAGCAGGTACATTTTCTATCCCCCACAAGAGGGGTCCAGAAAACTGGTGCCTTGAAATTGTAATTTCAGCTGCCAGCAGAAGGGAGACCCAGAAGCATTCAGTTTTCTTTCCGTTAAATGCCTTTTCTAACCATACCTGTGATATCAACTTGAAACTTATGTTCAAGCTCTTTATGTAGCCACAATAGAATTTATCAACAAATGTTGGTCTAAAAGCCAGCTACTTAATTTTAACTAACTTAAGTCTTATTCTTTTTTCCCAGGCAAAAACTGAACATACTAACACCTAAAATCATCCCTTTTTGTGTCCATGTGTATGAATATATTCCATTCTCTGGTGTCCTTCTGTACTTGGGTGCACATGGGCACAAACAAATCATTAATTTACCTTAATATATTTCAGTAGTTTCCGTATTCCCCAGGGCACTATGTAGATCCAACCCACATTCTTCCAAGATGGATTAGGAAAGAATTCAATCTCCACATCCTGAAGGAAACTCAGTTCTCTCTGCTTATTCTCCTGATGCCTGACTAAGCGAGTTGTATAATATTGAACAGCAAAGAAATCAGCAGTGCCTTGGATCATTTTCTTCTCTTCGTCTGTGAATTCTGGAAGCCTTGATGATGGATAGCCTTGCTTTTTGCTCATGGAGGCAACCTGGGACTTGACAACATCTGGGTAATCACCATCAATAAATATGGGTTTAGCAAAGAAATCCAAGTGGAAATTGATGGCCCTCTTAGTAGCTTCCTGGTCAATCTCTGAGTTGGGATCTGCTGGTTCTAGCCAGCAAAAAAATAATGATAGGGACACAACGCCCTTCTGTTCTTCTCGGAATAAAGAATCATAGCTGTGCCAGGATCTGGCATGCGCCTTAATCAAATTATGAGCTGCCTGGTAACCCCCAATCCCAACATGAGGCACACCAGGAGCAAAGATCCCCATGTCATAGGCCAAGAGAGCAAGAATATTAGGCTCATTTATGGTGATCCATTGCTTCACTCGGTCTCCAAAGGTGCTGAAGCAAAACTGTGCATATTTGTCAAAGGCTTCAACAATTGCTTCTGACAACCAACCTCCTAGGTCTTCTAAAGCTTGAGGCAAATCAAAGTGATAGATGGCCACTATGGGTATCACACCATTCCTTAACAAATCGTTTATGATCTGGTTGTAATAGTCGACTCCTGGGAGAAGAAAAAAGTGTAAGAAAGAAAATGTTATTTTTAGTATATAGTCAATGTGTTTTAGGAGACTGGTATCACAATGAGTTGAATTCAAAAATAAAATGTATTGTGTATTCAAGTTGATCAATAAGATGCTGTGAAGAAGCATGAAAAACACCAGAGAAGAAAGGATAATCAGAAAAGGACGATAAGATATGGTGGCAGGATGAAAATAGTTGCTCCAAAACAGATACTTTTGAGAAAGTTGTTGTCACTTAACATTAAGCTGTTTTGGGTTTTATTGAAATCAGCTCTATAAGAACACAACATCTATGTCAGGTTAAATACAGGATTTGCCTCTAAATTCCCAAATCCTGGAATCCTATCAGAAAATCAATGAGTAATAAAGATCTGTTCAGCTAACAGATCTCAGTTGTATTAAAACATAAAGAAAGTAAAGCAAATGACTGCCTTGGTTCTGGCCAAGCCTAATTGCCTTACAAGTCTAGTGAAAGAAACTACTGAGTATCCACAAAAGTTAGCATCAAAGACAAGTGTAGTAGGACAGGCCTAAGGTCCCAAATACTTGGATCTATAAGTACAGTTAGGCCAGACTCAGCAACACTGAAGATCTAAAATGTTTTATATGTATACCAGAATGTGGATAAAAGATACCAAGACTTTTTATGCAGTACATCTCCCTGGATGGAGTTCACATTAAATTCTGACCATGTACAGGAATACGAAGCAAGCCGTTCCTCTCAGTTGATTCTTCCACAATAGCATGAACTGGGGAGTGTAGTAGGAACAACTGTTGCAGAATTCAGAAGAATGGTATTAAGTTGAAGAGACTCTGCCTCAGAAACCAAGGACAAGAAGATATTGGCAGTAGTCTCCTAAGGTGACTCGTGCCTTGAAAGGAACTCTTTAAGGAGAAGATGGTGGTACTGTTTTATGTTTATGAGAATGAAAAAAAAAAACAGTGCTTGGAGAAGAAAAGCTATCCTCAGTTAAGAGGTTTGTAGTGAGATTGTATAGAATCATCAGAACAATTGCACTACATACATGCCCCAAATGCAGTAGAAAGACATACTGTCAGGGGTGATCTTCTTTTCTAACTTACTGAATGTAGAAACAAACTTCTGCACTATTTCACCTATTCTGTCATGCCCCATGCTCCTTGCTTAAGGATCTATTGAGTGCAATCATATGCTGGGCATGAAAACATCAATAAACCCACTAAGAGCTCCACAAATAACACGGATACACGTACAAACAGGTGAAAATTATAGGACTACATAGTACAGATAGTGTTTAGTACTCTGTTTTTAAATGACAGATACCAGGTTGCAGAGATGGTACAGTGGTTAAGAGCACCTAATTTCTGTTCTTTCTGAGGTGCTGAATTCAGTACGCAGCAACCACAAGGTAGCTCACAACCATCTGCAATGAGATCTGATGTTCTCTTCTGGCATAGGTAGGCAGAAAACTACATGCATTATCAACCAATCAATCAATCAATAAGAGATAAATTATACCTACCCTAAACTTAGGGCATCAGCAAGCATGTTATAAAAATAATATTCTATAATGGATTGAACGTTGAATTATGATGCCAGGCAATATGATATCTATAGCCACTCGGTCCCATACTTGGTTCTTAACCTTGAGCTACTAGAACTCCGTGAATTATCTTTATTCATCTATAAAATATGGATAACACTAAAAACCTACTTCAGAGAGTTATTATGTCATAGTATAATGATACAATAGACTAAATCTGATAAGAACATTTCTTAACACACAATAAGGACTCAGTACAGGTCATCCATCATTTTATTAATTAATATTATTGTTATTGTTGGATGACTATAAACAATAATCATTAGTCAATAAGAACAAAGTGTTCCTTAAAGAGAAAAATCAAAAAGCGAATGTCTATAAAATTCAGACATGAAGAGGATGCAAAGGAGGAAACAGAATTTACTCATTTTGCTATAGGACAGAAGTCAACCACCACCACAAGAATTTGGCAAGGACAGTGGGGAGGGGCAGTGGGAGGAAAAGTGGAGGCAGAAGGCTTCAGGCATGCTGTAACTGGAATTGCTGGCACAGGCAATTGCAAAAGAGCTGAGTAGAAGTGTCTTCTGTGATTGGTTTGTGGGGTATATTTAGCTTTCTTCAGTTGGCCTGAGTTGGATACAGACTTCTCTGTTGGGAACAAAAACTATAGAAAGTGAAGGTTGTTAGCCAGCCCTGACTATTCTGGGCAGACAGTTACAGAGGTTGTGGTTTAGCTGTCTGGGCTTCTCATGTGGGTCAGAGTTTTATTTTGATATGCTGTCTGGACAGTGTTTATGTAGTTACTCTCTTAAAAGACAGGTTCCTTCTGGGAACTGAAAGTTCAGTATAAAGGGTTCCTACCTCACCAGAAGAAAACAGAAAATGGCGAGAAGAAAGCAGAGTCAACGCAGACCACATTATACACCAGGGTAGTGGCGACCCGTCTGAGTATTTTTTGCCATGGCTTACGCATTTCAAAAAAGGAAAATAACATGAGTCACATAGAAAAACTCCATGTCTTGGAAACACATTTGTTTGTGACTGTAGCAGAGTAACTCCTGATTTTTCTCATAGATTCCCATCAATTAAATGAGAATAAGATCAATCAGAGCCCAAAGAGCCTATGAAACTCCAGTTAAGGAAGAGACCTCAATATGGAAAGTTTCCTCTAGACATATTAGACTTTTTGAATGGACTCAATAGAACACATAAGTGTTCTTTGAAGTAAAAGAGTACAAGTTAGAAAAAACATGATCAGACTATGTAAGAATAAATCAGAGGCGGAGACTGTGGTTGACTGAGAAAGATTGGTTTGTTGCTGCCGACTTTGAAGGTGAAGAAAGCCAAAACCTATAGAAGCAAGCAGAAGTGGCCACCAAAAGGTCGCCAGCAAGAACTTGAGGACTTCAGACCCACATTTCAACAATTCCTGAACCAAGTCAGAGATCACCTTATCTATACACTTCAGAAAAATACACAGCACTAGAGATCCCTCTATTCCAGTTGACAGAGCTCTAAGGATGCAGGTGTGTTGGTTTAAGCAGTTGAGTAAGTGGTTTGGTAGCTATGAAAAAAAATCAATAAAATTTCCAAATGTATATACAAAGCTGTCCTTTCCTCTCTTCATAAAAATGTGTTCCAAAACCATCTCATGGCCTATATAAAATCCACATTTCCCAGTATGTAACTGGGATATCTAAGCTGATGTACTGTGCTTGGTATTCATAAGCTTCAAGCTTCTCAGTAAATTTTTCCCATTGGCTTGCCTTGCATATGAGTTTTTTTTTTCACTGAGTTCACTTATATACAAGCATATATATATATATATATATATATATATATATATATATATATACATATATACATATATATGCACACATACATACACACACTATATATGTGTATATGTGTGTGTATGTATTTATGTATGAGATAACATTCACTTTTGCTTAATTTTAGCATTAAGCCCAAGAGGAGGGCAATTTTATTCCTATTACAGACATGAAAATTGGTATCAAGAGAGTCGGGTGTTGTCAAATGAAATAGAGAATATTTAGTCCCACACTGAGCCGGAGTTTCCCCCACTAGAACATATCACCCCTCCTGTTTACAAATGTTCCTAAACCAGAAAAAAAAATGTGACTTTTCATTAACCTCAGCTTCTGACTACCCAGACCTGGTCATAATTTTAGATATTTTTTATTATTCTTTTATGAGGAATCTTTGAGGATAGCCAATCAACTTTAATTTAAGCAACATGATAATCATGAGTTGGCATTAAATACATTTTCTGTGTTTAGGAATTCATGCTCTGCTGCATAATTTATATGTAATATTCCCAGAATGTAACACCTTCCTTATTTCAGCTTTATAGAGTTTACTTGATAATATAATAAAACATTTAAAACTTTTCAGTAAGATGGTAGAAGTGTGTATGTGTGTGCATGTGCATATGCATGTGTGCGTTTGTGTGTGTGTGTGTGTGTGTGTGTGTGTGTGTTATTATAAAGGGATTGAATCTAAAGTTTTGTGAACAATAGAAAATCTGTCTGCCATGGAGCTGCAGCCCCAGCAGGAATGAGATCCTAAGGGCAGAGCGCCATATTAGCATAACTTAGTGGAAGGAACTTGAATGAATCCTCTGACCTCTGTATGCCTACACTCAGTTGTTAAAGAGAGGTGCTAACAGTGCCACCTTGCGGCTATTATAACAATTGGATAAGATCATATTGTTGAAAGTGTTTAATTTCATTTGTGAATAAGACTCGTAAGATTCAGTGACAACTAATACTTGTATGGTTCAGAGACAACTAATCCTCTATGTTCTCAAGTATCTGCCTGTTATAAACATGAGGTTCTTGGAATCAAAAGATCATTGGGGTCCTGTCTGTGGAGACACTTAGAACAATATTGACTCTTTGAAGAAGTAAAACTTCTAGAAGTTTCTCTCATTGTTTATACCACATTTCTTTTTTACTAATTTATTTCTTTTTATTATATGTGCATTGGTGTTGTGCTTGCATGGGTGTTTGTGTGAGGGTGTCAGATCCCCTGGAACTGCACTTACAGACAATTGTAAGCTGCCACGTGGGTACTGAGAATTGAACCTATGTCCTCTGGAAGAGCAACCATTGTGCTTACCTCATGTGTTGGCTTATCTCATCATACTACATCAGCGTCTTTCCTCCATTTCAGAACAAGTTTCCTTTCTGTGGCCCATTTACCATGGTCCCTCAAAGGCCATCATATCTTTCAACACTACCTCAGATCGCTGCACAATCTGCCAGACAACTCAGTTCTTTCACTTGATCAAATCCAGACCTTCTTGAGAGAGCAAAGCAACTGGGCAAGGCCATCTTTTTTAACAAGGCCACAGACATTATTCACTACAGGAGATAGGTTTTTTCCTTTGTCTGATCAGCAGTGGCTGGGAATAGAACAGAATGATACAGAAAGAAGGAAGGAAGGAAGGAGGGAGTGAGGGAGGGAGAAAGGCAGGAAGGAGGGAAGGAGGGAGGGAGGAAGGGAGAGAAGGAGAGAGGGAGGGACAGAGGGGGAAGGGAGAAAGGGAGGAAGAAAAGGAAGGAGGGAGGGAAGCAAGTAAGTAACCAAGGAAAAAGAAAGCAAGGAAGGAAGGAAAAAAGAAAGGAAGAAGGAAAAGAAAGAGAAAGAAGGAAGGAAGAAGAGAGGGAGTCTGACGAGCAGGCAGGACTAATTAGCCAACTGAATTTTAACAGAATTTTCTGAGTCACATGTCCAAACTGTGTAAGATATGTGCTAACTCACTTTGACTCACTCTTCTAGTTTTCACCACCAGTTTATGTAGTGGTCCACACCTGTTTTTGTTCTCTGTTCCTGCTGCTGCTGTAACAAATTACACATAAATTGTCCCATAGCTCTGGGGGCCAGAAATCCAAATAGTTTTCAAGAGGGTTAGGTCAAGATAGCAATAGAGTCACTGTCTTCTGGCAGTCTCTCAATTACAATTGACTTCTTTTTCTTTTCTAGGTAGTAGGTCTTCTGCATGCCTCTGTTACTGTTTTTCTCCGTCTTCGCCTCATCTCTCTCTGTCTCAACCTGCTTCAGTTCTAATATTCCCTCTGACTCTGATCATCCATGTTCCCTCCGTTAATGATCTAGGAGACTATAGTGGTCCCACAGAGATCATACAAGATAACCTCATCTCCATATCCTTAGCTTAATGATATCTGTAAAGTTTCTCTCGCCAGTTAAGGTACTATCTTTACAATGTCTCAAATTCAATACAAGAACATGTTTGGTGTATAAGGAGACATTATTCCATCTACAGTTAGGCTGGATGTGAAATACAAGGTAAATGTGCGTTAGTCAACTTATTTAAGTCATTCCCACTAAGTATTCTTATACTTGATGTCTTAAAGTGAACATGAATTTCTGCATGTATATTCACATTTTTTCTTTCTTTCCAAGACTTGTGTCTCCTAGTAATCCCATAAAACCTACATTTGTGGCAGATATGAAAATTCACTTAGACAGCTAAAAAATACAGAGCTATGGGATTTCAGTCGCCAACTCATTCTTTTCTTGTTAAACCTTGAAAACTTGACATTTGAAAAAGAAAAGCTATGCCACAATCTTACATTGTAAAATATTCTGCCAGCTAGAGGACATAGAGTTTTATGAGGTTCCAAATGTCCCATAATCAAACTTTGGCATGGGTAGTCAAGCAAACACATACATACACACACACACACACACACACACAGAGAGAGAGAGAGAGAGAGAGAGAGAGAGAGAGAGAGAGAGAGAGAAACAGAGAGACAGAGAAACAGAGAGACAGAGAGACAGGGACAGAGAGAGACAAAGAAAGAGAGACAGACAATAGAGACAGAGATACAGAGAGATACAGAGGCACCAAGAGAAACAGACAGAGAGACACATAAAGAAACAGAAACAAAGAAACAGAGACAGAGAGTGTTCCTGGACAGACAGTAAGAGAGTTTGTAATTTTTTTAAAAGTTCTTTGAGAAAATATTTAGGCTTGGGGGAGGGGGCCATACCAGCCTTTCCAAGTTTAAACTACTTTAATGTCTTCACCAGTTCACTACACAAGAATGAGCAACTGCTTGCAGAAATCTTGCATCTAGTAAGCACCCCCTGTGCCCTTTGGTTCAGGAGAAAGTCTGTATTATTAATTAGCTATGTCTGAGGCTAAACACACAAAAAACATCTCTGTGTGGTGGTCAGGTGATCACCATGTGAGCATGGCATGAGTCTTTCCTTGACATCCCCAGGTCACCTAACTGACTCTAGCAACATTTGTACCTCAGTTTTCTGTTCTAATTTCTCAGCCTCCGTTCTCTTGCTGTGTACACTGCTTCTGTACATGTAAATCTGACTCTCAACACCGAATATACTGGTACAGCTCCATGGGTCTTTCATTAAAACATTGGAAGGGCAGGGGAAGCTGGAGAGATGACTCAGTCTGTACAAGACTTGCCTTGCATGTCTGAGAACCCGAGTCCCCAGAAACTATGTTTTTAAAAGTTAGGTGTGCTAAAATAGGCTTTTACTGTGATGGTTGATACAACAGAGACAGGAAGACCCATGAAGTTCACTGGCTAGCCCAAACAGCAAGACTACTTGGCACGATATGGGCCAAAGTGGAACCTTATCTCAAAAATATCAGGGCAATGAGCACCCAAAGGTTCTCTTCTGGCCCCTAAAAGCATGTACATATACAGGTTCGTGTACACAAACACACACACACACACACACACACACACACACACACACACTTTCGTCTTTGCAGAACAAACAGAAAAAAGTAAATAAGTCTCAAAAGAGAATATCTTTAGAATTTTGGGTGCTTTAGAAAGGAAAAGCAAAGCATGCATCATATAACAAGTTAGCACCCACAGTAGGTCTGGTTCACTTTTAGCTTCATCAAAATTCATAAATATCTTCAACAGATATGATAAGCCAAGATGATGAGAGACATTTTCGTGTGCATTTCCTCACACCTACAATGACAGTTTATTGTAGAGCATCATCAATAAGAGCCCTTGGGATCCTAGAGCATCAGAGAGAGAATTCTGGAGCTGGTAATGGTCACAGGTCTGAGAATTATTATCATTTTGTTCTTTACCATCAAAATGAAGCTTATTGAAAACTTCATGAAAACTTTAATGAAAAGGATTTGGGGAATAAGTCATTTCTACTTCATTGACAGACAAAATTATAGCAGACTTCAAGGGGTTTTGCATAGCTTTTGATGTACATAATATTGAGCACTTGGATTTTGATGTCATATCTA
Source organism: Micromys minutus (assembly GCF_963924665.1). Classification (NCBI taxonomy): domain Eukaryota; kingdom Metazoa; phylum Chordata; class Mammalia; order Rodentia; family Muridae; genus Micromys; species Micromys minutus. The sequence continues at coordinate 11,649,984 of NC_137969.1, forward strand.
GGTTAAACTCAGTCATTAGCAACTTTATCATCTTGGAATTTTGCACTCATATTTATGCCTCTAGCCCATGATAAAAATGCCTCATACTCGCAGACCTAATAGGAACATGAAATCTAAAAATCACGTTCCATGACTGGCACAGTAACTGACACATACATACTACACGCTCAAAAAAAAAAAAAAAAAAAAAAAGAGATCATCACTGAACTCAATGGTTTTTATGTTTGATGTTGACCTAAATAAATTACAGAACTATTTACTAAATCCCTCTCTGGAAGACAGCAGACTAGATTGCAGGGCTCTCTAGACATAATTATGTGGTCTTCACACTGTAAGCAATTCAAGAGACAGCCTTCCATCCATGCTGGGAGTACACAGAAAAGTTCTTTAGGTATAAGTCATACCCAATGTACTCTAAGTGGAATTAAATGCAAAGTGCTCACAACAGTAACAGTAAAGAGTGTAAGAAATATTCTATGAGCTATTCAAAGTTCTATAAGATGATAGATGATAGAGGATGACAGCAGATTGTCAGGTAGATAAATGACAGATAGATAAATGCATAAGGCAGGTGATATATAGGTTGGTGATAGATATATGTATAAATTATAGATAGATAGATGATAGATAGATAGATAGATATAGATAGATAGATAGATGATAGATAGATAGATAGATAGATAGATAGATAGATAGATTGATCGATAGATAGATGATAGATAGATGACATAGATAAGTGATAGAGATGGATGGATGGACAGACAGACAGACAGACAGACAGACAGACAGATAGATAGATAGATAGATAGATAGATGATAGATAGATAGATAGATAGATAGATAGATAGATTGATTGATAGATAGATGATAGATACATACATACATACATACATACATACATAATAGAAATTTAGATGGCTTCAGGAGTTCAAACTAAGTCAAATAGACCTAGAATGATACTAAGAAGATACCTTTTTATTAAGCCTTGAAAGAATAAAATGTTTTTTTTAATCTTTCTCTATTTCAGCAGATGAACCAAGCTGTTATGAATTAGACTAAGTTTTAGGAAATCTGATGTGGTGGTATTCATAGGAATTAATAAGGAAGACAAGAAAGAGGAAAAATAGGCATACCTGTTTGTGTGTGTGTGTGTGTGTGTGTGTGTGCATGTGTAAAAATGTCCTTGTTGAGAATACTAAACAGGTGAGGGCTGGGAGGATGATGGTTCAGGCAGAAAGCTAATAGCTGCAAAGGCACAAAGAAAGTCGACTGCAGCTGGTGACCAGTGAAAGAGGAAGAAAAAAGAGACAGAGCTCATTCAGAGTGAGTTCTCAGAGCTTGAGGTATCATGGTACAAAGAAAAAAGAAGGTAGATGTGTTGGGTGAGGACGATAGAAAATTATGGACTCACCTTTGAACTGAACAATACATCATTTTTTGTTCAAAGCCAAACCTAAAAGTACTCTATGGTGCGCAATAATTTTACATTTAACCAACAGGCCTCAACTTGGCTAATATATACTGAATTCAGTAAAGGACCTGCTTAGCTTGAGTTGTTCCTACTGTGGGGGAGGGCATAACTCTAAAGTTTAGACCTTCATATACACTTCTGGGTTATGGATACATTTTACAAGAAAGAGTTCACCCAGTCTTGTTTGAAACAAACACTACAAACGCCCAAGTACAGGTAAGAACTACTATAATGGGCTTTTGTATGTAAGGATTTATATAGCTTACTCATATGATTCCTGCGCCATCATTAAGGCTCTTGGTATTATAGGGAAAGAAGCCACTCTTGGGTCATACAATTGCCCATCCTGTGTTCAGGAAATATTCCCTAAAACTTACACTCAGTGTACTTCATTGGCTTCATGTAGTACTTCTATGAATTATATGAACTCTCTTCCAGACCAAGTAATAATAAAGAGTGTGTATTCAGAAGCCATATGTTGTAGAATATGGGGTTGGCAAACTTTTCTGCAAAGAACCAGATCATGAATATTTGGGCTTTGTAGGCCATATGGTCTCCACCTCAACTACTCACTTTTGCCATTGCAGGAGGGAAGCAACCATAGATGATGTGTAACAAATGGTATGGCTGTGTTCCAGTAAAACTTTATTTACAGAAACAGGTGGCAAGCCAGATTTGGTCCCTAGGCCAAGTTTCCAAACCTATCTTTGACAAGTATAGCTAAATCTTCAGTTTAGATTTCAGATCTATTCACCAAATGTGTGTAGTTGGACATCCACATCTATAAAATATGACCATGTTGTCTTCCTTATTGGTTTGAGGATAGGAGAAATTGTGTGTTAAAATGAGCAAGTAAAGTATTCAATAGAGAAGTGAATGTTCCTTTTATTTATGTGTATTAAGATTAATTAGCATTTAATAAGTGTTTATCATATATCAGGTACTATGAGAAGCACAGAGTTATTCCAGGTAATTTTTAATACTTCTCTGAGCTGTAAACTTTTATAGCATTCCTTTCTAATCATGGAGAAACCAAGTCAACAAACGATGTCAAGACAAACTGTTACAGAGTACAATATAGAGCTGATGCTCCCCACTTCACCTCAACTGTGTTTCAGGGACATGGAGAATAAGCCCTTGTCTGCTACAGAGGGTGCAGCAGAGCTAAAATTCACCAACCCTTTTGAATTCTTCAGGGCTTAACACTACTTTAAAAGTAGTTTAATACAGCAACTTTTGAAGATTTATCTTCACTGAGATACCATCTTACATAAATAAAACCTTTACTCCAGCCTTCCTCATACCCACATATCCTTCCTTCCTCCAAAGAGAAGCTTAACAGCCCAGGCAAATCAAAATATTACTAAGAAAGCTAATGCGAACCCATTTCAAAAATTTTATCCTATAATCAGTCTGAAAACTTTCTGATCTCAAAGCTACCCTGCAGAACAGCATGCTGGATTAATTATGCCAGACTGCAGAAATAACCTTGAATTAAAGCTGCAACCTTCTATTTTTAAGAAACACTTGCCTTTCTGGTTGATGAAACTTGTCGTCCCATCAGGTAACAGACGTGACCAGGAAAGAGAGAAACGGTAATGAGTCAATCCAAGCTGTTTGATACATTTCAAATCTTCTTCCCACAGAGTGTAGCTGCCACAAGCTACATCACCAGTCTGGTTCTCAAAAACTCGCTTTCCTCCCTGATGAGTGAATGTGTCCCAGACACAAGGGCCTCTTCCATCTGCATCCCAGCCTCCTGAGAGAAGGAAGAAAATGAAACGATTACAGTCTTGACATCAAGAGGCATATGTGGAATGTAAATATTTGTCACCAAAAGAACATACCTCATTAACTCAATGTACCATATTTATAACTTTAAAATGTGCCTTTAAATAACATGCATGAGTGGGTTGTGTGTTTTACTGTTCTTGATCCCTGAAGCTGACTAGTAGCAAATGAAAACTTAATGCACAGTGCTGATGCATAGCAGGTTTTCATGGTTCATTATCCAAAGTGCTCTCAGGTGGTAAACAGAGGCAGTCCCTGGCTTATGGATGTCTGAGTTTTGTTGCTACCTTGAGTACTCCTGATGGTAACTGACAATCTTGTTCTTGCCTATGAGAGTCTGAAGACTGTATCTCTGCCAGTTACACTTGAATCCATTCTCCTTTTTTTGGACAGGGTGATCTTTAATGGTTCAGGCTGTTATTTGTGAAAAGACACCAAGAGCTTCTACTGTTGAAACTAACATTTCAACTCCATTTGTCTGTACATCTATTAATTCAACAGATGTTTTGTATCAAGCACCATACGTAGTGAAGTAGATACTCAGGAAGACAACTCTGTTCACATTGCTATAGAACTTACCCAAATTCAGTTACCACTTGTAAAACCACCAATGTAAATGTCCTATCCTTCACCAAAATACAGAAAAAATAAATGAAAAGTATTATCCAACTATGAGCTAAAATCAGAGGAAGTTTCTTTCTACTTGGTAATTTTATAATTTATATAGATATATAAATGTAGATATAAATGATCAGATAGATATAGATGATATAGATATAGATGATATGGATATAGAGATAGAAATAGATAAAGATATAGACATAGATGTAGATGTAGATGTAGATGTAGATATAGATCCGTGTTTCCTATGTGTTTCTCCTTAAATATGCTAGAACATATACAGGGGACTGACTATTACATAATTTGTAATGCTCTTATAATTCTAAAATATTTCAGCACAAACTCTGTAAGAAAGAGTTCACAGCTAGAACACTGTCATCAACAAGAGTGTCAAGAACCCCCTGGTTCTCAGTGAGCATCTACAGACTCATATTTTGTGGCTATCATTAGCAAGATCAACTGTGGTCTCCAGCCTGGTGCACAGAGGTCATTTGTAATAAAAACAGAAAATGACTGGAGGTGAAGAAGTGCTGAAAGGGGAGCAGGACAAAAACAAAAGTGACTGCACATCAAGACAGGGTAAGAATACCTGTGCAGAGGCAAAGTGACACCACTGTCATGTCTACCTATGGGCTTAGAGAGAATGGAGCAAAGGCTTATGGTGGTTTACTTAACTGTGGAATATGCACAAACATGAAAATATAGTTTCCTAGTATTGTCCTTATGCATGGAATGCTTGGCTTAATAAGTGATGATTCTTAATCTGAGAGAATTTAAGCAGTGCGTGGATGGCTAATATTTTACTGCTGGCTGTGTTTAAAAACACTAGAAATTATATAATGAATAAATACTTGAGTACACGTCACAAAGAAAAATCCACAATGGCCCCTACAGTAAGTTCACTGTCACCGACTGATTTTGATAGAATGTTTTCATTTTGCCAAGTTTGTATGTCTATAGCCATCTGATGGTTGTAACTGGCAAACTGTGAGTTCTCTCATGGCTATCAATTGATATTTTTAGTTTAAAGAACAGACAAAAATGAAAGAAACAACAAAAAAAAGAAATTTCAAAACTAGATTTGTTTGCTTGTGGTACCAGCACTCGCTTACTGAGTTAAATACGCTTTTTTTTCACATCAGACTACCTTTTCCTCCATGTTATGTGCTATTCACAAAGAACTAGACAGATATGAAGGACTATATTTCCAGATGAATTATTAACATTTTCTTCATCACATATTTAGGCTTATACCACACCTAACATGTTAAATCAAATACTGAGTCAAGTTGTAGGACATGCCAATAGCTATGGTGCAAATAACCTCATTCTCGGCCTTTCCAAGCAACCTCTGTGATGCCATGCAATGTGGGATTGAAAAAAGCAAGGAGTAGCATATTTCTCCTTACACAGGAAGCTACACAATCTTCATAGCATAAGGAACAGTACATTTTAAGTTGTGATTATATGCTGAATTATATGTTTCTATGTTTACATACCCTTATTTTTAATAATAGCTGTCTAAACAACAGGTCATAAATCATAAGTAAGAACACAATTTGTATCTAGATCTTTGAAGTACCGTTCCTTCCACTAGACCATAGAGATGAAGTCATAACGCTTCACAATGATGAAACAAGAGTGCACAACGTTACACTGCTCAGTGCATAAAGTCTAACGGAACAGCATTAATATGTGGACCATTTAACATGACTCAAAAAAGTTTTAACAAACACATAGAAAAAAAGTCCTGATGAGGACCATCTCATTCCATGCACATATTACCCAGAGGAGACATGCTTAAACATAATAAATTTATCCAAAAAATAAACTAAGCCTTTTTTTGAGAATTGTCAATTACAATGGGAGCTTTGGTAAAAACATAGCATAGATAGCACTTGCTAGTGCTTCAACACAGATGCTGCTGATCAGATGATATTAATAATTCAGTTTTTAATAACTGCACTAGGTCCTGTCTGAAACTGTGTCTGGACTCTAAAGACAAAGAAGGCTAACACTACTATGTGGACGATATATCCTGATCCATATTCTACATCATTCTTGAATTAAATTAGGAAATATTCAGCTGCATTATTAATATCACAGGAAGTGATGGGACAACATAAAAAGGGTAATTTGATGGCATGAGTGAATAATGGCTCAAGCATTTGAGAGTATTTTTAACATATATACGTATAAACTGCATTTCCATATTAGCATGACAATCAGGGGAGGCAAAATAGGAACTGACTGCAATTAAAAAGCTTGGATTATACATGAAGTGGGATACTGTTATTTGATGCTAACAGTCCAAAAGACATGTGCTGCAAAAACCCATAAAGGAAACAACAAAGTAACATCTTAAGAATTATAGTTAATACATCTACAAAGAATGAACACCAGGATCATAAGATGAATCCTAAAAATCTCAAAAAAGAAGGAAAATCAAAGAGAGAGGGAACAAGTAAAAAGTAAATAGTAAGATGCTTAATTGGTCTCTAATCATGTCAATAATATTATTATATATAAATGAGCCTAAATAACCTACTTGAAAAGTGGAAAAAATGCCTATCATGTTGAAAGAAAATGTAAAACATCACCATAAATTACCCACAGGACATTCACTTTTAAGAGAAGAATGAAAGAATAATTAAGGTGATGTGATAGAAAAGTCATACTCTGTTTGCATTACTCTGAAAATAGGAATCATGTTATTAATATCAGTGTAGATTTCCAGTCAAGAATCACCAGGCATAGCATAGATATTATAGAGGTCACTTTACACAGAGAATATAACAGTGAGTAAAGTAAATGAACCAATAAGAATTTCAAAATACTTAAGTCAAAAACAGTACTACCCCAAAATGGCAATTCCACAATTATATTCGAATACTTGCGAAAATTGATAGAACTAGAAAATATCATCCTGAGTGAGGTAACCTAATCACAAAAGAACACACATGGTATGCACTCACTGATAAGTGGATATTAGCTTAAAAGTTTGTAATACCCAAGATATAATTGACAGACCACACAAGGGTCAAGAAGAAGGAAGACCAAAGTGTGGATACTTCCTAGAAGGGGTAACAAAGTACTCATAGGAGGAAATACAGAGAAAAAGTGTAGAACAGAGACTGAAGAAGAAGCCATCCAGAAACTGCTCCACCTGGAGGTCCATCTCGTAAACAGACACCAAACCCAGACAATATTTTGATTGCCAAGAAGTGAATGCTAACAGAAGACTGTTATAGTGATCTCCTGAGAGCCTCTGTTAGATTATGACAAATACAGAGGCAGATGCTTGCAGCCAACCATAGGACTGAAAGTGTGTCCCCAATACAGAAGTTAGAGAAAGAACTGAAGGAGCTGAAGGGTTTTGCAACTCCATAGGAAGAAAAAACAATATCAAACAGTCATAACACACACCCCCAGAGCTCCCAGAGAATAAACCACTAATCAAAGAGCACACATGGAGGGATTTACTTCAAATCCAGTCTCCCGGCTCTGTCTTCAGTCTGTCAGCTCATAGCCAACTACCTGTTGTGGCCTTTCCTCTCTTTCTCTTTCAATTCCCAGGGGATTAAGCAGATCCTAATAGAAAACCTTGAGTTCATTTTTCCTGTGTACTCTTTTACCCAACACCACTCCAACCCATTCCGATTTCTAAGTATTAACTCCCCATACTTAGAAACCTATTTTACTCAAAAAATTACTGGCCCCATCTAGACGAATCCCAGAAGAATTTCTAACCAGGAAATTACCACACCCTGCTAAGAACCAAAGAGCACAACAGAAGCCAAGAAACAAAACAACCCCCCCCAACAAAAAAGAACTAGATATTAGTGCCTAGAATTACAATCACCCCAGGCTGAGATGCCTAGATGCTAAAGTAAAAAGGCAACCAATAGCAACCAGAAAAATATGTCTCTACTAGAATCCTATGATTAAAAGGCCCTAAGTATTGCCACATAGCTGAAGTACAAGCTAAAACGATGAAATATCATTTTTGAATATGACAGTGATGTGAATATGTTCTAGCTAGCCCACACATAGCAAACATGGCTCTGGAAGGCCTTGCCCTGTATTTCCTCTGCCTTGTTGAACTGTTAGACTGCATTCCTAAAGCTAGTCGCCAAGGTCTATTTTCCCTTATTTGGCTACTCCCCTCATCCTGAGGCCTAATACTGAGGTCCAGCTATTAAAATATTAAAGTTCAGCAATCAAAAGCCCTCTTTGGCTTACCTAATTAATCAGCTCAATTAAAATTCAACATGTCATTTTAACACAGCATTTTCTATTAACTTTATAAACTGCTATGTCCTATGGGCCACATCTGTCTTCTCTATATCCTGAGACAGTTCTTTGCTCTGCCCCCTTTGCACTAATATCCCTTGCCCTTCTTCTTTGCTTCCTTCCCCTTCTCCCTTGTGCTCCATCTCCTGTCTTTGTCTCTTATTCTCTGTACTTTCTCACACTGGAGCAAATAAATTTCCCTTGTGCTGAAAACTTCTTCTTGGGGACCCTGAGCCAATATTGATTCTTTCACAGTCCTTAAAGAGCAAATGAATAAATATCTGTTTTAAAAAATAATGTATGAAAACACAAAGAGTGAAAGGAGCTAAATGAAGTAGCTTAAAACCTGAAAGTGGATCATAATCAATTATAAAAAAAGTAAACCAAAACCCAAACCAAAGAAATATGGAAATTAATAATGTAAGAACTCTAGAGGCAATCCTCATCAGCAGAATGCAAGGGATTGGCAGAAAGAATCTCAGGCACTGGGCACCCAATAGAAGAAATGGGTGTTTTAGTCAATGAAAAATGTTAACTCTACAAAGTCCTGGATTAACACATCCAAGAAATCTGAGACACTATAAAAAGACCAGATCTAAAAATAAGGGGAGGAGAAAGAGAAAGAAAACAAGTAAAAAGCACAGAAGATGTTTTCAACAGAATGATAGAAGAAAATTTCCCTAACTAAAAGAAGGAGATGCCTATCAAGGTCCAAAAAGCATACAAAAACGAAGTCGACTAGACCAAGAAAAAGAATTCCCCTCCGGATATAATAATCACTACACTAAATGTATAGGTCAAAAATACATCAAAAGCTATTAAGGAAAATTACCAAGTAACATATAAATCTAGGCCTATGTAAACACCTGACTTCTCAATGGAAACTCAAAATTAAGAAGATCCTGAATAGATATTCTACAAACTTCACAGATGTCAGCCTAAATGGGTACATGAGACAAAATTTTCAATCACCATAGATAGAGATTAAGACAATCTGGGAGAGGGGATAACACTTGAAATGTAAATACAGAGAATATCCAATAAAACAAAAAATACAATTCATGATAAAACCAAATTTAAGCAGTACCTAACTATCAATATTGGTCTACAGAAGGTACTAGAAGAAAAACTTCAATGCAATGAGATTAATCACACCCAAGAAAACACAGGAATAAATAATTCTAGACCTATATCATAAAAGAAAATACATACAAACACAGACCACCAAGAACAAGAACAAAACAGGAATAAGCAACACAAACAAACATTTGATATCTTTCAACAATTTTCTTTTTAATTCCTAGACAAAAAGAGACAAAGAAACAGAACAAGTTCCATTCTTCTGCTGCATCCCAGAAATACACCTCAATATCAAGGATTGATATCTCCTTTGGGTAAAAGGATAGAGATATTCCAAGAAAATATACCCAAAAAACAAGTTGATATATCCACTTTAATATCCCATAAAATAGACTTTAAAATGAAACTAATTGGAAGAGATAAGACATTATATACTCACTAAAGAAAAAGGCCACCAAAAGAACATTGCAATTCTTAACACCATGTACTAATCCCGAGAGCACCTAAACTTGTAAAAGAAACACTACTGCAACTTATGTCACACACTGACAGACATCAATATTACATTCTCATTAATCAATAGACAAGTCACCCAGACAAAACCTAAACAGAGATAATATAAACCCCAAATCCAGTTAACAGATATTTATAGAACATTTCCTCCAAACACAACAGGATATACATTCTTCTCAGCATCTCATGAAACTCTCTCCAAAACTGACAACATATTCAGACACCAAGAAAGACTCATTAGATAAAAGAAAATTGAAATAACACCATGTATCTTATCAGACCACATTGAATTAAAACAGGATATTAACAGCAACAGAACAACAAGAAGCATACAAAATACAAACTAAGCAACTTTCTACTAAATGAAAAATGGATCAAAACATAAATTTAACAAGAAATTAAAGACTATCTACTATTGAATGAAAAATAAATTTACAACATACTCAAACTTACAGCACACAATGTAATTAGTTCTAAGAGGCATTATCCTACCATTAAATACCTACATGAAAGAATAGGGAAGAGCGGAGATCAAGGGACACAGGCCTGGTGAGACTGCACTGCAAGAACCCAGGGCACAGAGAGCTTCTGGGCCTAGCACGGGGAAAGATCAGCCCCCCGATTGTTTCAGGGGAGCAGCAAATCTGCTGTAGGGACTCGGTTTCCACCCAAAAGGACCTTGCATGCAGACGAAATGCTCAGGCTATTTGCCACCAGGAACACTGGAGATCCAGGGATACAGGCCACATGAGACTACTCTGCGAGTAGCCAGGGCACAGAAAGGGCTAAGCCTGACGTGCAGAAAGTGTGCCCCCTCATTGGTTCAGGGGAGCAGGAACTCTCCCTTAGGTATCCGGTTTAAACCTGGAAGGCCCTCGTTTGCAGAACAAACACTCAGGCCATTTGCCAACTAAAACAGCAGAGATCCAGAGACACAGGCCAGGTACACGGAAGATACAGGAACTAATCACAGACAACAAGATCACATATAATTACAGACAAAAACTTAAACAATGAAAACCAAAACAATCTGGAAACATCAGAACCCAGCTCTCCCATCATAGCAAACAGCAGAATGCCAAACACTCCAGAATAAGAAGACTCAGACCTGAAATCATACTTCAAGATAATGATGGAGATCCTTAAACAAGAACGGGAGGAAAAGCATAAAGAAATAAAAGCTTTTAAAGAGGCAATATGAAAAAAAAAAAAAAAAACACTCAAAGAAATCAAAAGAACTAGAGGAAAACACAACCAAAGGGATGAAGGAATTGAAGAAGGAATTTAAAATGGAAAGGGAAACAATAAAGAAAACACTAAAAGAGACAACCCTGGAGGTAGAAAACCTAAAAAAGAAATCAGGACTCACAGATACAAGCAACTCCAACAGACTACAAGAGATGGAAAAGAGAAACTCGGGGGCCAAAAACAACATTAAAAACATAGACAAAAAAGTCAGAGAAGATGCAAAAGACAAAAAGGTCATGACCCAAACTGTCCAGGAGATCCAAGACACAATGAGAAGACCAAACCTTAGGACAACAGGAATAGAAGAGGGCGAAGAATATCAACTAAGAGGCACAGTAAATATCTTCAATGAAATCGTAGAAGAAAACTACCCTACCCTTAAGAATGAAATGACCATGAGCATAAAAGAAGCCTACAGAACTCCGAATAGAGTGGACCAGAAAGGAAATTCCTTCAGACACATAATAGTCAAGATGCCAAGTGCCCAAAGCAAAGAAAGAATACTAAAAGCAGTAAGGGAAAAAGGTCATGTAACATATAAAGGCAGACCAATCAGAATCACACCCGATATCTCAACAGAGACCATGAAAGCTAGAATATCCTGGACAGACATCATGCAGACACTAAGAGAACACAAGTGTCAGCCCAAGCATCTATATCCAGCAAACTCTCAATCACCATAGATGGAGAGACAAAGATATTCCAAAACAAAACTCAATTTACACAATATCTGACCAGAAACCCAGCACTACAATGAATTATAGGTGGAAAACCAATAGAAGTAGGGAAACTACATCCTAGTAAAAACAAGAAAATACCTAAACAAGAAAACCAAAAAGACAAAGACACATGGGCACAATTCTACCTCTAAAAGCAAAAATAGAAGGAAACAGCAACCACTGTTCCTTAATATCTGTTAACATAAATGGACTCAATTCCCCCAATAAAAAGACATAGGCTATCAGAATGGATACAGAAACAAAATCCAGCATTTTGGTGCATACGAAACTCATCTCAGAGACAAAGACAGACACTATCTCAGAAAAAAAGGTTGGGAAAAATCCTTCCAAGAAAGAAACTGGAGTAGCCACTCTATTATCGAATAAAGTAGATTTTTAACCAAAAGTTATCAAAAACAACAAGGAACGACACTTTTTACTAATTACAGGGGAAATTCGTCAGGAGAAACACTCAATGTTTAACATATATGCTTCAAATACAAGAGCACCCATCTTCATAAAAGAAACTGTATTAAAGTACAGAAAATACATACATCTCACACAATAATAGTGGGAGACCTCAACACTGAATTCTCATCAATATACAGATCATGGAATCAGAAAATGAAAAAGGACAGAGTGAAACTAGCAGAGGTTATGAATCGAATGGAATTAATAAACATCTACAGAACATTTCATCGTAAAACAAAAGAATACGACTTCTCAACACCTCAGAGCACCTTCTCCAAAATTGACCATATACTGGGACAAAAAGCAACCCACAATAAATATAAAAAGTTCGAAATACTCCCATGGATCCTATCAGATGACACTGGTATAAGGCTGGTCTTTAATAACAACAAAGAAAACAAAAATCCCATATACAAATGGAAAATAAACAATGATACATTAAACAATAGCATGGTCAAAAAAGAAATAAAGAAATAAATTAAGGATTTTCTAGAATTTAATGAAAATGAAAACACAACATACTGAAACCTATGGGATGCAATGAAAGCAGCACTGAGAGGAAAACACATAGTTCTGAGTGCTTCCAAAAATGAATCTAAACAGAACACACACTAGCAACTTGACAGCAGAGTGGAAAGCTCAAGAACAAAAGGAAGCAGATACACCCAAGAGGAGTAGACAGCAAAAAATAATCAAACTCAGAGCAGAAATTGATCAAATAGAAACAAAAAGAACCATTCAAAAAATCAACAAAACCAAGAGCTGGTTTTTTGATAAAATTAACAACATTGTTAAACCCTTAACCACAACAACTAAAAAGCAAAGTGAGAGTATCCAAATTAACAAAATGAAAAAGAGAAGTAGAGACATAACAACTGAAATTGAGAAAATTCAAGAAATCATCAGATCCCACTACAAAAGCCTATACTCAACAAAGTTGGAAAATCTGGAGGAAATGGGTGAATTTGTAGACAGATACCAGATACTAAAGTTAAACCAGGACCAGGTAAACAATTTAAATAATCTCTTAACACATAAAGAAATAGAGGCAGTTATCAAAAGCCTCCCAACCAAAAGAAGCCAAGATACAGATAGGTTCAGTACAGAATTCTCTCAGACATTTATTGATGAGCTAATACCAATACTCTCAAAACAAATCCACAAAATAGAGTCAGATGGAACACTACTTAACTCATTTTTTGAGGCCACAATAACATTTGTTCCTAACCACACAAAGATCCTAAAAGGAAAGAGAACTTCAGACCAATCTCACTTATGAACATTGATGCAAAAATACTCAACAAAATCCTTGCAAACCGAATCCAAGAACACATCAAAATGATCATTCACCATGATCAAGTAGGCTTCATCCCTGGGATGCATGGATAGTTTAATATATGGAAATCCATCCACGTAATACACCATATAAACAGACTCAAAAAAAACCACATGGTCATCTCACTAGATGCTGAAAAAAAGCATTTGACAAAATTCAACACCCCTTCATGTTAAAAGTCTTGGAAAGAACAAGAATCAATTCCCATACCTAAACATAATAAAAGCAATATATAGCAAACCAATAGCCAACATCAAATTTAACAGTGAGAAACTTGAAGCAATCCCATTAAAATCAGGTACTCAACAAGGCTGCCCACTCTCCCACAACCTATTCAACATAGTACTGGAAATCCTTACCAAAGCAATTATACAGCAAAAGGAAATCAAAGGGATACAAATTGGAAAGGAAAAAGTAAAAACATCACTGTTTGCAGATGACATGATAGTGTACTTAAGTGACCCCAAAAACTCCACCAGAGAAGTTCTACTGCTAATAAAAAGTTCAGCAAAGTAGCTGGATATAAATTATCTCAAACAAATCATGAGGCTTCCTCTACTCCAAGGAAAAACACATAGAGAAAGAAATTAGGGAAAAGATACCCTTTACAATAGTCACAAACTATATGAAATACCTTGGTTTGACTCTAACTGAGCAAGTGAAGGGCCCGTATGACAAGAACATCAAATCTCTGAAGAAGAAAATCGAGGAAGATTTAAAAAAAATGGAAAGATCTCCCATGCTCATGGATTGGAAGAATCAATATTGTAAAAATGGCCATCTTACCAAAAGCAATCTACAGATTCAATGCAATCCCCATCAAAATTCCAACCCAATTCTTCATGGAGTTGGAGAGAACAATGTGCAATTTCATCAGGAATAACAAAAGACCTACAAGAGCAAAACCCATCCACAACTACAAGAAAACGTCTGGGGGAATCACAATCCCTGACCTCAAGTTATATTACAAGGCAATTGTGCTGAAAACTGCATGGTACTGGTACAGAAATAGGCATGTGGATCAATGGAATAGGATAGAAGATCCAGAAATGAGCCCTCATGTATATGGTCACCTGATTTTTGACAAAGGAGCAGTAAACATTCAATGGAAAAAGGACAGCCTATTCAACAAATGGTGCTGGTCCAACTGGCACTCAGCATGCAAAAGAATGAAAATAGACCCTTTCCTATCTCCTTGTACAAAGCTCAAGTGTAAGTGGATCAAAGATCTCCACATTAAAACAGATACACTGAAACTATTAGATGATAAAGTAGGGAAAACCTTAGAACACATAGGTACAGGAGAAAATTTCCTGAACAAAACACCAATGGCTCAAGCTCTAAGGTCAAAGATTAACAAATGGGACTTAATGAGATTGTAAAGTTTCTGTAAGGCTAAAGACATCGTCAAGAAAACAAAACGGCAACCAACAGAATGGGAAAAGATCTTTACCAACACCACATCAGATAGAGGCCTAATATCCAAGGTGTACAAGGAACTCAAAAAGCTAGACACCAGAGAATCAAATAACCCTGTTAAAAAATGAGGTACAGAGCTAAACAAAACGTTTTCAGTTGAGGAACACCGAATGGCTGAGAAACATCTGAGGAAGTGCTCCACATCCTTAGCCATCAGGGAAATGCAAATCAAAACAACCCTGAGATTCCACCTCACACCAGTCAGATTGGCCAAGATCCAAAACTCAGATGACAGCAGATGCTGGCAAGGCTGCGGAGAAAGAGGAACACTTCTCCACTGTTGGTGGGGTTGCAAGCTAATACAACCACTCTGGAAATCTGTCTGGCGATACCTCAGAATATTGGATATAGTACTACCTGAAGACCCAGCTATTCCACTTCTGGGCATATACCCCAGAGACACTTTAATACACAACAAAGATATATGCACCACAATGTTCATATTGGCTCTATTTATAATAGCCAGAAGCTGGAAGGAACCAAGATGTCCTTCAGAAGATGAATGGATACAAAAATTGTGGTACATATACACAATGGAATACTACTCAGCCACTAGAAACAATGACTTAACCAAATTCTTAAGAAAATGGCTGCATCTAGAGAATATCATCCTGAGTGAGATAACCCAGTCACAAAAGAACAGACATAATATGCAATCACTGATAGTGGGATGCTAACCCCAGAGGCTTGCACTCCCCCAGAAACAACTCACAGACTGTATGAAGTTCAAGAAATAAAGAAAACAAAAAAAAAAAAAAAATACATATATTTACAAACAAGAAGACTTTGACTGTTTCCATGTTTCGTTTTGTTTTGCATGTTGGGCCCTTAAAAAAAATCAAGTACTGACTAAAAAAAAAAAAAAGAGAGAAAATTTTGTGAAAAGAATACCAGTCATTCATGCTGTATGGTCAAATATTGACTAGTGGGAATTAATGAGACTGCAAAGTTTCTGTAAGTCTAAGGACACTGTCAAAAAAACAAAATGGCAACCAACAGAGTAGGTAAAGATCTTTACCAATCCCACATCAGATACAGGCCTAATATCCAAGGTATACAAAGAACTCAATAAGCTAGACACCAGAGAATCAAACAACCTTATTGAAAATAGGGTACATAGCTAAACAAAAAGTTCTCAATTGAGGAATATCGAATGACTGAGAAGCATCTAAGGAAGTTCTGGACATCATTAGCCATCAGGGAAATGCCAATTAAAACAACCCTTAGATTCCACCTCACATAAGTCAGAATAGATAAGATCAAAAATTCAGATGACAGCAAATGCTGGTGAGGATGCAGAGAAAGAAGAACACTTCTCCACTCTTGGTGGGGTTGTGAACTGCTACAACCACTCTAGAAATCAGTCTGGTAATTCCTCAGAAAATTGGACATAGTACTACCTAGAGACAAAGTTATTCCACTTCTGAGGATATACCCCAGCAAATCTCCAAAATACAACAAAGATACATGCACCACAATATTCATAGCAGCTCTATTTATAATAGCCAGAAGCTGGAAAGAACCCAGATGTCACTCAGTAGATGAATGGATACAAAAATTGTGGTACATTTACACAATGGAGTACTAGTCAGCTATCGTAAACAATTACTTTTTGGAATTCTTAAGAAAATGGATGCATCTAGAGAATATCATCCTGAGTGAGATAACCCAGTCACAAAAAAACAGACATAATATGCAGTCACTGATAATTGGATACTAACCCCAGAAAGCGCTGAACACCCCTGAAACAACTCACAGACTATATGAAGTTCTAGAATAAACAAAGGCCAAAAAAGAAAATGAAAAACCATTATGCTAAATCTTTACACACCAAGAAAACTTTGACTAATTCCAGGTTTCATCTTGTTTTACATGTATATTATGCTCATTGAAACTAGTAATATCTTAATGCACACTATCAAACCTTTAAAAAAAAACCTAGTACTGACAAAAATGTATTCATATACTTTTATGCAAAAATGCTTAAAATCTGTATATTTGTCTTCGTTTTTTAAAATAATGTTTTTTAATTAAAAAAAAGAAAAAAAGATAAAGGATGCATCTAGAGAATATCATCCTGAGTCAGATAACCCAGTCACAAAAGTACAAACATAATATGTAGTCACTGATAATTGGACACTAACCCCAGAAAGCTCAGAACACCCGAGAAACAACTCACAGACTATATGAAGTTCAAGAAAAAACAAAGGCCAAAAAAAAAAAAAAAGAAAAAAGAAAATGAAAAACTATTATGCTTAATCTACACACCAAGAAAACTTTGACTAATTCCAGGTTACATCTTGTTTTACATATTCTTTATGCTCATTGTAACTAGTAAGATTTTAATGCACACTATCAAACCTTTAAAAAAAATCAAATACTGACAAAAATGTATTCATATACTTTTACGCAAAAAATGCTTAAAGTCTGTACATTTATATTTGTTTTTTAAAATTAAGTTGTTCAATTAAAAAAAAAGATTTCTAACCATATCAACATTATCAAGTAGGCTTCATCTCAGAGATGTAGGGATGATTTAGCATACCTAACTCAATATATTCAATCCACTATGTAAACAAATGCAAAAGTGAAAAAAGAGACATACTAATCCCATTAATGTAGAGAAAAGGCCTTTGACAAAATCCAACATGCCTTCCTGATAAAAGTCCTGGAAACATTAGGAACACAACAGACATACCTCAGCATAATAAAGGCAGTTTACAGAGAACACATAGCTAACATCACTTTAAATTGAGAGAAACTCAAAGCAGTTCCTCTAAAATCAGGAACAAGACAAGGTTTTCTACTCTTTCTATACCTTTCAATATAGTACTTTAAATCTTAGAGTAATGAGGCAACTGATGGAGATTAAGGGTATAAAAATTTGAAAGCAAGAGGTCAAAGTATCTTTATTTACAGATGGTATTATAGTATACATAATTGACCCTAAATTTATAACAGGGAACTCCTCTAGTTGATAAACCCTTTCATCAAAATAGTTACATATCATATTAACTCACAAAAATAGCCTTTCTATATACAGATGACAAATGGACCAAGAAAGTAAACAGGGAAATAACACCATTCACAAAAGCCTCAAATAGTGTAAAATATCTTGAGGTAACTCAAACCAAGCAAGTAGCAGAGTTGAGTGATAAAATGTTTGGATCACTCAAGAAAAAAAGTTAAAGATATCAGAATATGAAAAGAGTGGCCATCCAATAAAACAAGCAAACTATATACCCATCAAAATGCCAACAAAAATTTTCAACTTCATATGAAAACACACACACACACACACACACACACACACACACACACACACACAAAACCAGGATTGCTAATTTTTTAAAATCCTGACTAATAAAACATTTCCCAGAAGTATCAACATTCCCAAACTCAAACTGTACTTCAGGGTTATAGAGATTAAAAGGGGTATGGTATTAGCACAAAAACAGACACATTGATCAAGAAAATCAAACTGGAAATACAGACATAAGGCCACATACTTACGGACACCTGATTTTTGATAAAGAAATTATACTGGAAAAAAAGTTAACATCTTCAACAAGTTGTACTGGTAAAAATGGATGGCTACAGGTAAAAGAATTCAGAAAATAAATATTTATTGCCCTACACAAAACTCAACTCAAAATGAATCAAAGACTTCAACATAATATACACTGAACCTGAAAAGAGAGAAATAAGGATATGTCCTTGTCTTAGTCAGGGTTTGTATTCCTGCACAAAACATCAAAACCAAGAAGCAAGTTGGAGAAGAAAGGGTTTATTCAGCTTACACTTCCACTTGCTGTTAATCACCAGAGGAAGACAGGACTGAAACTCACACAGGGCAGGAAATTTGAGGCAGGAGCTGATGCAGAAGCCAAGGGAAGGTGCTGCTTACTGGCTTGCTTCCCCTGGCTTGCTCAGCCTGCTTTCTTAGAGAACCCAAGACTACCAGCCCAGGATTGCACCACCCACACTGGACCCTCCCAACCGTTACCACAAATTGAGAAAATACCTTATAGCTGGATCTTACAGAGACATTTTTCTCAATGGAAGCATCTTTCTTTAAAATAACTCCACCTTGTATCAAATTGACACAAAAAATCAACCAGTACAGTTCTTGAACTCATTGTCATTAGAAATACAGTATTATTAGTACAGGAAATAAGATCAACAATAAATAAGTGGGACCTCATGAAGCTGAAAAGCTTCTGTGTGGCAAGACACTATCATTAGGTGTCCAAGCAGCCTATAGCACAAGAAGAGATTTTTAAAAATCCAAATATAATATAAAGCTAATATTCAAAATATGCAAAGAACTTTTAAAAAACTAGATATCAAGAAACTAAATCAATTTAAATGTGGAGTACAGATCTAAACAGTGATTCTAACAAAGAAATTCAAATGACTGAAAACTATTCAAGAAATGTTCAGCATATTTAGTCATTAGGGAAAGTCAAATAAGAACTATTTTTTTTCATCTTAACACCCATTTGAAAGGCTAAGATCAATAAGACAAATGGCAGCTCATGCTAGTGAGGATTTAGCATAAGGAGAACACTTGTGTACTCCTGGTGGGAGTACTACAGCCATCATGGGAATCAGTGAGACAGTTCCGATCTACCTCATGATCCAGCTATACCACTCTTGGGCATAGAGCTAAGGGTACTTCATTCTACTGCAGGGACATTTGCTCAATAATGTCTATTGCTTCTCTGTTCATAATAGCCAGAAACTGAAAACAACCTAGACGTCCCTCAATAAATAAATGGCTAAAGAAAATATTATACGTTTACACAATGGAATAATATTACTTAATACTTGGTCATCCTCTTAGGATTTGTGAGGAGACACCATGGACAAGGCAACTCTTACAAAGAACAACATTTAATTGGGGCTGACTTACAGGTTCGGAGTTTCCATCTATTATCATCATGGCAGGAAGCACAGTAGTGTCAGGCAGGCATGGCACTGAAGGAGTTCCTCCAGCAAGACCACATCTACTCCAAAAAAGCCATACCTTCTAAATCATGCCAATCTCTGAGCCAAGTATAAACAAACAACAACAGTCTTTAAAAACTTAAACCATGAAGCTCACAAGTGAATGCATAGAAAAATAAAGACATTAT
This sequence comes from Micromys minutus, assembly GCF_963924665.1. Lineage (NCBI taxonomy): Eukaryota > Metazoa > Chordata > Mammalia > Rodentia > Muridae > Micromys > Micromys minutus. The sequence goes on from NC_137969.1 coordinate 11,670,144, forward strand.
AAATAAGGTAACCCATACCCAGAAAGACCAATATGGTATGTATTCATTTATATGTGAATATTAGCTGTTACATTAATGATATGAAGAAAGATCTGTTCCTAAATTTATTGCCTGTTTGTGGAATCTATTCTACAGCTGGGCTGCCTTGTCTGGTCTCAGTGCTCAAGGAGGTCACTAACCCTGCAGAGACTTATTGTGCCAGGATGGGGGAATACCCAGGGCAGCGGCACCCTCTCATAGGAGAGTGGGGGGGAGGAGTAAGAGAAACTCTATGTGGGGAGGTGCAGCAATTGTGATGAATAAAAAAATTAATTAATGGAGAAAAAAGTCAGTGATATGTAAGGTAGAGTCTGTAGAACAATCGAGGTTTGGTATAAAGTAAGGACTGGGATAGAGCTCCTTGGGAAATGGTAATAGAAAAGTTTTAGATGGATATGGGTAGGAACTGGAATGGGGAGAATAAAGTGGAGTGAGTGAAGGTAAGAGAACAAGGAAGATGGTGATTACAGAAAATTAAATGGTCATTTGGTAGAATGGAAACCTAACATACATTAACATATAAAGCTGATATAAATAAAATTACCAAATAATGGGCAAGACAGAACCCAAACTAGACATACCTTGTCACTTAATATTGATGCTTCTAGTACCAGGATATTGTATACCTAATTGAGTTGTGGACCAAAAGAGTCCTATGGGAACTCCAAAGCAACACAGGAAGTTGCCAAGAATATACGTTGTTCTCCACAGACAGACTGCAAGGCCCTCTTGCTGCAGACAGCATTGCACAAGTCATTGAGCACCGAGAAGTCAAGCTGGTGACTACATAATGGCTTTGTCCCAACATGATAGCATCTTTGGTACAGGAATATACTCTGCATGCTACTAAAGGAGAAACATAAACACCAACCCTTTGATTTTCAATGGTATAGTGGCTGCAAGACACACTAGCACAATGACGGCACAAAGCTTGTGAAATTAACGAAACAGTATCTGATTTGACTTAGTTCATTTCACAAGATGGAACCCATACCCAGCACTGCTTGGGTGACCAAGAACCTGAGACAAAATAACCCAAGGATGTAGGGCTATATACAGCCAAATATTACTGTTCTAAATATAGGAATAAAATGACTCCTAAATTCATTCTGTTACATTCACAAATCAGTAACTTTCTCAGTCATCAACAAGGAAGCTTCCTCCTGCAGCAGAAGGGAACAAACACAGAGACCCACAGTCAGACAATGCACAGGGAGTAAGAGATCATGGAATACACAGTCCTGAATTGAATGTCTTCATCACATTTTCACCTCAGGTCTCAGGGAACTTTAAGGAAAAGGAGGTGGAAACAGTATAAGAATCAGAAAGAATAAAGACTACCATAAACACAAGACCTTCTAAATCATCAGTACCGACACACATACAAGTTCACAGACTCAGATAGATTGTGAAGGTAGGCACAATGTCTGCACAGCTCTGCACCGAATAGGATCTTAGAGGCTGAAGGTCAACTAAACTCATGAACTCATCCATCCCTAACTCAGGAACTACTCCCCACTGATATCCACTTGCAAACAAAAACTTCATTTTCTATAGAGAACTCTCTTCAGGTAAACAAAGTACTGTTTAGAGTAGGCTTCATGTTCAGCAGTAGATAGGCAACAAAAAAATGAACTCAGTTGCATCTTTAGAAGCCTCTTGCCTTATAATGTTATACCATGCCCTTTTTAAAAATCATATGTGTGTCTTTGTGTGAATAAATATACATATACATACATACACAGAGAGAGGAGAGAGAGAGAGAGAGAGAGAGAGAGAGAGAGAGAGAGAGAGAGAGAGAGAAGAAGAAGAGAGGAAGGAAGGGAGGAAGGGAAGGAGGAAGGAGGGAGCAGGGGAAAGGGGAGAAGGAGGAAGAGGGGGAGGGGAGGAGAGAGGAGAGAAGAGGAGAGTGGGGAGGGGAGGAGAGGAGAGAAGAGGTGAGGAGAGGAGAGGAGAGGAGAGGAGAGGAGAGGAGAGGAGAGGAGAGGAGAGGTGAGAGCACACACCCCTAATGGTGCAAATGTTTGGGTCTCTGCACTTGTGTCTGTTTCTTGTGCATTTTCTTAGGCTCTTCCCTTGTTTTGTTTTGCCCTGTTGTAATGTATTAGTTTTTGTTCTATCTTTATTTTATGCCACTTTATTATTATCACATAGAAACCTGTTTAGTTTCTAATAAGAGTCAGAAAGGGGGTAAATCCAGATGTGAAGGGAGATGGGTAAGGAGAGCAAGGAGGAGAAGGAGGGGAAATTTTAATCATGACATAGTATATGAGAGAAAATCAATAAAAAGAGAAAAGAAAGAAATCTGGTTAATATACCTCTTTATCCATCTTATTCCACACCCAAGTATCCCATTCCACACCCATAAGCATTCATCTCTCCCAAGAGTGGAAATGCCTTACCCCCAACACACACACAATTATGAGTACACACACACACACACACGAGACTACAAAAGGCACAGTAAAAAAAAAAAAAAAAAAAAAAAAAAAAAAAAAAAAAAAAACAGTGCCTGGAAATCAAATGGGGCTGACACCTTGACCTTAAACTCCCAACTTTCAAAGTCATCAGGAAATCTGTTTCTATTTTGTCTGGGGCATTTTGTTATAGCATCTCTAACAATGCGATACAATTGGGGCCTCCTATGAATTCTACAATAAACCTTTGTGTAAGCTAAGTCCCCTCTTCCCTCCCTCTTCCCTTCCTCTTCCCATAACCCAATGACTACATTCTAGGCCTTCCTTGCTAGCTGCTCAGTGCACCATAAGTCAGTTAGTTACTCTGATTATCCACATATACTCCTGACTCCTTATCCATGAAAATATAATTCAGGCCCTGAGTAGGTACATGAAAATACAAATACTACTAATGTCTATATTTCTCATATATCTTTATCAGTTAAGTAAAATTTAACCTACAGGTTAAAAGAAGTAATAAATGTAGCAGGTCATTAAGTCTGTTAAATAAAAATGAACATCACAATGAGATACCATTCTACACCCATACAGTTGGCTAGGTGTGAAATACATATGTAAAAACTAAGCACTACCAGACACTGAAGAAGCTGTTGCTAGGTGCAAATGTAAAAACAGTATCCACTGGAGAGAAATATATAAACATCTATATGTCTGAACAAAAAACAACAGCATGGTACAAAGTAGTCATTCCCTATCACCATATGTCTACCAATAAGGACCACAGGTACACATATACACATAGCCATGACTGCAACCTCAAAAGATGAATAAATGCAAAGTAAGAACAAAGAAAACATTGGATACAAGCCAAACTTGCCCTGTCCAGAAAACAAATGAGTGAAACAATGAATCTCTATACAATAGAAGAGCACACAGGAGTAGGAATAAGTGAACTTCATTGAAACAAGCCAACCTGCCTTCACAAAGCCCCCAGAATGGCAGTAAGACAGTAAATAGCACATCCTGAAGGTATGCAGGATATATCTTCTCTGTATAAGAGTAGTAGTAAGTAGCTTCAGTTTTCTGTAGTGAAATCACACTGAACGCAAACATTTGACAAATGAAAATCTCATTTGAGTGAATACCTCAGCAGAAGAAAATTACTTAGAGGATTGTGAAAATATAGTGTCAGGACATATTTTTATTTAATACACAAAAAGTATCCTCTCAACTCTAGGGAATGTACTGAAGTCCACTTTATAACGCATCTTATTGGTCATAGCAGAAGTCTTTTGTTAAGCATTATCTTTGAGTCAACCTTGTATTGATACCTTATTTTAAATCCATTATTTTTTGTTGCTCTTCATAGTAAACCTTACGGGTATGAATAGTCTACAGAATAAGTATTATTGTTCCAAAGAGGAAAACAAGGACACAAAAAGATTGGATGAGTTTTCCAAAATTGCACAGCAGATACCAGTGAGTACCACATGTGATATGCCAATCTGTTCGTAGCAATGCCTGCAGCAAACTCCTGGCTCTATTACTTATTACTTGGGTAAGAATGGGAAAATATAAAATCTTGCTTTGTGAATTCATTTTATTTAGAATTTATACATTTAATAAGTAGTATATATCCATTCTCTTCTAAGAAACTCAAGGATGTATTTCTATTATACAATAAAAAAATATATTGACTACATGAAGTCAGAGTTGTAAGACTGTGTGAAAAGAAAAAAAAATAAAAAGGCATACTGAAAAGTACATCAGGAGTCAGGTGACATACAAAATGGAAGAGGTGTTAGGGTAGAAAACTGTTGAACGGTGGGTATTAATGATCATAGTAGTTAATACAGAAAAGAAGTGATTTGTGATTTCCATATAGTGCTTGTAGTGCCAATAGGAAGGAACTACTACAAACTCAAGCACCAGCTCCAATGCTGTGGCATTCTGAGCCAGAAATATTTATTCTTTAGTCATTTGGAAGAAAAACAATTGTCCGTTAGATTCCTTTCCTATTAAGAGATACAAGGGATTTCAACAAAAACATAAAGTATTGAATCTCTAAGATAGTAAATGTACTAACTGCTAAGCCTGAAAACATGAGTTTAATCCTTAAGACTAACATGAGAGGAAAAAAACTAACTCCTGTCCATACACAGAAAAACTGAGAATGTCCCTTGTGGCCTCAGGCATTTGACACTTGGTCCTAGCTTCAGGACACTATTTGGGAGGTTTAGGAGGTATGACGATTGGAGAAAGTATGTCACTGGAGGTGAGCTTTGAAAGTTTAAAGACTCTTGCCATTCTGAGTTTGCTCTTGCACTTTTTAATGTGAACTTCCTCTATTGTCTGCTTCAGCAACATCCAGCCTTAGATTCACCATCATGAACTCTACTTTCTGGAATTTCAAAGCCCCCAAGATCCCTTTGTTCTATAAGTTGCCTTGGTCATGGTGCTTTTATCACGGTGGTAGAAAAGTGACTAATAACATGTGTGCAAAAATTAATGAAATATAATAAATTTTTGTTTAAAATTTTGATACTTAGCAATATCAATGACATTGAAGACTACAATGTTTCAAAAAATTGCAGATGTTCCACAGCTGAGTATGTATGAGCCTCTGTGCATTCTCTGGCTTATGAGTCACATAACTTCTCTATAATTATTGTGGCAGCACATGGACTACTTTACACAGACTTTTTAGTTAGTCTCAAGTGGTAAAAATACCAGTAAACGTAATGGGCTTCAATGTGTGCTGCAGCTAAGAGCTATTTCTCCTACTCCACGGTCAAAGCAATGAGCGATCACTATATTTCCACAAAACATGGCCAGTTTGAAGTATTAACCTTTTTCTGCCCCATGTTCTTTATTGCCATAGTGTATTGTAGTGAAATGCTCTAGTTATTAATACTTTCACATACCTATGGAATTAAGGATGCATGCTGTGGCTGGGAGGGATGGTGCTATGAGGCCTTTGCCTTCTTGATTTACAAGATATGATGACAGATGGCAAGACCTTGCTGTTATTGTTGCTACAACCACATCCTTTTAGAAACCACAAATCTGTGTAAATATCTGTCCTATGCAGAAAGAAAATTATCTCAAGTGAAAGCCAAATGAGATATAGTCATGTGTACAATGTATCATCTATATCTTCTCCCTCCAACTTCCAAAAGTGGCCTCACCACAGTGCTCTTTTAAAAAATACTTTTTTGTCCCATAATCATGCCCTCCACTACACACCTATAAGACAAAGAATGCATAGGATGAAATTTTTTTAAGATAGGCGCCTCATTTACTTTGAGATCTAGGCAAGGTCTATCTTTCACTGATGCATCGGTCTCTCAAGGAATCTGATATATGGCAATACCATGTGCTTTGTAAAGATGCTCCCCACATTTCAAACTTCACACAACATAGGAATGTTGATATTTGCTCCTCTGTTGCTTAAAGAACGGCAGACATTATATTTATATTTGTAAGCCACTTAAAATTTACAGATGAAAACATGCCTGAAAACCCAACTAATTGCCACTATAAGTTATTCACTTGAAAAAAATGTTTAATCTTAAAAACAATATGTTTGAAGTATATTAGGCAAAACTATTTTGTGCAAAACTCCAAGACAATGTTTATTAATCATCACTTGATCTAAAAGTAGGACTTGGCAACTCAAGATAACCTAGAAGGACAAGTGTGTTCAGAGTCATGGGGTCAATCACCATACCACAAAGAACATATATCTTTATCATACTATAAGAGGATGGAAGGTTCTAGAGGAATGTTTCTTAGTGCAAGGTAAAGAAAATGAATTGATAAAGTATATAATATGTTTTAAAATGTTGAGATATAGTCAGCCTTTCCATCAGATAAAGTGGAAATGAATTACTGGAAAGATTATACAAGAAGAAGCTAACAGTAGCAGCAGAGAATTACCAGCTCTCAGACAAAGCAAAAATCTATTTTAGCAGTGTAGCCATGGAGCACTGGAAGCTCAACTTGCACCAGGAGGTATAAACAAAACAACAGTTAAAAAAATATATGTTCTTAAACTAGATTAGAGAAACAAAGATGTTGGCTTTACACATAAACTAACAAGCACAAAATCAGCTCATGTAATAAAAAAAATTATTGCTGTACAATATACTAACACTTGATAATTGATAAGTAATAACTATTAGTAATAGTTAGTCCATCAAACAACAAGGAAGGCAATAACTTGTATGCATCGAACAGTTTTGAAATTCAACGATATTTTGAAAGTTCTACTAAAACCAAAGGGGGTCATAGAAACTGGTGGAGACTTGATTATATTATTCTCTATGGGACACACACACACACACACACATACATACACAGGGGTGTGGGGGAGGGCATACATGCAATTTAAAGACATGAAATCAAACTGTTATGCAACAACATATTTTCAAATTAGAGTCTTAGATAATGATAAGAAAACAAAACTAAACAAAGGGAATAGAAAAGGAAGGAAGAGGGACCAAGAAATAGTAGTAAGCCTGCATACCATATTCTTCCACTAAAATCACTCAATAGAAAAGTTTTATATAACTTAATGTTAGAACTATTGAAAGTTCTAACTAAGATATACATTAAACAGGAAATTAAGACAAGATACTTTTAAGGGAATTGTACACTGAAACTATCTTGAAGAAATGCAAAACCTTGAAAATTAACCACCATGGAGAGATACATGCTTTAGAATAAACTTTTTTGCAATAGATGGTGACTTGTGTCTGTAATCTCAGTACCTGGGAGGTTAACACAAGAGGATGGCCAAGGTTTCTGGCCAAGCTTGGGTGTCATCACTGAATAGAGACTTCAGGCAGGGCTACATAGAAATGCTGTATCTCAAAAGTAAATAAATAAGTTCTGGAGAGGTCACTGAGTGGGTAATGTTTCTTGGTCCACCGTCATGAGGCACTGACATTAGAACCCTAGATCCAATTTTAAAAAATTAACTCACAAGCCAACCTAGATGAAAAATGTTTCTGGTTTAGTGTGAGACCTTGCCTCAAAGAATAATGTGGAGAATGACAGAGTGGAAAACCCACACTCTCCACTGGCTGATTCAACATGGACACAGGCATATGTATTCTTCCACATGTATGTGTAGTCACATAAACCACACATATGCTGTACCTCTGCACAAAGCACATAATTAAAATGGAGTTTTGTGCAATTGGAGAGTTCTCTGTACAGACTTTTAGACGTCTCTATTTTAAGTAAAAGGTAGGGTTTGTTCATGTCTCACACTGTTGATGAGAGACAGGTACATTCCAAGACACAACACTACAATGGTGCAATCAACACATCATTTTAAGAACCCTCATAACCAGAAGTTGACCTAAACAAGTGGATCCTTCATGGTGTTTTGCTAAACAATGTAGTTCTTCAGTCTTCCCAAGACCAGACTCTACCATGTGTGGAGAAGTCAGTTTACTCCTGAAAGCCCCAAATCCCATTATCCCTATCCCATACCATTATGGAATTTGATAGATTGGGAGGGGTATAGTTCAGTTTTGTCCTTACTATGAGGTATGGTGACTGTCTTCAAAACAAGACAATTCTACAGTATTGTTTGTGAGATATGTGGCCCCAAACAAACTCTTCTAAAATATTTGGTAAGCAAAGATTGGATGAGGGGACTGTTCACTCAAAACTTGTCATTCTTCTTCTATGTGCCAAAGACACATACACACTCACACACACACACACACACACACACACACACAGAGAGAGAGAGAGAGAGAGAGAGAGAGAGAGAGAGAGAGAGAGAGAGAGAGATAGCTATAACTAAATTCTATTTACAATGTTCTCTCTTTTTTTTTAAAGCCATGAAAATTGATGAAATTATAAGAGGTGTTTATTGAGTTCAGAGATTATGTTAGTTATTTGTAGGACAGTAAATTAAAGGCAATATAAATTGAATGACTTAATATACTTTCTTCTTCTATTACTCTTAACTCTTTGTTGGTTTTCTACTTAATAGTAACTTCATGAAAACTTTAAATAAATATTATTTGATTAAAAAGAAATAATATAAAAGGAAGGTGAGATATGATGGTAAGAATTTCTGGAAGTGCAGAACAGGCACTCAGATCATCCACCACCAGGAACAGCAGAGATCCAGGGACACAGGCCTAGTGAGAAAGCATTCTGAGTAGCCAGGTTCAGAAAGATCTCTGTCAAGCATGCAGAAAGCACACCAAACCCACTATCTTGTTTCAGGGAACCAGTAAGCCATCATTGAGCTATTCCCAGCCAGAGACCTTCAGGTACTGAACAGGCACTCACACCTTCAGCCACCAGGAACAGCAGAGATCCTGGGACACAGGCCTGGTGAGAAGGCATTCCAAGTAGCAGTGGAGCAGGAGATCCAGGGACACAGGCCAGGTACAAGGGAGAGGCAAGAAGAAATCACAGACAACAAGACCACGTATAAACACAGACAACAAGATGGCAAGAGGGAAGCAAAAGAACATACCACAGGAAAACCAAGACAACCTGGCAACACCAGAACCCAGCACTCCCATTACAGCAAACAGCAGAATGCCAAACACTCCAGAGAAAGAAGACTCAGACCAGAAATCATACCTCAAGATGATGATAGAGATGCTTAAACAAGAACAAGAGAAAAACATAAAGAATTAGAAGCTTTTAAAGAGGAAACAAGAAAAGCACTCAAAGAAGTCAAAGAACTAGAGGAAAACAGATCCAAAGAGATGAAGGAATGAAAGAAGGAATTTAAAACAGAAATGGACAAAATAAAGAAAACACTAAAAGAGACAACCCTAGAGGTAGAAAACCTAAAAAGGAAATCAGGAGTCACAGATGCAAGCATTTCCAACAGACTACAAGATATGAAAGAGAGAATTTCAGAGGCTGAAGACAACATTGAAAACATAGAAAAACAGTCAGAGAAGACGCAAAAAACAAAAAGCTCTTAAACCAAAATGTCCAGGAGATCCAGAACACAATGAGAAGACCAAACCCAAAGATAATAGAAATAGAAGAGGGCAAAGAATATTAACTAAGAGGCACAGTAAATATCTTCAACAAAATTTTGAAGAAAACTTCCCTACCCATAAGAAAGAGATGAACATGAGCATAAAACAAACCTATAGAACTCCAAATAGTTTGGACCAGAAAAGAAATTCCAACCGACACATAATAGTCAAAATGCCAAGTGCCCAAAGCAAAGAATACTAAAAGCAGTAAGGGAAAAAGTTCATGTTGCCTACAAAGGCAGACCAATCAGAACCACTCCCGACTTCTCAACAGAGACTATGAAAGCTACAAGAGCCTGGACAGACATCATTGAGACACTAAGAGAGCACAAGTGTCAGCCCAAGCTGCTATACTCAGCAAAACTATCAATCACCATAGATGGAGAGACTAAGATATTACAAGACAAATTAAAATTTACACAATATTTGTCCACAAACCCAGAACTAAAATGAATTATAGGTGAAAAAAATAATATAATGAGGGGAACTGCATCCTAGTACAAACAAGAAAACTCCATATTAAGAAAACCAAAAGTAGAAAGACATACAGGCACAATTCAGCCTCCAAAATCAAAAATAGCAAGAAAGAGCAACCACTATTCCTTGATATCTGTTAACATAAATGGAATAAATTCACCAATAAAAAGATATAAACTATCAGACCGGATACATAAACAAGACCCAGAATTTTGCTGATTACAGGAAGCTCATCTCAGAGACAAAGACAGAAACTATCTCAAAGTAAAAGGTTGGGAAAAAAACCTCCAAGCAAATGACCAAAGAAACAAGCTGGAGTGGCCATTCTAATATCGAATAAAGTAGATTTTCAACCAAAAGTTATCAAAACAAGATACGGAAGGACACTTTTTACTCATTACAGGGGAAATCTGTCAGGAGGAACTCTCAATCCTTAACATATATGCCCCAAATACAAAAGCATCAATATTCATAAAAGAAACCATACTAAAGCTCAAAAAATACACTGCATCCCACACAACAATAATGGGAGACCTTAATACCTCACTCTCATTAATGGACAGTTCATGGAAACAAAAAAATGAACAAGGACACTGTAAAACTAGCAGAGGTTATGAACCAAGTGGAATTAATAGATAGCTACAGAACACGTCATCATAAAACAAAAGAATATACCTTCTTCTCAGCACCTTGTCACATCTTCTCAAAAATTGACCATGTAATTGTTCAAAAAACGAGCTTCAATAGATATCAGAAGATTGAAATACTCCCATACATGCTTTCAGATCACCATGGACTAAGGCTGGTCTTTAATAACAACAAAGACAAGAAAAAGCTCATATACACATGGAAACTGAACAATGCTCTATTAAACAATAGCAGGGTCAAAGAATAAATAAAGAAAGAAATTAAGGATTTTCTAGAATTCAATGAAAACGAAAACACAACATACCCAAACCTATGGGATGCAATGAAAGCAGTACTGAGAGGAAAACTCAGCGCTGAGTGCTTCCAAAAAGAAACTGGAGAGAGCATAAACCAGCAACTTGACAGCACAGCTGAAAGCTCTAGAACACAAAGAAGCAAATATAACCAAGAGGAGTGGAGACAAGAAATAATCAAACTCAGAGGAGTGGACAGCAAGAAATATTCAAATAATGAACCAAATAGTAACAAAAAGTAGCATTCAAAGAATCAACAAAACCAAGAGCTGGTTCTTTGAAAAAAATTAACAAGACTGATAAACCCTTAGCCAGACTAAATAGAGGGCAAAGAACAAATATGCAAATTAACAAAATCAGAAAGGAAAGTGAAGAAATAACAACTGAAACTGAGGAAATTCAAGAAATCATCAGATCCTACTACAAAAGCCTATATTCAACAAACCTGGAAAATCTGGAGGAAATGGATGAATTCCTAGACAGATACCAGATACTAAATTTAAACCAGGACGAGGTAAACCATCTAAATAATCCCATAACACCTAAAGATATAGCATCAAAATACTCCCAACCAAAAAAAAAAAAAAATGTTCAGATGGGTTCAGTGCAGAATTTTATCAAACATTTATTTACAACCTAATAACAATACTCTGCAAACTATTCCACAAAACAGAATTAGATGGAACACTACCTAACTCATTTTTTGAGGCTACAACGACACTCATACCTAAACCACACAAAGACTCTACAAGGAAAAAAGAACTTCAGAACAATCTCACTTAAGAACATTGATGCAAAAATACTCAACAAAATTTTGCAAACCGAATTCAAGAACACATTAAAAAGGTCATTCACCATGATCAAGTAGGCTTCATCCCTGTGATGCAGGGATGGTTTAATATATGGAAATCCGTCAAAGTAATCCACCATATAAACAAACTCAAAGAGAAAAAACACATGGTTATCTCACTAGATGCTGAGAACACATTTGACAAAATCACCATTCCTTCATGTTAAAAGTCTTAGAAAGAACGGGAATCCAATGCCCATACCTGAACCTAATAAAAGCAGTATACAGCAAACCATCAGCCAACATCAAACTTAATGTTGGAAAATTTGAAGCAATCCCACTAAAATCAGGGACTAGGAAAGGCTGCCCACTCACCCCCAATCCATTCAACAAGGTATTGGAAGTCCTAGCCAGAGCAATTAGACAGCAAAAGGAAATCAAAGGGATACAAATTGGAAAGGAAGAAGTAAAAACTTCACTTTTTGCAGATGACATGATAGTGTATTTAAATGACCCAACAAATTCCACCAGAGAACTCCTACAGCTGATAAACAAGTTCAGCAAAGTCGCTGGATATTAAACTAACTCAATCAAATCAGTAGCCTTCCTCTACGAAAAAGACAAACGTGGAGAAAGAAATTAGAGAAAAGATACCCTTCACAATAGTCACAAAAATATGAAATACCTTGGTGTGTCTAACTAAGCAAGTGAAGGACCTGTATGACAAGAACTTCAAACCTCTAAAGAAGGAAATCAAGGAAGATCTCAGAAAATGGAAATATCTCCCATGCTCATGGATTGGAAGGGTCAACATTTTAAAAATGGCCATCTTACCAAAAGCAATCTACAGATTCAATGCAATCCCCATCAAAATACCAAACCAATTCTTCATTGAGTTGGAAAAAGCAATGTGTAATTTCATCTGGAATAACAAAAGGCCTAGAAGAGTGAAATCCATCTCAACAAAAAAAAAAAAAAAAAAAAAAAAAAAAAATCTGTGGGAATTTCTATCCCTGACCTCAAGCTATATTACAAGGCAATTGTGCTGAAACTGCATGGTACTGGTACAGAGACAGGCACATCAATCAGTGGAATAGAATAGAAGATCAAGAAATGAGCCCTCACATATATGGTCACCTGATTTTTGACAAAGAAGCTGTAACATTCAATCAAAAAAGGGGAGCCTATTCAACAAATGGTTTTGGCCCAACTGGCACTCAGCATGCAGAAGAATGAAAATAGATCTTTTCTTATCTCCTTGTACAAAGCTCAAGTGCAAGTGGATCAAAGATCTCCACTTTAAACCAGGTACACTGAAACTATTAGATGAGAAATGTGGGAAAACCTTAGAACACATAGGCACAGGAGAAAATTTCCTGAACAGAACACCAGTGGCTCATGCTCTATGGTTAAAGATTGACAAATGGGACTTAATGAGATTGCAAAGTTTCTGTAAGGCTAAAGACACTGTCAAGAAAACAAAATGGCAGCCAACAGAGTGGGAAAAGATCTTTACCAAACCCACATCAGATAGAGACCTAATATCCAAGGTATACAAAGAACTCAAGAAGTTAGACACCAGAGAATCAAAGAGCCCTATTTAAAAAATGGGTTACAGAGCTAAACAAAAAATTCTCAATTGAGAAATATCAAATGACTGAGAAGCATATAAGAAGTGCTCAACATCATTAGCCATCAGGAAAATGCAAATCAAAGCAACCCTGAGATTCCACCTCACACAACTCAGATTGGCCAATATTAAAAATTCAGATGACAGCAGGTGCTGGGAGTATGTGGAGAAAGAGGAACACTTCTCCACTGTTGGTGGGTTTGTAAACTGGTACAACCACTCTGGAAATCATTCTGGGTACTTCTCAGAAAATTGGACATAGTACTACCTGAAGACCTGGTTATTCCACTTCTGGGCATTTACCCCAGAGATGCTCCAACATACAATAAAGACACATGTACCACAATGTTTATAGCAGCCCTATTTATAACAGCTAGAAGCTAGAAAGAACCCAGATGTCCTTCAGTGGATGAATAGATACAAAAATTGTGGTATATTTACACAATGGAGTACTACTCAGCTATTAGAAACAATGACTTTATGAAATTCTTAAGACAATGGATGCATCTAGAGAATATCGTCCTGAGTGAGATAACCCAGTCACAAAAGAACAGACATAATATGCAGTCAGTGATAATTGAATACTAACCCCAGAAAGCTCTGAACACCCCAGAAACAACTCACAGACTGTCTGAAGTTCAAGAAAAGAAAAAAAAATAAAAAGAAAAAACCATTATGTTTACTCCTTACACACCAAGAAAACTTTGACTAATTCCAGGTTACATCCTGTTTTACATGTACTTTATGCTCATTGTAACTAGTAAGATTTTAATGCACACTATCAAACCTTAAAAAAAAAGCCAAGCAATGACAAAAATGTATTTGTATACTTTTATGCAAAAATGCTTAAAATTTGTACATTTATCTTTGCTTTTTACAATAAAGTTCTCCAATAAAAAAGAATTTCTGAATATTTAGATGAGAAAAGTGGATATAAGTAATCCAATGCCCAAGAAGCAAATGACAAAACACAAAGTCAACAACACCAATTTGAAAACATTGTTAATGGATCCAGTCACATTTGTAATCACTTAAAAAGAGGTATTTTAATTCCTGAACTAATTAGAAGTCTAAAAGCCTTGAGATTGTTAATGATGTATGGGGTTGGTTCTCTTGAAGGCAATCTGTCATAGTCATATCTACATGGCATGGCCCCAGTGTTTTGAAGAAGTCAGGAAGATAGTTACCCACCTTCTACCTCAGGATACAAGATTTATACACCCAAATACTTATTTCTTCATATGGATATATTAAAATACCAATCCTCCAGTGCTTAAAATATGCCTATACATGAAGTAAATTCAGAAAGAGTTATTTATTTAAAGTGGGATAGTTGGAGTGTGAAGGGGTTATATGAGGACCAAGGTAAGGGCACCATCTGCCAGCTAAGCAGTGAGTCTCATGGGAAGCAAATCTGCCAACACCTTGATCATGAACTTTCCTAGAAGTAAAAGGAAGCAGATTTTGGCTGCTGAAGGCTCTCAGTCTATGGAATTTGCTATAGATAGCAATTGCAAATAAATCCAGAGGTCAAATGTAACCCCAGGAGCCAAGCTGTGCAAAGAGAAGAAAGGGAAGGAGAGGAAGTGCAAGCTGCAGCTAAGCCAGAGCCCCGACACAGGAGCCTGGGGTTTCCCCAGGTAATGATTCAAACACGGTGATGCTACAGCACCTGTCTATGGATGCCCAAGTTGGTACATAGATTTTGTACCTGTTTTCTGGAGCCAGTGTAACAAATTATGTCCATGTTGGCTGTTTAAAACAAATGAAATTTATATTACCACTGTTCTTGGAATAAGAAATCTAAGATAAAGGGATTCTGGGACCATGGAAAACTTACCCATGGCACTTTCTTCACTTCTGTATGATGCTTACAATTCTCTCCTAGGCTGTTCATTTCTCCATGAGTTTTTACCTTCCCTTTTACGGGTTTCTTCATTGACCCAATTTTTTCATTTTTTTTATTAAAAATACTTTTTGATGTGTATGTAAGGCCAGGCCAGCCTCAAATTCTCTATGTAGACCCAGGTGTCCTCAAATTCATGGCAATGTTCCTTCTTTCTCCTTTTAGAATGCTTAGTGTAACCAGCATTGGCTACCATGACTTGACTTCATATTGAACTCTTTATCTGTACAAATAGGATTTGTGTGCCAAGATTAAATGTAAAATTATCTTATCTTAGGCGAAGAAGCTCAATAGCTCCAGTTTATAAAAACTGCTTCAAGACACAGTAGCATTTGTGAGAACCAGTAATTGGATCAGACCTATGTTGTGTCTTTTGTAGGTGCCTTTTGTATCTTTTGTAGGTGACTAAATTTCTGAGGTCAGAGAAAGTATAAGGAAAGGACTTGTGCACCTCAGGAACTAAGATGGTCTCCCAACTCTAGAAGCCAAAATTTCCCAAAAAAGAAGGGTCAGCTTCGAAAGGCAATCTAGCGCTTATGTTGAAGTTTTTCTCTTGGAATCTCACCTTTTACAATGTAGAAAACCATAGTCTGCAGTACAAAATAAAAAGAACAGGGAGCCCTCCTCCAAGAGGACTAAGATAAATTTTAATTTAACCATAAATTTAATTTGGATTATTAACTATTTTGTCATTTGGTACTTTTAAATCCCAAAATGTGAATTGATCTTTGCTAGCTACAATGGTGACATGTATCAGTCAAGGTGTCAGGAGGACACAACAGGCCACACTAACTGGATAACTGAGCAGAATTTAATAAAATGGGGAAGAGGGCAGGGGTGGAGAGGAGAGCTAGGGGGATGGAGAAGAAAAGGGAGGATGAGGGGGAGGTGGAGGAACAGACTATATCCAAGTCAATGTGGAAGGACATTGGAAACAAAACAATGTTTCTTTCATGACTGTGTCTTGAGAGTCTTACCTGTGACAATACCAGGGTCTGCCTACATTCAGTGAATCCTCTCTGCGAACACATTCACAAACACAAACAGAGGTATGTCTTCCAGGTGATTCTCTGTCCCTAGGATTGTAATTATCTTAACTGTCACAACAGCTAATTAAATAATTTAGAAGAGGAATACATTCCTAAGGAGATAAGTAGGGAGAGGAAATTTTTCAAACCTGCTGGACTTAACCTTCTGCCTTTTCCCCTCCCAGTTCGTGCATTGTTTGCTCTCTGACGGCTAGAAGGTCTTAACTCCAAAGATTTTCATGGCCCCTTTGTCATTGCCATTAGTTCTGTATAATATATGCAGCTCTTGGTCTTAACAGCTTTAGTCTGTGCTGGTCTTTCAGACTTATTCTTTTAAGTTTTAATTAAATATCAGGTATTTATGTAAGGGATCAGATTATGCAGTCAGACTTTTCTCTATGCCTTTGCTTCCTTCCACTCTTCCTTTGGCCCATTAAGACACAGCTTCCCCCTATGCTGGCTTCTGTGTCTCATTGCTGTTGTCCTAATCAGAGCCTCATTTGGAAGGACAGAATGGCACAGTAGGAAAACACACCCAGATAACAGTAGCATATATCACTTAATGAGCTCTCATAATAGGTATACAGTTTTGGAACCCAATCACATGCTTTGTAATAATAATGATTCCATTCCCACCATCTTTGAAAGATGAAGAACCCAGGGTTTCCTTGAGTAGAAGAACTTAGAAATGGTCACATGGCTAGCTAAAACTCTAAGCCATATGTTACTGACCAAAGTCCTCTCTGTTCCTTTCAGTTAGCATTTTCTATATATTAAGTCTATAGATTACCATCTGTAACCCTAGGAGATTGATTCAACCACCTTTATCTCAGATTCCTTATTAACATAATGAGAGTATTCATCATTCTTGATTTTTCTAATTTACTAGATGTATGACTAGAATCAATAAATTAACCTGAAGAGAGGCACTATATAATTGGTATAGGTATATGGGCGCATCCTCTTACTTAGCTTGAGGAGTTGAGGATAGTATCCCTGCAGCCTTGGTAACCAACCAGACCTGCTCGATATGCCCACTGCATCCTACTCACACATGTCTGGATTTCTCTAAGGTCAGTACTTCTCCATCTCTGACCTCTACACACTTTGAGAGGAACATATTTTCTGCTCCAGAGCTTTGAGGCAGGTAAACTGGCCTCAGTACAAAACACAATATAAAGTTCTTCCAGCAAGCAGCAAATGATTGGTTCAGTGACCTTTATTTTATTTTTTTAAAAAAATACATACATACATAGGGGTTGTGGAGGAAGACTCCTCTTCTTCTTTTATATAACTTCAAGACACGGAAAATGTATCGATGTTTAAAATGCAAAAGATAGTCTACATTCAACCCTCTGCTGCCTTGCACAAAATTCAATTAAACAATTTAACTCTCTCCTCTCTCGCTACTTGAAAAATCTCAAAATGCTTGTGATCTGCAGTTTCCTGCTGATGTCACACAAAACATAAAGCACTATTAGAAACACCAATTTTTGGGAAATTGCCTAGCCCAATTTCAACACCAAATCAACTCCAAAATTGTATAAGCAACTGTCTTCTTATTAGCCATGAATCACAGATTTTCATTGTGTGATACAGATAAACCCAAACATGACTATGAATCTGTTCTAGGTATCGGGCAGGACAGATTATTTATTTTATTCAATAAAATATGAGCAACTTGTTCTAGTAATATCATGTTGACATAGGCTTTCTGGGTTACTAATATAAATTTGACAGTCATAATACTGGCTAATAGTGTTTTTTTTTTTTTTTATCATTTGCTTGGGAGAACATTTGAGGCATTTTTTTTTTTTTTGCTCATTTGTTTGCCTGTGAAAAATAAAGTATTCAGGATCAACTGTATTTTTTTTCTTTTTCAATTCATGAAATACTGTGATATATGCTCCAGATATGAGTAGAACTCTGGGTTTAAATCCTAGCTCCCATTTCCCACAAGAAGAAAATGAAAACTAATGTAGTTGTGGGGTTGGGGCAATCTGAAGAGCCTGGCAAAAACAAATGTGGCTAAAGCTAGAGTCCATCAGAAGGCAAGAATTCCTGATCTGTCTCAAAATGAATGTATAGTAATAACTCTGAAGAACAAATTCATTATGGATAATTTAAGTTCTTAGAATCTATGTCATCCTGGTGGGGTTGTAAACTGATACAACCACTCTGGAAACCAGTCTGGCCGTTCCTCAGAAAAATGGACATAGTACTACCTGAAGACCCAGTTATTCCACTTCTGGGTATTTACCCCAGTGACACTCCAACATACAACAAAGACACATGCACCACAATGTTCATTGCAGCTCTATTTATAATAGCCAGAAGCTGGAAAGAACCCAGATGTCCTTCAGTAGATGAATGGATACAAAAATTGTGGTACATTTACACAATGGAGTACTACTTAGCTATCAGAAACAATGACTTAAAAAAATTCTTAAGAAAATGGATGCATCTAGAGAATATCATCCTGAGTAAGATAATCCAGTCACAAAAGAACAGACATAATATACAGTCACTGATAATGGGATACTAACCCCAGAAAGCTCTGAACACCCCAGAAACAACTCACAGACTATGTGAAGTTCAACGAAAAAAGGAATATATTTTAATTAATATAGAACTGTATCACATTCCCCTTTCATCCCTACAGCCCCTCCTAGTTTCTCTCCTATCCCCTCAAATTAATAGCCTCTTTTCCTATATTATTGTTACATGTATGCATATGAATATGTATATGTACCCACAAATACTTAATTACAACCTTAAAAATGTATTCGTACTTTTATGCAAAAAAAAGAATCTATGTCATCTTCTGTAGAAAGAACAATTACATTTTCCCTGAAATATTTTATAAGGATGGTCACGAAATATCTGACAGAATAGCTGCCATTTATATTTAAGGGCAGATATTATTGATATTTTTCTGGCATCGAGATGACATGATATGGTGTGTGTGGTGTGTGGTATGGTGTCTGTGAATGTGTGTGTGTGCGTGTGTGTGTGTGTGTGTGTGTGTGTGTGTGTGTGTGTGTTTGTGTGTTAATTTCTCAAATTCATCAGTAGGCTCACAGTATATTTACATCATGACCAAATGTTAAAATGCATTTAATGAGAGCCTATATCACGCAATTGTGGTATTATTTTTGTCTCAGAGAAAAAGAATAATTTTGAGAATCAATTAATAATAGAAATTAATAGCCCCTACTTGAGGTAGCACTGAGTGACAGCCCATTGCCTGAGGAGCCACCATCATCCCACACACAGCTCTACACTTGGTAAAAATGGGGCTCCATGTCTGTACTGGAAGATGCACTACAAGTGCTTAATTAATTAGAAGAGGTAGGGGAACCAAAAATGTCACAGCAAGTTCCTTTCAGTCCATTGTTTCATGAGTTCTTTGACTGAAGCCATTTTGATTCCCAGTGACCCAATCTAGTCGATTCAGTTATGTTCCTCTAATCATGTGTCACCTCCTTGTGTTCTAAACCATCTGCATTGCAAGACTCAGTAAGGTCTGTTAAGTTCTTAGGCACCATTTCCACACTATTGCTGTTCTTATTATTGTTCAGATTTCTCCCAATAAAGTGATAGAAAACCATTATGCAGAAGGTAAGAAAAACACTTTCTTTTAAGACAGGGTAAGAGATGTATGTGATATATAGTTTCAGTACAAGAGTGCTCAGAGCAAGCCTGTGGAGGAGAGACAATCTTTCCTTAGAGTTTTTAGGTGAAGATACCATTTACATTTATTTGTAGACACAAAACTCTAAGAAAACATCACTTTCCATCACTGCCTCTGGCTTTGAAAATATTTATGAGATTGAAATCATTATCCAGAGGAGGACATTTCATTTCAACGACACAGGTCAGGTGCACTGGCTAACACCCCAGATGATATTGATGTTCCTTCAAGATTTAAAATAATGTTTGCACCATCTATTTATTCACTCATATAGAGAGAGCACCCATCCTGAAGAATCAGGAACACTGAACAAGGTTTACATAAATCTGACTGTTTTTCCCCTCTGGTCATTTGGCTCAGTCTGCTAGACCATAAATATTCAATAATACTTTCCAATGACAAAGCATCCTTTATGCAAACATTGCTAAGCACATTATTCTCCAATATTACAGTCTCCTTTTAACCTACCCATAAAGTCACAGAAACTAACTGACTTTCTACAAGGTCCCACGGAAAATTGTTTATTTTGTCAATCAAAGCCCAGGTGTCCTGATCCTACTTATAACTAAGCAGAGAAACAAACAAACACATACATTTTTAGGTCCTTAAGCTGATGACCTACACTAAATATTTCTAAATTGAATCTATTAGGCAAAATGTCTCCCTTAAAGATGTTAAATGTTGTGATGCATCCAATTGAATTTTATAACTTTCCCTCCAATTTGCCGAAGGCCAGTTACCATTTTCCAAGCCCCAAGAATGACCTATTTTAATTGAATCCTGTTACAAACACTTAAACTTTCACACTGTAATCAAATCAGGTTTCTAAATAGAAATTGGAGTTGGAGCAGAGAAATAAAACTTTTCACGGAAAGGTCCACTTGAAATAATAGCACAGCCATGAGAGAACATTCCAGCAAATGAAGAAAATGGCCAAGTACCCATAAGACTCAGAGAAGCCACAACAGTTCATATGACCTGAGCAGAGGAAAAAGTGTTTTAGTATTTCTTTAACCTCCTCCTCAGAATGCTAAGCAATGTTAGTTAATATGAAAATATGAATAAACTATCAAAAATGGAAAGTTCTTTGAAATTCGATAATTCTCTCTGTGATGTATGTGAGTATACACATCTCAAAACTCTGAACTCAATGTTGACCAACTCACCAGCCATAAGCCCTTGAAAAAAAAAGTCTTAGTATTTACATTACATGTATAAATCTGTGGGTTGATCCTAGACAATATCAGATGTAGAAGGCCAACCAAGGCAGAGCAAACAAGAAGATTTCTGTGACTCAACAGAGAGAAGTCTTTAAAAGTATATAAAAAAAATAAGACTACCTTGCTCAGGAGTGTCAAAAAGCAATATTGGCTTTTACCTTCCCTGTGCCCACAGAAACAAGCAGTGATACTAGTTACTAATTTTCCTATTTTTCAACATGTAGAATGCACCCCTCTGTGTGTATTTCTGTGTACACACATGTGGTGTACATACTTACATACATACATACATATGCGCCTGTGTGTTCACCCTTGCAGCCAACTGACAAGGAAAACATCAAGTGTCATCCTGAACTGCTTTTCCACCTGATTTTGTAGAATAACATCTGTCACTAAATCTGGAATTCCTCGTTTTATCTCCACCGGATGGCCAATGTGCCCCCAGGATCTGAACCTGCTATGCTCTACTTTGTTTTGTGAGTGTTAGGAACATGAATTTATATCCTTGTGGCAGGCACATTACCCACTGAGAAATCCTCCCACTACCCACTCCATCCATTTATATTAAGAGTTTGCAAGAAATTAAATTTAGCCCAACATAGTGGTGTACACCTTTAACCCAGGCAGTTGAGAGGCAGAAACAAACATACTTCTGTGAGTCTGAGGCCAAGGTAAAGGTGGTAAAGGTGGAAGCTGAATCCACCAGGAAAAAAATAAAAGGCAATAGATTTTATTTGAATCCCCCTACCAAATTTGCAACTGTCTCTTTTTTGATTGTGATGAATAGGACTAGTCTATTCATCTAAATGTTATTTGATAAGTTATCCTAGTAAAGTACTTTTCAGAGTTTTACCGCACATGCTGCAAGCCAGTACACAGCCTGTACATTTAGTCTATAACTGCTTACAAAGACGTTCTTGACTGTTAAAACAAACAAAGGGCAAAAAGGGATCCCAGGTCAAGGAACTATATAATTCGGGCCATTAAAACATTCAAAATTATACCACCAAGCCTCCAAATTTAGAATTTATTGACACTATTACATATATCACTTAATAGCAAGCCAATGGAGTTTCTCTAAATGAAAGAGTTGATATAATAAAATATGCTTTAAAATATGTCTGGCCCATAAGTATCTTTTGAAGAATGAATACTGGCTTTGGTCTTATATTAGCATGCTGATTCAAGAACAGGACAGTCTGGTGACAACTGTGATACTTGGAATAATTCGTAATACCTTTGGTTCATAAGCCACTGTCAGTTCCTGAAGCCCTCTGGAAAAACTGGGTTAATCTTCAATCTTGACAGACTTCCCACAGTGCCTTCAAATGACTTCCTAAATACAAAATTGTCTGAGGTTTGTTCATGTTGGATGACCAAGGCAATCCAGTATGAGGAAAGGAGTGACACAATCAGGCAAAATCAGAGACAACCCTAATACCACTCTTGGGAGTCCCATAAAAATACCAAGCTAGACCTGGTCCAGTTTCATCAGGACTGGTTGCCTGCCTGCAGTTTGCTGGACACCTGTAAGAGTCACAGGGAAGCTCTCACTCATGAGCTCAGGGGTGAATCCATATTCCCTCCTCACTGTCTATCCCAGGAGAGGCCACCTGGAACTCTTAGGGCGTTGTTGGCAGCAGTTCTTCTTGGGAGCTCACACTTCCAGCCCAAGGCCAGACCTGGCCCAGTTTCATCAGGACTGGCAGCCTGCACTCAGGTTGCTGGGGGCTCAGAAGAAGAGCTGCAGGAGGGTTCTCACTCCTGAGCACAGGGGTGAGTCCACGCTCCCTCCCCACTGTCTATCCATGGAGAGGCCCAGGTGGCAGTGCTACCTGAAAACAGATATTTCCAGCCCAATGTCAGAGCCAGCCCAATTGCACCAGGACTGGGCACTGCACACCCAGAGAGCCAAACATCCAGGAACAATTTCCCTCTGGAGACTGCAGGCCCAGAGACCCACAGGAGAGACAAGATCACCTAGCATCACCGATAACAAGATGGCAAGAGGCAAGTGCAAGAATCTAAGAAACAGAAACGAAGACAACCTGGCAACATCAAAACCCAGTTTTCCTACCACCACAAATAGTGGATATCCCATCTCAACAGACAAATAAGATTTAGACTTAAAATCATACTTCATGATGATCTCCAGGAAATTCAGGACATAATGATAAGACCAAACCTAAGGATAATAGGTGTAGAAGAAAGGGAAGACTCCCAAGTGAAAGGCCCAGTAAATATATTCAACAAAATTATAGAAGAAAACTTCCCTAACTTAAAGAATGAGATGAATACAAACATACAAGAACCCCAAATAGATTGGACCAGAAAAAAAAAATGTTCCCGACAAATTATAGTCAAAACAACAAATGTTCAAAACAAAGAAAGAATACTAAAAGCAGTAAAAAAAAGGGGTGGGGACAAGTAACATATGAAGGCACACCAATCAAAATTACAACACTTTTCAACAAAGACTATGAAAGCTGGACTGCTTTCATACAGACCCTAAGAGAACACAAATGCCAGCCCAGGTTACCATATCCAGCAAAAATCTGAGTTACCATACATGGAGAAACAAAAATATTCCAGGACAAAACCAAATTTACACAATATCTGCCCACAAACCCAGCCCTACTAAGGATAACAGATGGAAAACTTCACCACAAACAGGGAAACTTCACCCTAGGAAAACCAAGAAACTAATCTTGAAAAAAACACCAAAAATAAAAAAGCACACAAATACAATTCTACCTCTACCAAAAAAAAAAAAAATAACAGGAAACAACAATCACTATTTACCCCAGAGACACTCCAACATACAACAAAGACGCATACACCACAATGTTCATTGCAGCTCTATTTATAATAGCCAGAAGCTGGAAAGAACCCAGACGCCCTTCAGTAGATGAATGGATACAAAAATTGTGGTACATTTACACAATGGAGTACTACTCAGCTATCAAACAATGACTTAATGAAGTTCTTAAGAAAATGGATGCATCTAGAGAATATCATCCTGAGTGAGATAACACAGTCACAAAAGAACAGACATATTATGTAGTCACTGATAATGGGATACTAACCCCAGAAAGCTCTGAACACCCCCAGAAACAACACACAGCCTGTGTGAAGTTCAACAAAAAAAGAATAGATTTTAATTAAAATAGAACTGCATCACATCCCCCTTTTCTCCCTACAGCCCCACCTAGTTTCTCTCCTATCCCCTCAAATTAATAGCCTCTTTTCCTATATTATTGTTACATATATACATATGTGTATGTATATGTACCCACAAATACTTAATTACAACCTTAAAAAATGTCTTTTATGAAAAATGCAGTAAGTTTGTACATTTGTCTTTGTTTTTTAAAATAAAGTAAAAAAAATATTCTGCAAACCTAATCCAAGAAAACTTCAAAATGATTATTCATCATGAAGAAGTAGACTTCATCTCAGGGTTGCAAGGGTGGTTCAATATATGTAAATTCATCAATGTCATCCACTATATAAACAAACTCAAAGAAAAAAAAACCACATGATCATCTCTCTAGATGTTGAGAAAGCATCTGACAAAATTCAACACCTCTTCATGTTAAAAGTCTTGGAAGGTCATGAATTCAAGGCTCATACTGAAACATAGTAAAGGAAATATACAGCAAACCAGTATTCAACATCAAACTAAATGGAGAGGAACTTAAAGCAATCCCACTAAAATCAGGGACTAAAGAAGGCTGCCAACTTTCCCTACCTATTCAACACAGTACTGAAAGTACTAGCCAGAGCCATCACACAGCAAAAGGAGGTCAAAGGGACACAAATTGGAAAGGAAGCCATCAAAATAGCATTATGTGCAGATGATACAAATTGGAAAGGAAGAAATCAAAATATCACTATGGGCAGATGATATGATAGTATACTTAAGTGACCCCAAAATTTCCACCAGAGAACTTTTACAGCTGATAACAACCTCAGCAAAGTGGTTGGATATAAAATTAACTCACGCAAATCAATAGCTTTCTCTACTCAAATAACAAGCAGACTGAGAAAGAAATTAGAGAATCGGCACCCTTCACAATAGTAACCAAGAATATAAAATACCTTGGTGTGACCCTAATCAAGCAAGTTAAGGTTCTATATGACAAGAACTTCAAGTCTCTAAAAAATGAATATTGAAGAAGACCTCGGAAGATGAAAAAATCTCCTCTGCTCATGTTTTAGAAGAATCAACATAATAAAAATGCCATCATGCCTAAGGCAACCTACAGATTCAATGCAATCCACATCAAAATCCCAACTCAATTTTTCATAAGAGTTGGAGAGAACAATTTGCAAATTCATTTAGAATAATAAAAATCCTAGTGTAGCAAAAACCATTCTCAATAATAAAGAAAACTTCTGGGGGAATCACCCTCCCTGACCTCAAGCTGCTTTACAGATCAATAGTGATAAAAAACTGGATGGTATTGGTATAGAGAAAGGAAGGTAGATTAATGGGATAGAATGGAAGACCCAGAAATGAACCCACACACCAATGGTCACTTGATCTTTAACAAAGGAACTGAAAATATTCAAGGGAAAATGGACAGCTTCTTCAACAAGCGGTGTAGGTTCAACTGGCAGTCGGCATGCAGAGGAATGCAAATTGATCATATTTTATTGCTTTGTACAAAGCTCAAGTCCAAGTGGATCAAAAACCTCCACATAAAACCAGGTACATTGAAACTAATATAAGAGAAAGTGGGAAAGAACTTAGATCTCATAGGCATGGGTAATTTCCTGAACAGAACACAAATGGCTTATGCTCTAGATCAAGAATCAACAAATGGGACCTTATGAAACTGCAAAGCTTCTGTAAGGCCAAGGACACTGTCAAAAAGAAAAGACGGCAACCAGCATATTGGGAAAATATTTTTACATCTGAAAGACAGCTAGTATAAAATATATACAAAGAACTTAATAAGTTAAACTCTAGAGAATCAAATAATCCTATTAAAATGGGGTACAGAGCTAAACAAAGAATTGCAACTGGAATATTGCAAAGGAATATTGACTGGCTGAGAAGTACCTAAAGAAATGCTCAACATCCCTAGTCATCAGAGAAATGCAAATCAAAACAACCTTAAAATTCAACCTCACAACAGTCAGCATGCCTAAGATCAAATCTCACATGACAGCAGATGCTAGCGAGGATGTGAAGAAAAACTGTTGGTGGGATCATAAACTGGTACAAACACTCTAGAAATCAGTCTGGCAGTTCCTCCGAAAACTGGACATAGTACTATCTGAGGACCCAGCTATACTACTCCTGAGCATATACCCCAAAAAAAAGCTCCAACATCTAACAATGATACATGCTCAACCATGTTTATAGCAGCCTTATTTATAATAGCCAGAAGCTGGAAAGAACCCAGATGTCCTTCAACAAAGAAATGGATACAGAAATTGTGGTACATGTACAGAATGGAGTACTAGTCAGCTATCAAAAATAGTCACTTCATGAAATTCTTAAGCAAATGGATGGAACTTGAAGCTATCATCCTGAGTGAGGTAACCCAGTCACAAAAGAACACACATGATATGTACTCACTTATAACTGAATACTAGCCCAAAAAGCTTGAAATGTTCAATAAATCATCCACAGAACTTATGAAGCTCAAAGAGAAGGAAGGCCAGAAAATGGATGTCTTGGCTTTTCTTAGAAAGAAGAACAAAATATTCATGGGAGGAAGTAAAGGGACAAATAGAGGAGCAGAGGTTGGAGAAAGATCATCCAGAGACTGCCTCACCTGACGATACACCCCATATGCACCCAATAAACCCAAGCACTATTGCTAATGCCAAGTAGTGCTTACTGGCAAAAACCTGATATGGATGCCTCCTCAGAGGCTCTGCTAGAGCCATAGTGATACCTAGGAGGATACTTGCAGGTGACCATCAGACTGAACATGAGGACCCCAATGAAGAAGCTAGAGAAAGGACTAAAGGAGCTGAAAGGGTCTGCAACCCCATGAGAAGAAAAAAATAATCAACTAACCAAACCCACCACAGCTCCCAGGGACTAAAACAGCAACCAATGAATTCTCACAGAAAGACCCATGGCCCCAGTTGCTTATACAGCAGAGGATAGCATTTTATGACATCAATGGGAGGATAGGTCATTGTTCCAGTGAAGGTTCTTTTCCCAGTGTAGAGGAATTCCAATTTGCTGAGGTGGGAGAGAGTGCTTGGGAGAGGAAGCAACTTCATGGAGGCAATAGGAGGGGAAGGGTGATGGGATTGTGGAAAGTTTTAACATTTGAAATGTAAATACAGAGAATATCCAATAATAAAAAAATGGGGGGGGAGAAGAAAAAACAAAACAAAAACAAAACCCCACCAACCTATACAACTATATTATATATATAATATACATATATTTATATTAATATATATGTAGAGAACCTAGTTTAAACCCATGCAGGCTCACTGATTCTCTGTTGAGACTTTTTGAGCCCCTAAGAGTACTGCTTAGTTAGTTCTGTCGACTGTCTTAGCTCTGAGTTTTAAATAGGCAGGAACCTGAGTTGTATTAGCTTCACATGTCTTATCTTCTCTGTATCTACCACCTCTACAACTCTTATCTTGACCATCCAGCTGAAAATGTTCCTTTGTCTTGAGCTCACAAGCCTGAACAACTATGTTGGAAGACCACATTGCCCTCCATTATCTACTACTTGAATGGCTCATCATATCACTATATTCTTCCTGTCCCTAATTCCTTGTGCAACATTGGTCTCATCAAGTCACACTTCTTTATTATCATTTTTATTGGATATTTTCTGTATTTACATTTTGAATGTTATCCTTTTTTCTCCCACTCTCATCCCCCCTCTCCTTCCCCTTGCTTCCATGAGGATGACACCTCTCCCAACCACCCACTCCCACTTCAGTGCCTTGGCAGTCCCCTAAACTAGGAAAACTCGCCTTCACTGACCTCTCCTCCCAGTGAAAAATATGTTGATGGTTTTAAAACCATGCGTCACAGAAATTCAGAATGTTACCATGTCATGAAGGAGAAATGAAGAAGCAAACACTAAGTGGATGAGCCCCAATACTCTCCAGGTCCCCTTCAACTGGAGTAGTGTCTTCTGGGTCCTTCATCTTTGAGAATTCTGAAGTAAATCTGGAAAACACTTTCGTCTTAAAACGTATTAGCCACTGGGCTATAATATGTCTAACATTCTTTCTACCCATTCTAAGATTCTTTTAAAATGACCTTCCATGTGTGCATTCTAAGTTTGCCAAAGTCTTCTATATCACTTAATGTAAACATCCCAACTTTTCTTCTCTTGTACATCTACACAACCTCATTACAAGCATGGTCTCTCAGTTATGTCAGCCATGTGCTTTACACAATGACTAGGTGCAATGCTAACCCAAAAAAAACAATATAGGAAACATCAGCTCCCTCCTACATACCAAGAAACCTCGTGAGGGATTATCAGAGCCAAGTTGAACCTATAACATATTTATCATCGTTCCAACATCCAAGTCTGCTTCTTTAGTGCATGTATTCCTAGTTAGACTCATCAGCCAAGCAAATACCATAAAAATCATCCCAAGACACACATTAGGCTTTCCTGTTTCCTCTATGGCCCAAATTGCATCATGAACATGACTTTATGGTTCTCCCTCTATGATGTCTCTATTCTTTTGTTGTGTCTTTTTTGTGTCCTCACCTTCAAGTGCTCATCATTATCATCTACCTCATCTACTGCAGTACCCTGACATCCCTTTCCAGGCCTCTATTTTTCTAATATGAAGAATTGTTTCTATTATTTCCTCTGCTTATGAGTACTTTATCAATACCAAATACCTACTGCACATGACTCTCATACTAATTCATTAGCCAAGGTTGATGATCATCAATGCATGTATTCTACACACTCAGCTTCGCATCCCAACATACACCCAGTCATCAAACTATAATCCAAGTGCGAAATGTCATCTAGGATACTTCTCAAAGCATCTATTCCCAGATGCTCTTGGCAAATATTCTTATGTAGTCTTTAATAATCTTCCAAACAATTAAAGGAACTCCAAGGAATTTACATAAATTTTAAAGTATTCCAGTTTGAAACCATTGGCCTACTTCCAGGGCCAGGACTGTATCTTTCCTCAAAGGCTGTTCAAAGATTCATACTTCTGTGCCTTCTCTCCAAAATGTTGAATCTGCTATGCCATTCCCTGAAAAATAAAATAAACTATAACTAAAAGCTTTTCTCCTTCAGATGCCATTTAGACACCACAATCAATCACTCATTTTATTCTTGCATCAACACTCTTCCAGTATTCCACAATTATATGTTTATTGTAAAATATTGTCATTTCATATCATAGTTTTGTGCCTGCCTCTGCCTCTTAGGTTTTATTCAAATGAACTTTTTATTCACCTGTCTATAACCAAGCTATAATCTTCATAAAATATGCTTAAAAATGGCATAAGCTAATAATGATACGTCCTCAATTTAAATAAGTAGTCATAATTTAATTTAATTACTCATCCCATACCAAGAAAATCAGGTCTCTAATTCAACATAGAGACAAACATTTTCTTTATCATCTTGTATCTTTTCTCTCCAAACAAGAGAAAAGTCGTTATTCAACGAGCCAACCAGGTTACAGCTTTGGTATAGCCACATTTGCCCTTTATCTGAGCCATGAAGGGAACCCTGGGAGTACCCTACAAAGATATTTAACCTCAACAGCATAATGTCTGTGTTGAGGACTGCTCAGTTCTCCCTTCAGCAAGCCAGCTGAGTAGCAGGAATTTCTGGCTGCCAAAATTTGCCAGCCTCTAAGACAGAGCCTAACAAAATACCACTTATCACTTTCTCCTCCCACTTCTTCATACTACACTGGAGGCACAAAGCCAAGCAAACAAATCTGCAGAAACACACCTTGTGAACAACCAAAGGTGCCCTGAACTTGGTTCTATTATTACTAGTGTAAGTCCCTAACCGTGACTGCTCCCTAGCTTTGGATGATAATTTATGAGACGTATAAAGTAATGGGCTATCAAGAGAAAATGTTGCATTTCCTAAGTTCCCCAGTTATGCACCCGTGTGATGGACTGCAATAACTCCAAGAAAGATTTTTGTCTTTAGAGTAAATAATGCATTTTTCCCCAACTCTCAAAGCCTATATTTAAATGATTATTCATAGGTGCTATGGGGAACTTAAAGCTTTAGCTTGGCAAATCCCCATGTAAAACGGGTAATGTTTCAAAAGCCTTGTTTATGTGTCACCTGCCCAGAAACTCATCATTGCCTCTTACATTATGCTCCGAATTCCCAGGCCAACCTCCGAAATCTATTTATCCCATTATGCACCTGAAGGGTATTTTGTGACACTGACTCCCGTTTATAATAGTGTTCCGTTGAGGAATTGTCCCCTAAATTCCCAGTCTAGTGGCATGTAGATACATTTCTACTTGCATTCAGTGGTGCGTGGGAAAAATATGAAGCTAAGCACAAGAAGTAATCTTTTTATTCTTAAATATGCATTCCATAAATTACCTTCTCTAAATGACCATTGTCTGTTAGTGGTAAACAATGGTAGCCTGTACTAGAGAGAGAGGTTTTCTGGATTTGAAGCATCTCATATACTGACTGTTACCAAGATGAAACATAGGCTTGCTTATAAGATTTGACATTGAACCTGAAGCTGTCTGACCTCTTATCTTTATTCACATTGCTTCCTTAAATGTATATTATCACTAGCATTCTGCAAATGCATGCATCATAGAAAACATTTTTCTGTCTTAAAGCAATTTAAAGCCAAATATATTTACAGCTTTGAAATATAAAAGTATTTAAATTAAAAGAAATACTTTTTTAATGGTAATTGAAATGATTTTTAAATCTCATTTATTTTGTCAATTGGTTCTGCTTAAAAGTCTTCAGCCCAGTTCACTCTCACTTAGCTGTGCTAAGGAAGGGGGATCAGTGGCCTGGATAATCTAAAACAGCAGACAATTTTAAAAGCCCTTGTATTTGGCTCAGGCATACTTCACAATAAAACGCTGATTATCTACATTAATGAAAGGAAGAACAGACACCTTGAGAAAGATGCAACATTAAGGTAGGTCTGCTGAGCTGGCTTCAGGCACTCCCAAGGAAGGGGATCATAATGAGTAATGAAAGAAGAAAAACAGGGTCCCAGCTGCTGCCGATAGAGATAATCTATCCACAATATAAACACATAGAGACAATATCCATGTGGCCACCCAGAATAACGGTAGTTATTGGTAGAAGCCTAGGGTTATGTTCAAATGTCCCCATGTCAAAAGGATTGGTGCCCATGTTGCCCTAAACAGTATAAGAATAGATTATTAAGAAACATATTCTTAAGGTTCATTGGGTAAGGGTACCTACCAATCATCAAGTTTGATGACTCAAGTTACATACCTGTGACCTACATGATAGCAAGAGAGAACTAACTCTTACAAGTTGTGCTCTGACCTCCAAGGCATGAAAATGTGCACACACACACACACACACACACACACACACACACACACACACACACACACACAGGCATGAATGTATATGCACCAATAAATAAAATATAACTCTTCTTTAAAGAACTCGATTGATATTAAGTAGTTAAAATGCGACTTTTGAAGGTTTTCTTCATACCAGAACCAAGATGTGCCCATCACTACTAAGTTCCCAGTGACCCTCTTGAAATAGTAACACAGAGGACAAACCAGAAAGCGGCTGTGTGACGGAGCAGAAAATCCAAGGCTTGAAAATCAAAACACCTGGACCCTTGTCCTCTGCATCTCTTTATTCATGCCAAAGTGAGATGTGCATTCAAGCAAAGAGAACAGCATGTGCAAAGGTACAGAGGCATGAAGGTCATGATATTAAAGAAAAAGTACACATGCAGCATTCTGGTTAAAAATACAGTACCAGTAGAAGACAGTAGACTTGTAAGAGAGAGTGGTGAGATCAGAGGGGCATGAAAAGGAAGGAAGGGGACTAAGAAGAGACTACATATTTTTAAGCTAATGGGAAAATAAAAATAATGAAGAAAGGGGTGCAATAAAAAAGGTTTGCATGAGTAAGTGAGTGATGTGGTCATAAGAGGAGGGATTTTTGCATGCACTTCATGCTGCTGGCTCTGGGATCTATTGGTTCTCTAACAAAGGTTGCAGTATCATATAATATTGTGCATCTGTGAGATGGGGAAGTCCAGGAAGGGATGAGCAACTGATAGTTTCTCTCTCTGATCAGCGCTGGAATGGATCCATTCAAATAAGCAAATGCAAGTCTTAACTGAAGGATTTATTGCTGACGAAAAATTCATGAGCAAATGTGGAGCAATACATAGAACCCATACTTCAAATAAATTATGGAGATACCATGACTTGTTTCTTGTTTCTCAAGGTTAAATACTGTGACTCTCATTTAGCTTTCTGTATAACATCCTTGCTGTTACCATAAAAGATAAACAAGGAAATGGGGGCATGGGAATAGTTAAAATGCAGAAAATACTGTATCTTATCTGGAACAAAATGTGTGTAAAAAAGATATTTATAAGTATCTTAATCGATCTAAATCTGTTTTTAAATCATTGCTACACTGATACAAAACAAAACTGTGTGCCTATACTTCTGTGGCTGTTACAGAGAGACTGAAAATGTATACTCCAAATTTTAAGATCCTTGCCTGGTAAATATTCAGTTGAGTGTTTGTTATATGTTTTACATGTTCTACAGTTATGTTATTCATAGAATATAAGATCAGTGAGCTCTTTCAGACCTAGAAACCATCAACACCTCCAAGTTGGTTTCTCCACATTGGACATTTCACCTTCTACTGCCAGACTGTCAAAAGTTCCATTGATTATATATTTTCCCATCTTTGTTCCTTCAGGCTACTGGAGTAGAACACCACAGTCTGACTGCCTTAAATATCTGAGGTCTGGGTACCAGCTTGGTAAGACTAGAGCCAAGATTTCCTCCTGGTTCTAGGGTGGGCTCATCACTTATAAAGTGCACCCATATGTTAATGCATGTTTATAAAGACTTATACATACATGAATATTATATTAAGGTCTGTATTTATGTTAATAAAGATTTCAAGTTCAAAATAGAGAGGAGCATGCATATTTAATTCTTTTCCCTCCTGCACTCCATTGCAATGACAGTAAAGAAGAGATCCACAACTGAGCTTACATCAAAAAGGCCCCAATAGAACACCACATCTACTCAAGTAGTTCTAGAAAATAAAAATAAAATAGGACCAGCTTGTCAGAAAACCTAAGACAAAGTACTCAAATATAGACTCTAGAGTAAGCCTGAGAAAACTGGGAAGCTTCTGCTTGACAACCTCCTAGGTAGCCATCACCTGAAAATTAATCCAGGGACCATCTGTGTCCACTGAGGGTTGGCTGGGCTCATCTCCTCCATCAACAAGACAATGCTATCTTTACCCCAAGTTCATGTGAAGAGATGCTTCACGAGAGTGACAAATGTGACCAGAAAGGATTCTAACATACATAATGGGGCAAGAAAGGGAGAGAGACCGAGACAGAGACCGAGAGACAAAGAGACTGACAGAGAGACAGAAAGAAAGAGACAGAGACAGACAAGGGCAGAAACAGAAAGAGAAAGAGGCAGAGAGAAGAGTACAGAGGGAGAGAGAGGGCAACACAAACGTAAACACAAACTTTTAAAACCTTTGCATCTGGTGATCTGTAATTAAAATCTTGGCTTTATCTCCCATATAAACTTTCCCATCTATGAGGATTGACTGTAGATCCCTCAACTAGTAAACAGAACTCTGTGCCCTTGCAGCCACCAGTTTGACACCACTTTAGTTTAAAGGAAGTCTGAATATGTCCCCTCTTAATAAGCAATAGTTCACCATACGATCTTCAGCCACTGGATGAAAACAATCAATATGAAAGAGAAGAAGAAAAATAAGTAAAAAATAGGGAAGCAGTATAAGATTGTCCTCATCTATAATTCCAGCTGTCGGGAGGCTGAGCCAGAAGAGCCATGAACTCCATGTAGCAAATTTCAAGTTAGCCAAAACTACACAGCGAAACTGTCTCAAAAAGTCTCAAAAACGATACCAAACATGTACGTGTGCATGTGTGTATGTATGTATATATATGGATTTTATTTCTTTTACACTTTTAGAGATTTTTGTCTCTTCTCTTTTCTATTTTATTTTGTTTCCATGTTTAGTTTTTTATTTATTTTACCTTTTGTAAATAGACAGTTAGAGTTACATATATGTGTTGACCCGTGGCGCTATGACCTGCGAGTATTTCCTGGATGAACCTGCTCCTTTAAATAGGTACATTTTTAACACGAAAACTTTAAAATGTATATTCTTGGCAGCTTTGAAAGACAGAACACTCATCTTCCAAATACATTTGCTGTGCTATATGCAAAAGTGTATTTTTCCTGCTTAAGTAAGTCTTCATGATACTGACCATCACTTCCACTGTCTTCTTAGCCCTAACCTCTGCCACCACCGTTCCCCTCCCCTAAAAGTTTAGTTGTTTTAGAGCATTGTGAAGACAGGCAACATCCTTTTTCTACACACATCCCTTTTAATTGAGTACATCATTGTCCACGTCTACCCCTGATGACACAATGCTTTTCTCCCCCCCCCCCCTTTGAAGGCTGCATGATATTTCATTGTGTAAGGTACCAAGTGTTCCTAGCTATAAATGCAGCTAAATTCCTAATGCAGCTAGAGGACATTCATGTGAAAGAAAAGGTTAAGGAAGTAACTCTGAGAAGAAGCAGAAAATATAAGAAAGAGTTCTCTATTGCTCTTAGAATAAAGTAAACAACAGATAGGAAAAGTGGGAGGGGGCATCGTGTAATATCAGATTAGTAAGTTTGCCTGTGAGACATCTGAGGCCCAAAGAATCTAGTAATGCAGTGCTGCATAATCAATACTTAAATCCTGATATCGTCCTGAAGAGTCAGTCAGTCTCCTGAACCCAAGGGTGAATTCCCATCACCACTATAAGCAAAAACCCAGTGACTTGTTTTCTAATTTCTGTCTCCTAATCAACTCTTTGCATCTGGTATCTGGTTGGTGAGTTGCATCAGCTGATGAGCCATTTTTTCCCTACACCTACATTATTTTCTATTGTTAATCTCATGGAATGGTAGGAAAATAAAGGTATGCTGAGATTTTTATTGATCTCAAGTTTGAGACTAAAAGAATGAAATTATGTCACTGTGTGAATCTGAAACATGACACACAGGTTCACCTTTTGAACACTCAGTCCCCAGCTACTGGTAGTTTGTTTTTTACTTAAAGGTTGTGGAATATTTCAGGGGTGTGGCTTGGCTGGTAGAATCACAGTCGCTAAGGATAAGCCTTTGGAAGTCATATATACCCGTGGTTTCTATCCAGCAATCTCTGCTATCTGGCTAGCAGCCGTGTGAATATATCTTCACTGTAACTGGGGCTGCTATGCTTTCTCCACCAGGATGGACTGAAATCTCTCTGAAACCATGATTCAAAGGAAAGCTTTCCCTGCTTTGGTTGCTTGTGTCAGGTATTTTGTTGCAGAAAAGCAAAGTTGATATGGCAGACTATTGGTTAAACTGTGGTATATTTCATGTGAAAATCCCGTTCTTCTTCTTTCAACTGATATTAGAGGTAAATACTCTAAAATTGTTTCCCTTTTTCTTTCTTGGGTGATCTTAACAAAGAACAAATCTATCTGGATTGTTCCAGAAAGTAAAAAACACAAGGATAGCCATTCACCTAACCCCAAACAGGATACTTAATCCACATTAATTGATAGTGGGAAACAAAAGAAATGGTTGAATTTGGTTGAGCAGAAACAGCATGGGGAAAACAGAGCCTGCGCTGGCATTTACAACAGGCAAGTGAGATGTGTCCCCTGTATGAGCTCAAGTGAGTTTTTAGAAGGACTGGGAAAGAAACAGCCATTATTGAACCATTGTAAACATGGCCTAAACCCTACTTATATAAGTGCCTTACTCATTCTCCTGCTTGTTAAATGTAAACATAACTTCAAATCTCTTAACTGTACAATTGTATTTTTGATGAATCAAACAAAAAATTGTCAAAAAAAACCTGTTTCTGCAACCCTGATTAATGTCACCATTAAATCAAAATTAAGTACAACTTGGATACAGGGCAGCATGAAAGGCTCACAATGACATTCATAAACCAGGGTCCTTTGCCTCCTTTAGAACCACTAACCCCAGACCCATTAGGAAACCATAACGGTGTAGTTTGGACTCTGCCTAGGACCTGAGGGGTTTTACAGATCACATTTACTCCTTAAACACCTTCTCCAAAGTCACCCACAGTCACAAGCTTCTAAGAGCCATTGACTCAGGTTCTAAATGTCACTTTCATAGTTCCTCTGTGACATGCAGAGGAAATGAACACTGAGCTGCCCCCCAGCTTTGTGCCCTACCTGCCATCTAGCCCAAAAGAGTACACACACTCAGCTTCCTAAAGGGTTAAAACTCTTGGTGAGTTTTCTATGCATGAAATGATGCCAAGCCTTACTTGTGTATGTAAAATGATTGTCTGCATTTTCCTCCCTGTCTCTTTACTCCAACAAATGCAGTTTATAGGTCGTGCAATGTTCTTTACAACTCACCTAAAATGCATAATTTCTCTCCTGCTTATACCACTTATTTATTATTTATTTATGAGGTTTATATTGTCCCTTCCTCCAAGAGGCCCAAGGCACTGCACAGCAAACCATTATATAATACACGTTAAACTCTTCTTCAAAACCATAAACAGTGAAGTGGCCAGAAGAGAAGCAGAAGGGATAAGAGGCCCGGGAGGAGGGCCATGGTTCTGGTGAAATACATACATAATCAAGTCAGGATATAATGAGAAGGGTGGTCAGAAGGCCAGGCCCTGAGCTTCTCCACTGGCCCCACCTGCAAAGATTCTGAACCTGCCCTCTGTTCCACACCAAAGCTTCCTAATATCTCAATTTTGAGTGCAGGAATGCGACGGAGCTCCCAAGACAATGAGAACAAATACACCCACACAGACAGCCATGTTTTGAAAACTGGCAAAAGGGCACACATGGCAATGTTTCGGAGCAAAGTCACTGGAATGCTAAATTGTGTTTTCCAAATGCCACCCTCATTCAGCCCTCCTTTGTGCTCAATGGCTGTGACTTTCAAAGGTCCCATAGACTGAGGTGTAACCCAAAGTCCAAGATTTCCAGACTGACCTCGGCTTTGAAAGTCAGGCTAGCTTGACCAGACTAAGTCCATCTGGACTTTCTGCATCTTTAATTGAAGTGATGACGGATGCGGAGACAAAACACCCTCTCAGAGCACATGCTCAAAGAAACAATCAAGAACAAGAAAGGAGTGAGTGGTGTGTAGCTTATAATCAGAGCTATGAAGATTCTCACTAAATGAAGCAGATCGTTTTGCTCTGCTCTCGAGTACAAGCTGAGGTGAGCATGGCCCAAAGAGAAAGATAAACAATGGCATTGGTGCCGATAGGAATATTTGTGGTTGTGGTCCTGAACACCATGAGCCAGGCATTCTAGTGCTCCCCTTATATAAGCTTATCCAGACCACATCTGAGGAGTGACCATGGCTACTTCATATTCTATAATTAAGGAAGCTGAGGACTGCGTATTTCATCTACCCTTGTTATGCCAAGAAGCATTTAAAGTAAAACTCATACCCAGCCCTTCTAAGGTAGAACAAACAAGCACAGAAAAGTCACTCGGTGAGTTGAAAAAGGTAACCGGATGAGGATTGAACACAGTGCGTTGGTCAAGTTCCCCAGTCTAGAATCTATTGATAAAGGGTTAACACACCACAGCCAGGCAGGGGCAACAAACAACAACTTTAACATAAAGCAGAACCAAGCCCAATTCAGAAGAGCACAGGAAAGACTGCCTCCAGACAGACCTAAGGACAGGTAGTCTGGCTAAGGTAGCCCTAGGTCCTTGGAACTGTATTTGGTGACTGAAGCCCACTGTACACTTGAAAAACTAATTGTGTGCTTATACCAAGTTATCTATAGACTTTTACAGTGGTTGACCCTCAGCAATCCTTCTGTCCCTTACTCTAAATATGATCATACCTAGAAGACACATTAATGCAGAACACTTACAATACATGACAGTTCTGTAGTATATGCTATAATCATCCCCCATTTTATAAAGTGCAGAATGTTAATAGAATTTGGTCTGAAATTGTTCATAAACATAGAAAATTGTAACCTTGTTTAATATGTAAACAGATGCAAGCCCTCTCGGGAAGGAGTGTGTAGTTATGACAACTACCTGAGGCTTGGACAATCTTAGCAGTCAAGAATGCCGTCAGCCACAAGCTGCTAACTACTCAGACATGCCCAAATCAGGCAAGTGCTGAGTGTTACTAGACTATTTCTGTACATTGCTTCCTTTTTCTGTCTTTAAATACTGACTATAGTCACATCACTATGTGTAGTTTGGTTTTCTTTTTTTTTTTTTTCTTTTTTTTTTTTTTTTTGGTTTGTTTGGGTTTTTTGTTTGTTTGTTTTATTTTCTTTTAATCTTAACTGGATTGGGGAATGATCCAATTTGTAAGTCATTTCTTTTCTCAAATAAACTCTGTTAAAATTGATCTGTCTAAAGTTTTCCTCCTTAACTGCTGTCATGAGAGCTAAGGTCTGAAGTACTTACACAGGAAGCCCAGGAACATTAAACACAGTTTTGAAGGACCCATCCATTGATATTTGCAGCATGTGGGGTCATGGGTGAATTCTCTATCAAATTTGAGCTCTATAGACTTGTGTTTTGAGACTCTTTACATTATTTGAACAACTATTTACTAGACAGAATCTAAGGAAGGATTAAATAAAAATAACTCGTTTAAATCTAACTAGATTTTTGGGGCTGGAGAAGCTGCTTACTCATTAAGAATACTGACTTCTCTTCCCCCAGGACATGGGTTCAATACTCAGTTCCCATGTGGCCACTCATAAATGTAACTTCAGTTCCAGGGAATCTAATGGCCTCCTTTGGACACCAAGGACACATACAATATACTGACAAACCAGCAGACCAAACATCCATACATAAAATAGCAACAACAACATCAGCAACAAAAAAGTTTAAGAAGGTATTTTTGTAATAAACAAGTTTGAGGTTGTACTTTTAGGCGTTCTCTAG
The DNA here is from genome assembly GCF_963924665.1 of Micromys minutus. Classification (NCBI taxonomy): domain Eukaryota; kingdom Metazoa; phylum Chordata; class Mammalia; order Rodentia; family Muridae; genus Micromys; species Micromys minutus. The sequence continues at coordinate 11,709,521 of NC_137969.1, forward strand.
GTAGTTATATTGCCAGCGTAAGTATAAAAAATGAATAACATTTTAATAAGATAATTTTGTAGTGACTATGAGCCTTAATTGCCATCATGCCCGAAACACCAAGACCAGATGGACTTTTATACTGATTGGCTATTTTTATTGCCTAAAACTTTTAATTGTTTGAGTTTGATAAGATTTTCTCATAGCTAGTACTGAGAAAATAAGGGAGAGTACTTTAATTTCTTATTACATTTTCCTAGCATCTATCATAATATTCTCCCCAATAGGTTACATCCACTCAGGAGTCTCCAATATACTATCCTTGGCGCATCAAGTGGCCTCGCTGTGGTTACAATAGCAAAAATGTTGGAGAAAGAACACAGAGGAGCTGGAGAGATGATTCATTGGTTAACAGCATTTGCTGTTCTTCTCGAAGATGGGTTAAATTCCCAGCATCCCAGAATAGTCACAAACATCTGTAACTCCAGTTCTGGGAGAGTCTAAATGCCTTCTTATTACCTCTGGGCACCAGGCATGCATGTGGCTGCTGCACATTCCCTAATGCAGGCAAAACACACATGTACACAAGATAAAAAATCAATAAACCTAAAAGTTGAAGATCTAAAGAATCATATAATATATTGACACTGTCAATTCTGAAGCCAACACTGAAACCAAACAAGCACGTCACAGTGGTCACCAGGTAGCCATGCTAAGGTTGAAGGGAGCTTTCAAAACTAATAAGCTAACAAAGAAGGAAGACTTGAAATCAATAAAAATTTTCACCCAAAGCTCTCTCTAGACAAAGAGAATTGAAATCTAGTTTAAATGTAAATAACTACAACCTAACTGAAGAGTGTTTTCTTTAAAAAATAGTTTTTATTTTTTTAAAATCACAGTAGAGTGCAATGTATTTGGCTCATACCCATTGTCCCATGGCTCCAGAATATTTCTCTTAAACCCATGTTCTCTTCTTCTGTATATATCAGGTAGATAAACAGCTCCTATCAATTCCAATCAGTGTCCGTAATATATTCATGAGCAACTTTTCAGTTGGCTTATATTTAAGACAAAAACGAATAAAGAACAAAACTGATTCTTCTTTCCTTCGAAGCTTCTGACTCCAGGTAGAGCCTCAAATAGATGTGGGTCTTGGGAGTTCTTGCCAATCTTTGCTGAAATGCTGACCAGTTCAACCTTGAGCTGGTTATGTACAGTAAGCAGAGCTACTGAGAGGTCTGTGGGTATAACATCCCTGTCTGAAGACACTAAAATTAGAACGTTTTGGGCATTCTCAGAAGCCAGGCTGTCAGTCAATCAGAGACTCCAAACTCGTTGACTGAGTAAGGCAGCTGTTGATCTATGCCCATGTAGTGTTTGCTCTGTCACGTCTTTCTTCTATAATCATTGTCATCTATAATCATTGCTCACATTGCTGGGTGGAGCTTTCTCAGTATGTACTCCTCCGGGATTTTACCTTTACTCAGATAAACTCTAATAAGTTTCATTTGCCCAAATTCTGTTCATTTCCTTATAACAAGAAGAAGAAAGGGGCAGGACAAATAGACTTGTGGTCAAAAGTAATAGCCACTGTTATGGGAGACCTGGGTTTAGTTCCCATCATTCACATGATGACTCACAGCTGTCTGAAGTTCCAGTTCCAGAAGACCTACAGGCAGAGGCATGTAAATGGTGCCTAGACATGTCTGTAGACAAAGCACCCACATACACAAAATATGAAGGGATTAAAAAATTGAGGGAATAAATAATTTTTCAAATTCATCAAGGTAGGAAGAAGTAGATGTGGGTCCTGAATCTATAAAATCTTGTTAAAGAGCACATCATCAAAATCACGATGCTCTGTGCTTCCAGAACCTAGCACTACTCATGCTGTTCCAAAGAAATGACACCTTTCACCTAAGCTGGTGGACCTCCCTTCCAAAAAGAAAAGGAATGAAGATCATTTCCTTTGCCTTGAGAAAGAGACACCCTTTCTGTAACCTACCTTACCAGGTGAGAATTATCTAGAATTGAAGACCATTTAATGGTAATGTGGCACAGAATCGCTGCTGGCCAAAGCCTTCTCAGACATCCCTTCAAAGGATCTTTACATCATAGCGTTCATCCCCCCATGGAGATGTCTTGCATATGGCAGTCATATCAAGAGCATCAGAGGCTCCTGCTCTCCTTTGAAGGTCTGGAATTAAAAGCTGGGGACTAAAGCAGCCTTGGCTCTGCAGAGGTGGACCTGTCCTCTGTCACTCTTCCTAGAAAATGTCCCCCATTCAAATGCTCCCTTCTCATTCTTTACACTTTGTCCTGTGAAGCTTTCTAGTCTTTCACATAACTCCTCCTAGCCACTGATGGGAAGCCCAGACTTTAGACAATAAGAAAGTATTGCATGAAAAATGACCTGTTTCATTTATGTGTTGGTTCCAGGAAGGAAGTCCCATGTAATGAGCAGAAATCTGATCTCTGGATCTTTTTTTTAAAGAGCAGCTCAAATTCAGGGTGTCAGCCAAGCCCTGCTGCCACTAGCTCCATAACTACACAGCCTTTCTGGCCTCTTCTCAGTGTCCCCTGGTGGTGAACAATGAATCTTGGAGTTTCTTCACTTACAGCTATGTCACTCCAATTTCCATATTTATTGCCACATGGAGTTCTCCAGTGTCCCTCTCTGTGTCCAAACTTCCTTCTTTGGATGAGGCCATCAGATGCTACCTGACCAGCGCCCTACCATACCCAGTACAACATAGTTAACTATATTTTCAAATAGCTAGTACGGGCCTCTGGGACAATCAGAGAACAAATTTTAGTTGCTTAAGCCTCACAGCTTGGCATCATGGAAAGTTACAGCAAGAAACCTTTTACCTTTGTTTAACTCAGGGTTTCCGCACACACTTCTTTGGCCATATAAATATTTTCACTGCAGTGGCTGTTCAGAATTCTTCATTGCACACCCACGGAATCAACTAATCAGGGCTGACAGAGGCTCACAGAGACTTAGATGACAACCAGGGAACCTTCATGACTCTGACCTAGGCCCTCTACATATATATTATCCTTGTGTAGTTTGGTCTAGTGAGACTCCTAAAAATGGATGTGGGGAGATGTCTCTCACTCTTGCTTACTCTTGGGACATTTTTCCTTTTACTGGGTTGCCCTGTCTACCCTTAATAAGAGGAGAGGTGCCTAGCCTAGTCTTATTCCAACTTTATATGCCATATTTGATTGATATCGCGAGAAGCCCGCCCCTTTCTGAAGGAAATTGAGGAGCAGATCTGGGGAAGCGGGGTTGAGGAAAGGAAGGAGGGAAAACTGAGATTGGATGTAATATAAGTGGTAAAAATAAACAAACAATGAAGAAAAGAATTCTTCACTGTTTGGCAAGACAGGAGGATACATGTGTTTTAGTAAATCCAAGTTTTCTGTGTGGGGTGGCAAATGGGGAATATTGTCACTTCATGAGTTTATCTGTAGGGGTTAGAGACTGGAGCTAAGACATGAAGCTCACCTGCACTTACCGGAAAGTTCATTTGTATCTGGGAGTGTCTTATTTCTCTCCTATGAACTAACCCGAGACATGGGTGACATGTTCAGGAAGTCACCCATTCCTGCTCTAATCTATGGCTCACTTGGAACAGAGCAGAGCTCATTTCCCAAGTACTGAGGAGCTCTTGGGAGAAATTTCCTCAACATTTTTCTAGCTAGTGGGGGAAACGACTTTTTTAAACACTTGGCAAATTTGTTCAAGAACCCAGTCGTGAAAGCAGCTCTCCGACCTGAACTTGACTTTTCAGAGAGCCCAGACCGGGTGGAAAGCAGCTGCATCCCATCCTTGCCCCTCACCCACCACTTCTCATGTCAGAGGGAGAGAAAAGTATGTGGCTTCTAAAAAGAGAAAGTTTCATTTATAGGCTTCAGCATTTTCTAGTTTTGTCTGTTCCCTTCACCCTCCTCCCAAGGAATATAGAGCCCGCCAGCATCCTTTCCAGCCCCATTGCGGGAGAAGATATTTCTCCTACCTTCTACTTGATAGGCAGCAGTGGCCGCTCCCCATCCGAACCCCACAGGGAAAGCCATGGCTACTGAGGTAGAATCATCAACCCCACTAACAGGAGCTAACCGGATTCCGGACTTTAGCCAGAGGACTTCAGCAGCTGTGGAGACTGGTGACCTCTCTCACCCCAGACCACAGCCTCAGACAGCACAAAAGGGACATAAAGAAGAGCTCAAGGCTGGAGGAGTCCGCTGAAGTGGCCACTACTGTGACAAGACTCTGGGTCTTGATGTTTGAGTTAAGGATTAGGCTTTCTCCGTTATTCTTAACAAACTTGAAGCATTTCAATTATCAATACCTTCATTTTGTCCACGTTAATCTTTTCTCTTTAATGGAGTGCATAGGCAGGGCTTGTAAATTACATAATTCGTCTAGGGTGTTCCCTAACCAATCCTGCCTTATCTCTGTGTGCGCTTGCGTGTATGTTTGAGGAAGAGGGTGCTGAAGGCATTAGTTTATGGTTTTCTGGCTGCTGCTATAACTATGAAAGAAGATGGTGACAATCCAAGCTCTAAGCTTTCATATGGTCTGTCTTGTCTTGTTCTCCCGATTCTCCCTAGGCCTCTCTTTCTGAAAGTACACAGCTACCTGTTTAACTGTGGGTTATTTCTACCAACGAACAGACCTTGAATGGGCGCAGCACAGAGATGTCCATTGCTACAGAAAGTTAATGATGCAGGAAGGCTATCCTTAGGGACTCTCCAAACTAACATCTCAACTTTTCTGTAAGACAAACACAATCCACAATTAAGTGTTTATTTTAAAGCATTCTTGTACAGCGATGAGCTAAACAATGAACACTTGTTCCATTTCTGCAGCTCTGAACGGAGCCAGTCTCTGTTTAGTAACAAGGACATAAAGAGGGAAGGGGAAAGGCTGGTCCTAAGAAGAAAGAAATGCTTAAATATGCACAGAGGATGAGGGGACCCATAAGGCACTTAAAATTACATACTTGGAGACATAAGCTTCAGCAAAGGAGGTGGAGCTATTTAATCCAAGAAATATTTAGTTCTGGAACAATCTGTAGAAACTAAATTTGGGGGGAGGGGTGTTAAATCCTTTCATTACGGAGCACTAGATGGCACTGTTGCAATTATTTAGGCTCACAAATGGGTTAAAACACAAAATAGAACAGCCCAGGATTTTCTGTATGTAGCTGTCCCTCCTGGCTCCTTAGGCTGTTCCTGGTTCCTCTCCAGACAGAAAAACACCATTCTCCAAGTTCTCCAACAGTCTCTAAAGATATTTTCCCCGTAAATGCACAGTTACTCTTCCTCAGTTCTGAAGCTATCATCACACAGATCGGGATCAGTCTCCTGCTTTTTAGGATAAACAACTCCTTATACTCAGGTGTAACTGAGACCTGGGGGGCGGGCAGGGGCTTTGTCACTAGTGTGTGATATATGGGCATATAATGAATTAGAAATTGAACCTGAGCTTTTTTAAAAACTGTTGTGTTGACTTCATTTACAACGGTGGAAACTGGATAAAGTGCCTACAATCCTAGCACTGAGACTGAAGCAGGAGACTGGAACACTTCCAGCCAGCCAGGGGTACATGGGGAGTTCCTGGCCAGCCTGCGCTACCTATGGAGACTCTGTCTCAAAGCAAATTGAAACGAGAACAATGTTGATATAAATAATATATTCATTTGAGAACCATATAATTCAAAAATATATAGTAAATCCACATTTTACATTGTGCCGAGCCTCGCCATGCCAATCTGGTTGAAACAGCTAGATGCGTGTTTTCCGCTTGTATCCTCACAGAAGCATGAGAGATGAGAATGAAAGAATATCATGTTATTATGATTGCAAAACTGATTTTGACCTTGTGGACCCCATAAATGGACTTGAAGCCCCGAAATCCTATGGAGCACTGTATGCTTAGATTTTTCAAAACCTACTTTAATGAGGGTTCTCAAACACTTTGACACCCCCCCCCCGTTCTAGCCCACTGTCCAAAGTTAGGGGAGAAAAGATGGGTAATAGGTATACCTGTTTAAAAGTAGTTTTGGGGGCAACTCCAATCTTCGCTGCTAGGATACCAGCAGTACAGTTCAGTAGCGTCAGCAAACACAAATCAACAGCAGCAACATGATCCAGCAGAAACAGCCAGGCCTCCACCAAATTGGCATAAGTCAGAGGGGACAACCAGAACCAGCCGGATGCTGGGGGATGTTCTCTGCCGGGCTGCTCTGAACAAAGTGAAGATCAGTGAAAACACAAGACTAAGGAAGCATTGCATGGCTTGCTATGCAAACACACCATCATTGCCTGTTGGGTCCTATTTATACTCTCTCCAAACATTTGTCATCTCAGGGCCAGATTCAGCATGACATCACACAAGTCTGCGTCTAGAAAGCATCACATGACACAACCAGAAATTTCCACTTCAGTCCATTCTTTAAGAAATATAGAGCTGAAGAGATGGCTCACTGGTTACGAGCACTGACTTCTCTTCTATAGGTCCCGAGTTCAATTCCCAGCAACCACATGGTGGCCCCAACCATATGTAATGGGATCCAATGTCCTCTTCTGGTGTGTCTGAAGACAGAGACAGTATACTCATGTATATAAAATAAATAAATCTTTGAGAAATAAAAGAAGAAAGGAAGGAAAGAAGGAGGGAAGGAAGGGAGGAAGGAAGGGAGGAAGGAAGGAAGGTAGCCCTGGGGAGATGGCTCAGTGGCTAAAGTGTTCACTTTGCAAGCATGGGGTCCAGGATTTGAATCCCCAGTACCCAGAGAGTATATTCCCAAAGCCATTATATCCTATTATAGAGACACTTGCAAGATAGAGGTTTAGTGAGAAACCATGTCTCAAAAGGGAAGATGTAAAATCACTGAAAGTTATTCAAAGCTAACTTCTGGCCTCCACATCAATACTCACAGGAGAACATACCTATACACGCACACACACCCATACATACATTGTAGGCATCCTACCAATCCTAGCAATTTTTGCCTGCCTCTCTCCCAGTACCTTCGCTACCCACAGCTTCTCTGTCCTACTTGCCTTTAGAGACTTCATCTCACTGGTGATTTCTAAGCTCTGGCTTCTCTGGCTCCAAAACATGACATTTCGGCCGCTTATTGCTTGCTTCCTCTACTTGCTATCTTGATTTTTACCTTCCTTCTTTGTTTATAGAAATGATTAAAAATAAAAATAAATTACATTGAATTAACCACACCCAAAGATTATACAACCCAGTGCACTTCTGTACGGTCCGAGTAGCCATTTGAAACAAAAGGTGTGGAGTTTTGTTTTGGGTTTTACATGGGTTTTATACTGTCTAATATAACTTCATGAACTTATTTAAAGCAGAAAATGAAGAGCCCATAGCAGACGTAGAACTAGAAAAGTCAGCAGCTTTATAGCCTCTTTCACAGCTCCTGTCCATTGCCTATGTTCAGTGTTTCCTCATCTTTACATGTACCCTCTTGTTTTCTTCTACATGTTAGACTGCACCCACATGTGTATTTGCTTATATACATATACAAATGTCATTGCCTAGATTCTGCACGTGAGACAGAGTATACATTTTTCCCTTTCTGAGATTATGTGAGCTCCTTCAATATTATACATGCTAAGTCCATCCATTTTCATGCAAGTTTTGTGATGATCTTTTCTTTACCGCTGAATAGTATTTACATATATATGAATAATATTTGATCTAAAGTCATACAAAATATTCTCAGTATTCATTCATCTATATAGGGACAACTGCTTTGTCTCTAATTCTTTGCTATAGAGAATACAGCAGAAATAAACATGGAGTGCAAATATCTCTATGGTAGAATATGGGGTACTCTATCTGTATGCCCATAGTTGGGTCTTATAATAGTCCTACTTTTTAATTTTCTCAGAAAAATTCAAATTGATTTATCCATTGTTGAATTAATTTTACATGCCCACCAGTAGTGAGTAATAAATGGTTCCTTTATTTCCACATCCTCTGCAACCTTCATTAATAGATTTTTTTTTCATGGCAGCCATACTGGCTGGAGTAGAGTGGTGTGTGAAAATATTTTAATTTGTATTTTCTTTGTAGCTAGGAATATTGAACACTTTTATAATAATTATTGGCCAGTTGTGTTTCTCTTTTATTAAAAATTAGCTATTCCGCTCATTTTTTTATTTATTAACTCTGATGATTTGCTGTACAGATACTTCGGATTTTCATGTCACCGCATCTGTTGATACTTGGAGTTTGTTCCAGTACATTTGATATTCGAACCTGAAGTTTCTTTTCTTACCTAATATCTTGAAAGGTATTCCCTATATTTAGGTTTCAGGTTTTAAATTAGGGTCTTTGATCCATTTTGAATTGGTTTTTGTACAAGGTATGATATAAGAATCCATGTCATTCTCCGGTAGGCAGAAACCCTGCTTTGCAGCAGCATGTGTGAAAAAGCTTTTTTCTAATATGTAGTTTTGCCCCTTTTTTGCAGAAATTAAGGAGGCACATAGCTTTGTTACTTTGCCTCCTGGTCCTCTATAATGTTGAGCTTCCCTTCTATTTTGTACCAGTACCAGACTGTCGTTATGTCTACAGCTCTGTAAGTGCACTTTCATCTTGGGCAATTTCTTCAGTAGCATTCTTACCAACTAGAACTGCTTTGGCTATTCGTGGTCTTTTCTTGGCTCCATGTGAATCCCTGTATTGTTTTTTCTGAAGTTCTGAAATATGACATTGGCATTTTCATAGGTGCTACGTGAAATTCACAACTCAATTTTGGTAGTATAGTCACCTTCACAATATTAATTATGTCAATCACAGAACACTGACTATCTTTCCACTGGTCCTATTCACACAGAGCCAAGCAAGATCACGTCAACTACCCAGTCAGTAATCTACATTAAGTTTTACCAGTACCCCTAGCTAACTGTCATGCAAACATTCCTCTAGAAAGAGTTACAGAAAGCACAATATCTTGTAGCCTTAGAGGAAGAGGAATTTAAAACAAACACATGTCGGTGGATGTGTAAAACATTACAAAACAGCACAAAACATACAGCACGATCACAACCCATAATACAGCACCAACACCCTAGCATGGAGCCAAGATTACAGAGAGGGCTGAGGTGTCTGAGAAAAAGACAGTCTTCCTATTCAAAAGAATTAAATGAATGTATGTATCTATGTATCTATGTACATATGTGTGTGTCAAACAAATGGATGTACAAATTAAGAAGATCTATAAAGGATCTTGAAAAACCATTCTCCACAATGAATGTAACAGTAGGTGAATGGGAAGCAAAGGTGGAGCAGGCCAGCAAGCACTCCTTTGCTTTCTTTATGAAAAAAGAACTCAGATTCCATTACTGCATCCAGAAACAGTGGCTGAAGTTTACTGACCTTCAGATCTCCTCTACCTCACTTCAAAGTTTGGGCTTTCTGAAGACCTTTGTTTTTAAATGACCTTCTTCTCTACCTCCCAGTTTTACTCCTACTGGTTATGAACGAGATATTCACACTCTGAGCCCACCATAGCCAATAGTTTTCGAATATGGAATTTGAAGGGTTTTGTTGTTATTCTGTTTTGGGTTGTGTTGGGTTGGATTTTTTTATAGTGCAAGCTTAGCCCTTGCACATGCTCTACCACTGGGCTACAGTGCTAACTTATTGACTGATTCACCGTCTCACATTAATCTTTCTGGGATCCTGCTGTCCTCCCTTCTGCTCATGAGAGTCACCAACCGTTCTCTACTTTCCATGCTGAAGGCAAATCAGTTACTTGCATTATCAGTAAATAAAAGCTCTCTGTGCCCTGGGAAATACTAAAAACACGTACATATCTTTTCTTATTGCTATGCCTCAAAACCTGGCAGAAGAAACTTGAGTGGGGAAGAATTGATTTGGGTTCTTGGAGTACAGGGATGCAGTCATCACAACAGCTTGGCTGGAGTGGGTATAGGCTATCAGGATATTTTATACTGAGCTCTTCATATTAAGGAGCAGAAAGAAAATTGGCTGGAGCCTGGGCTAACAAGGCTTCATAACCCCTGAGCCTTGGTCCCTACATCCCTACATTTGTTGAGTACATCCTATGTCTAAAAGTTTTAAAACCTTCCAAAACAAGAGCACTGCCTTTGGACCAGTTATTCAAGCATGTTGACCTGAGGAGCACAGCGTTTTCCATTCAGCTCATAACAATGCTATAAATTCTCTACCCACTAAGGTCAAAACAAATTTAAATGATTTTTAATTGTTGTTTTTTCACAGAATAAATCTTGATGATATATTCTTTCCCCGTCCCCCAAATATTCTGTTTTCTGAACTGTAAAACAAACTTTCTTGTTTTAAAGTAAAGATTTGGCTTCATAAATGTTGACCTCTTACTGAAATTGCTGAGACTCAGAAGCTGAATTTTTTTCCACTCTTGTTTATGTATGCAGAAGAGAAGGGTTGCAAGTGAACAATTATTTGTCCATTTATAGCAAAGGTTCATGGACAGCAAAGGCTACCATTTTTATTTTACCATCTGAACTCACTCTATAGCGTTGCTTGTCCATTCTCTGGCAACTATATGTGTCCTGTGCAGTGAAGTCAATACAGGGCTCCTGTCCTTCTTCAGTAAAGCCTGACTACACCATGACCCATGGTTCAAACCTGTGTCACCATTCTTCCCATCCTCTGGCTACACAGGCTCTACTAGAAGATGTCAAGGTTCTACTAAAGCCTGGGCAGAAGGAGACTTGTACTATGGCATGGAGCAAGACTGTAACAAGCAAACATGGAACTTTGGTTTTTCAACACCTATTTTTAATGATGGTTCTTAAATGCTTTAACCTCCCTTTTAGCCCACCACTACCAGAGGTAATGCCAAAGAAAGGATACAGGGGAATAAGACCTGTTTAGAAAGGTTCTTTGGAGCAAATCCTATCTGTATTGTCAGGAAATTGGCATTTTAGTGCACAGGAGTCATCAGCAGCAGCTTGATCTACTCACAAACACTGTATGGATACACCAGCAGGCCAGTTCAGTAGAGTTGGGATAGAAAATAGCATTCAGTGGTGGCAAGACCTAGCAGAGGTAGCCAGACATGAGACCATCAAGGCATGTGCAGCTAGCTCTATAAACAAGCCTAGCTCAGCTTCAGTCACTGTCTACCGAGTCCTTTTTCTACTCCCTTTAAACATCTCATTTCTCCACAGGTCTTACTTCACCTTGTGTCTTGCCTCAGCATGTGTGTCTGTCTCAGCTGACATCACTCCGCCAACCAGCCTGAGTTGGAGGAAGAAGCAAGAGAGCAAAGCACACCACCAGAAATCTTTTTGGTGTGTTTCTTCCTATGGAGTCCCGACAAATGCAACACAAATACACAATGTAAGGCAAACCAATACATGTGTCACTACTGAAGAATCCATTATGTGTCCATTCATGGGCTTGCTTTAGCAGAACACTTTTCACTTGTGTCTGTTTCAGCTAAATGTTGTTTTATGAGTCAGTCTTACCCTTTCTCCTGTGTCCAATTCAGCCTTATGTTCCTTCTTGTGTTTGCCCCAGCAAACCGACTTTCCAAAGAACACTTAAGTGTCCTCTTAACAAGCAACACTAGTACTGTCCTGTAAATAGGAATACATTTTCACCTCACTAAACCTCAATAGTCAGAGAGCTGCTAATAAATACCCTGATCAATAATAGTTTTCACATTCACACACACACACACACACACACACACACACACACACACACACGGTCTGGGGGTGAAGGGGTGCTTAGGGTTTCAGATACTTTCCCAAGCAGTGGGTCTTCATCAGTGAGATAGTATCAATTGAGAAAAATGGGAATGAAGAAAGTGGCAGAGAACACAGTGAGATTTGAAGTGAGATAGGGCTACCTTACAGCTGTTAGTGCAGTGCATTATCTATCCTGATATTCTCCACAAGCTGGTCAACTCTGACCTAAGAAGACACTGGTACCAAGGTGCTTTCTAAGTAGCCCCAGCAACTTCTGGAAACCATGTGCTATGTCTCATTTTTCAATAATTATAATTGCAACAGTGAATCTATTTTCAATAAGGTCTTCCCGGCTATCTCAAACACCGACTTTATTGCTTTAGGCTGGAATTACATAAACTTATTGTGATAATACCAGTTTTTCATGCATGAAAATGCATGACCAAATTAGTTATAATGATATTCTTGGTTTCTTAGTAGATAGGGTCTGTCAAAATATGGTGGCAGGAAGGAAACCAATAATGGTAATCTTCAATTATAAGAATTGTCTTTATTGTGATGCGTGTAGGTTTGTTTCTAGGAGCAGGGGACAGAGATATTTGCTTAGCTGAGCTACCCAGGATTCAGTTAACCTGTGTCTTGGTAATAGAATCTGACTTTTGCTTGCTCTATGTAGCCTAAATGCTTCTGGAGAAGCTGACACAGAGTCCCACCCAATAACTCACTAGCTCCAGGGACTTGTTTCTGTTCATCGCCGTATCTCATCTCATTGGTTATGGGAATTGGATTAGACATGGGCTTGACATCCAATTCAAACATTGAGATGCCAGAGAAAGTCCACCTGCTTCTGAGAGATGTTTTCCCTTCCACTGAAGCTATATATATTTTAAGCTATGCCCTTCTTGCTGTGCGTCAGTGGGAAGTTCCACAGGAGTTTCATAGACATAAGGAGAACTGGCTTTGGGACATGCAGGACACACAAAAGAGAGATGCGTGGAGGACCTGGGAATTCCCTTTATGGTTCAGAAAGTTGGGCTTCTTGTTTCTTACTAACAAACTCGTGTGTGTGTGTGTGTGTGTGTGTGTGTGTGTGTGTGTGTGTGTGAATACTTTATATTTTTGTTAACTATGAGCAACATGAATTTGCATGCCACAGTTTTACTTAGATGTGAATACTTTTTTGACTTAGAACTATTGGTTTTATTGGGGAGATTTTCTATAATTTGAAAAAGCTTACAGCCTTGAAACACTTTTTAAAAAAACATAAGCCAAACACACAGCATAAAAATCCCCTATAGACAAAATTTACTTTATCGCCATTACCATACAATTTATATTGGTGAATAATAAAAAGTTAAAATCCACCAGCCACTATAGTCAGGGCTCTCACTGTATATATTACAGACTGAGGTCCAGGTCTAACAATGGCTGTCTATCAGTGGAAAGTTCAAGAATCCAGTAGGTAGTGGTTTAGTCCAAAAGTCTAGAAGTCTTCACTGGTCTTAAGTACATGCTTGAACCCTGAAAAACTTGGCTTACTGCCAGGTAAGGAATGAACTTGCCACCAAAAGTGAAGTCAAGCAGACAAAAAGGAAGAGATTCTTTTTCCGTGTCCTGTATATAGGCGGCTACTAGGAGTAGTGTCCCAGATAAAAGATGGATCTTCCTATCTTAAAACATCCAGATTAGTGAGTCGCCCACTTCAAATGATTTAACTTGAAAAATTGTCCTCACAGCCACTTGGGTTTTAGTTAGTTCCGGATAGACTCATGATGATGACCAAGAATAGCTGTTACAACCCACCTATAGAAATACGTACATCATCACAATCAAAGAAATGTAAACAAAGGTACAGAGGTAGCAATAAATCACAGCAGCATAAAACTAACTGCAGCATGCAATAGACCAGTACAATCATTTCTGCTTCCTCCTGTTACTACTGCAGAGGCTGCATGTGTCATGAGTGTCCACTGAAAACACAGTGACATAAATTGTCTCCACACAAGCCATTCTTCTCCCAAGAAACTGCGAACCACAGCAAAAAGCAGTTTCTCACAGTCATTGCATGATTTTCAGACAGACACTAAACCTATTCACAGAGTGGTTTGTGGTGGTGGTGGTGGTGTTGGTTGTGGTGGTGGTTGTTGTTGTTGTTGTTGTTGTTGTTGTTGTTGTTGTAAGTAAAGCTTTTGAGTAAAAGGAGACTACTTAGTTAAGTGCCTAGGGAATCAGAGGTTATAATTAAATTTTCTGCTGCTTTAAGCAGTTGTCATCCCTAACCCCCAACTCGTTTAACGGTCAACTGAACACATGTAAAACGTTCATTGTCTGCCCAAGCCTGTGTTTTGAGTAGATGTTCATGAGTACAGACACATAGGAGGAATGTACAGGCACATGTGTGTGCATGCATTTCTTGTAGGGCAGGCAGGGAGTGTTTCATAGTATCATATGTTCCTTCAGTTCCATTTTCTTCTCATCGCTGTGGCCAACACAACGACAAATAAGGAGCTTCCAGGAAGAAAGTGTTCATTTTGCTATACTCCAGTTTCATGGTCCATCATGGAGTGATATCAGAGCAGGAACTCAAGCAGAAAGTTGGGGCCAGGCCTACTTCTTCTTCCACATAGCATTGCCTCTGACCAAGAACTCTCTTCATAGCCCAAGAGTTACAGGAAGGACCTCTGAGGATGCTGCTTATTAACTTGCTCACAAGCATGCGATAATATAGCTTTCTTATACAGCCCAGGCCCACTTGCCCAGGGAATGGTACCACCCACAGTAGGCTGGCCCTTCCAAGATCTATTAACAGTTTATGGGCAAATCCTTCAAAGGATACTCTAACTGTAATTGACAGTTACAGCTAACTAGGACAGGGGCTGGTTTCCCTTTCAGGGACAGCACTGGTTTCTTTCAGACACTCTGAGTTCCCAGCACATTTATGACATCACAAATATTTGAAACTCCAGATGAACATGCACTCTTTTTGCTTCCCTGGATACCAGATTTATAAATAGTACATATACATACATTCCGGCAAAACTCTGACAGAATAAAATATAAAAGTTTTAACGCTATCTAGAATGCCTTTTCAGTAAAAGAACTTTGGGGTTTATTTCTACCTTTCTTAAATTCTGGGCTAGATTCTTAAATTCTGGAAGTCAAGGTAATAGCTAACAGCTGGCAGGCTCTGGGAGATTCAGTTACATTGTTTACATTTATTTATTGACAACCACACACACCCTAAGACCCAGCATAAGACAACATTATTTCACTCAACATCTCACATGAGAAACAAAGACAAAGACCATCGCACTATATAATTAAGGGTTTACTAGTGAGTAATTTTTAGACAAACAACAAATGGTCCACCCTTCAAGACAGGCTGATCCTCACAAGGCGAACAATCACAGAAACTACTTCAACAGCAACCCCAGGCTTAGAGCTCTCATTCCAAAAGGCAGAGCGTGGAGACAGAGCTTTGGAATTCCTTTTGGGGACCTTCCAACCAACACCCACAGCTGTGATATCAAGTTCCAACAGTAGGACAGTACAGGACATTTTTTTTTACAGTGCAGCTGCCCGGGGACTCCATTCTCCTTATCTCTGGCCTTCAGATTCATCAGATATATTTATTATTTGTACACACAGGTCACATTCTTAGTAATACGCTTTTCTCAGTACAATCCACGTCTTGTACTCCTACAGAGTATCTGAGATCGGATTAGGATGAGGCAAGTATGCGCCTAAGGGGGTAAAATGTAAGGAGGCACAGTTCTCCTAGCACTAAGTACCGGAAGAAAAGGAATGCTCAAGTTCAAAGGCCTAGCTCTAGAGGACAAACTGGTTTTATTTCCAGACCGTTTGAGACAATAAGCAGGTGTGTTATACACCCCGGGACTAGACTCTTGCTAATCTGCTTAAATCCCAGTGTTTACACATCAAGAGCATCTTTGATTATTAATCTCGCATAGAGTCAGAGTCAGGACTTCAAAAGGGTTTTCTGCTAACAGTAAACAAAGCAGTTCCGGGAGGCTAAGGATCTGGAAAGGAAACATAGAAAGTGTGGAGTGGGAAAAATATAGTGTAAAACCAGCACGAAAAGGAACAATTTAGCAAATGCCAAAGTGCATTTATTTTATCAATTTATATGACATAAACATAGGGTCTCTTATGCCCCTTGAAATCACTAGACAGATGGAGAGACCTCTCTGCCTTTACCTTCTCAGTGCTGGGGTCACTACTGAAAACCACCACACCTAGTCTTACAAGGTGCCAGGGATTTAACCCAGGACGCCGTAAACTAGGCAAGCACTCTACCAACTGAGCTCTATCCCTGACAAATGAAACAATTCAGACAAAGCAGATTGGACAAGCACTATGGCTTCGAAGCTTGTGGAGATGGAGGAGACCCTGCCCTGAATGTTCTACCCTGCATCCATTCTCAGAGGTGGTCTCAGGTCTTTGAGGATATTCCAGTCCCCTCTCAACCCGCCATGGGCTGCCCACTGAGCTGACTTTAGTTCCTTCATACATTTTTTGTAGATTTCGATTTACTTCCATTCCGGTGGACTCTTGTCCATTCCCAGGCAATAGGAATCTATCCAGGCCTAAAAGCTCCAGATGGACTCCTAATTCCAGTCTTGGTTCCATCCAATATAATTTTCCTGTAGTGTGATAATGAATGTAAGACAAACATTGCTCCAGAATGTCAGGCTCCCTGAGGTCAGCCATGGTGGCCCCAGCTTGTTCCCTGAGTACTCTGTGCACCTGGGGTGTCAGCAAATAAGCTGTTCCCAGTCTGGGGATTTTGTTTTGTTCTTCTTCTTTCTCATCCTCCAATACTTTTTCAGCTCTGTTTCAAACTCGCTTCCCTCTATGGTTAACTTTTATCTTGCCTCCAATGAACTATTGAATTTACTTTTTAAATTCACATTTGCCCATTAAGTTGATCCCTTACTTTGTGCTTCCACTGTCCTGGCTGTGCCCCTTAGCAGTTGATTCAAATGTGTTTAGTTGGCTGTCTTCTCCATTCCTTTACAAGCTCTCTGACCATGTGTGCTCAGTTTAAATGTTAAAAGTTGATCCTTTGCCTCCCATCCCCTAAATTCATCCTTTTGTTGTCCACATTTATATGTAGGATATGCCAATGAGAAATGCTAGGAAAATAACAATGAGCCAAGAAAAGCAGTGATCCTGAGCATGTGGTCTGGGACCAAATCTTCTTCCAGTCAAGTCACCAAAGTTCCCCGGTGCCACATTTGGAAAGGGTTTATCCTTCAAGGGTTTGTGTGCTAGAAGCTTGGTTGCTAACAGTGTTGAGAGCTAAGGGAAACAATAAATGTGGCTTGTCAGTTTAGCAATTGAAGTAAAAACTTAAGGGTTCTGTGAAAAATCAATTATGTTAGACGGTGTTTTGTTGAGACAAACATGTGAAGGAGTGTTTTCCTAAACTAGACACAGGTAAAAAACTAAAAGCAGACAGAAAATTAATATTTTCTCGGTTTTAGTATCATCCCATGGATTTCTTCAGACTTCCTGCAGAAGAATATGAGAGAAGATAGATATATAGTTTTCCTGAATGTTTTGCTGCCATTTCGTTTATTAATACTTTCCAAAACCAGCATAGAGAAAGCAGCCAGAGATGGAGAGAGAAGGGGGAAGTTATCTGAGCAAGCTCTATTGCTGCTCAGACTCCAGCAGGCTTTGGTAGGCAGCTGGGTCATCTGAAAGCACTGCATGTCGTAGATTGGCAGATTTTCAGTTTAGGACACAGACATCGAGGATGTTCCTCAGAAGATTGTAGAAAAACTCATTGGCTCAGTCTTGGCACTCCATCCAGTTTGGAGCACCCAATGCTATCTTCTGAAGACGAAAATCTGTGAATTAACTCACGACTCCCTACTCCCTAACCACCCTCACCTTAATATGAACTTGCACTATGATCTGTCTACAAGTAATTATGGAAGATTATGTTATCCTCGTTCTTCATGTGGGTTTTATGAGTTTGCACTCTTGTTAATGATTTCTTATATTACAGTCTTGATACACAATAACCAAAATTTATACAGAGTGGCGATATGTTAGACTCTTTCTGACACCAAAATGAGGCTGACAATATAGGGTGCCAATGAGTCACTGTGTGGGGATGGGTGAGGTGGCTCATCAGACAAAGGCGATCAGCAAGGATGCACAAACCTAGAGGACCCACTAAAGAATAGAAGGCACAAACTGATTCTACAAAATTGTGCTCTGACCTCCACATGAGTACCATGGCACTTACATTCATACACACACACACACACACACACACACACACACAATACTATATTTGTAATGAAAAGAAACCATGAAGAACATGACCAGAGCAAGGGGACGGGTCAGAAAAAGCTCTGGTGATAGCCTAGAGCTTATGGTAATGGCAGACGTCGGCTTCACCAACTACAGTGGCAAACACTAAACATGGCCTGAGAAACGAGTGTTTGAAGGGCCAGGAGATCAACCATAGAAATGTGGGAGGAAGTTAGAGAAGTTTGAAAGCATGAATGGAGTATCTAACTCTAGCAGAAGCCTCCATCCCACTGGGCAAAGACAATCAAAGTCTTACAATCAAAGAAAAAAAAAATAGAGCCACAAAAATGTAAAAACAAATTGAGAAAAAAAAAGCCCACTCCCCAGGTTTGGTTTTCTGGCTATGTTTAACTCAGTAAATGATGCCAGCTCTTTATCCACAAGCATGGGAGAGATTTTTTGTTTGTAAACACATTTTCAAGTAAACATATTATATATTAATATACAATAATGATTCAAAGTAAAGTAGTAACACGGGTATCGCAAAACCACAGCGAGACTTCAAAGGTAGACTCCAAATGCCTAAAAGTGTGCTTGCTCTTAGCTAAGTCTTCTTCCCTTACAATCCTTTGCTAATTACTCTCTGTCTGTCTTCTAGGCACTAGGACAGTAAGGAGGAAACTCACTCACTCTGCCCTGGCCATTTCCATTGGGAAGAAAAGTGAAATACAGTTTTCTGCCTGCAATTGGTACTTTTCTTTTTCTGGACTGGTAAGAGGCAGTAACTTTGGTTTGGGTATCAACCCCAAACAGGTGACTAAATGTTTGTGGTTCTAGGGATAGAACTCAGGGCCTTGTGTGCAGCTAAGCAAGCACCCCACCTCTGCTTCTGAGATGAAAACCACTCCTTCCCTCTGAATATGGGCATTGAGAGGCAGGTTTCACTCAAACGAGGACCTGAGGAGCTGCTGTGGGAAGAATAGAGGTCAGAGAGGCCATTCTAGGTTGGATGATGCCCATAAGCAGAGAAATATTTTAGTTAGAAGATAAGTCTGAGTCTTTGGCAACTGCTATTTTGTCAAATGCAAGCTATCAAATGTGGGGTTAGTACGTTCTCAAGCACATCACGATCTTAAAATAAAACAAGCACCCGAGACTTGATTTCAACCATTTTCATATTCCAAAGATTATTTGCTGCTACAGGCTATCCAAAGCCACATCAAACAGACCACTGTGACGTGAAGACTATTTGGAGCTGAGGCATTTTAAGCACAGCAGAAACAAAAAGGATGCCCTAGCCTCTCTGCACCATGAGAGAAGAGGCATTTTCATCACCACCGAGACTGGGGAAACTCCCATGTAAAAGAAATTTGGCTAACCAATGACAGAAGAAAATTCCTTGTCACAGAAGCCGGGGGGGGGGGGGGGGGAGCTCAGAGACATCTACATGCAGAAATGCCTAAGTTTGGTCTTTTCTTTTATTGTCATGCTTTGCTCAAAGCATGGGGTTGGTTAATACCTGGGCCTTCTTTTCTCATGCAAAAACCTGAATGCTTTTCTTTTGCTGGTCTACTTTAGGTCAAGTTAATTTTCAAGCCCAGTAAAAATTCTAGGAAAGCAAATGTTTTAGTCCATTTTTTTCTATAATAAAACTCTTCAAATTGAGCAATAAATAAGCCATAGAAATCCATTCAGTTCATGGTCCCAGAAGCTGGAAAGTCCCAGAATCCTAGTAAATGGCAAGAAAAGGCAAGAGCCAGAGAACAGCCTAAAAATGGTACAGAAGTCAGCTTTTTATACAGTGTGCTCCCTGATAGCCAACCCACTCTCGTGATAATGGGACCAATATATCCACAAATGCAGCACTCTGGTGACCTGATCATCTACTAAAGATTGTACTCGTCTCCACTGTTGATTTAGGGGTAAATTGCAGTGCACTTTGGAGACAGTCAATCTATGGTAAAGGTAAAATCTCGGGCCCTCCCCACTCCTGTATTGAAATATCCAGTCCCACAGCACAGAGCTGGAGAGATGGTTCAATGATTAAGAGAACAGGGTGGTTTTCCCAGAGGTTCTGAGTTCAATTCCCAGCAACTAGAGAATGGTTCGCGACCATCTTTTATGGACTCTGATCTTGCTTCTGTTACATAGGTGAACATGCAGGCACAATACTCTTATACATAAATTGCATATATAAATCTTAAAATACAAAAAGGAAGGAAGAGTATAAGGAAGAAAGGAAGGGAGGGAGGGAGGGGGAAGAAGGGGGGCAGGAAGGAAGGAAGAAAGAAAGAAAGAAAGAAAGAAAGAAAGAAAGAAAGAAAGAAAGAAAGAAAGAAAGAAAAGAAGGAAGGAAGGAAGGAAGGAAGGAAAGAAGGAAGGAAGGAAGAAAGAAAGGAAGGAAGGAAGGAAGGAAGGAAGGGTTCTTTATGTGGCTTGCTGTGAAATTCTTCTGGGATGCTAGAGAGACAATTAGAAATGAGAAGCCAGAAGAGAGGCTACTGAGGACATCCTGAGCCCCTTCTAGTTTAGGACATACAGATGTTCCTTTTGGAAAGACAAAATATTAGTGAGTGTTGGTGAATCCATTTCTGGATCCCTTTCTCCAGCTTGTGTGCAGCTTTTGTTTGCTTTCTGCCTCAGATATTTTGGAAGCCTCAAGGCTTCAGCTAAAAATATAGACTTTTCTTTTAGGAACGACGGCTAATGAATATGGATAATATTTTGTTTATACTAGCCCCTCCCCTTTTTCTAAACAAACTGGTTTCTAAATCAAAATAAATAAATAAATAAATAAAAGATTGTTTAGCGACAAAGACATTATTGATGATTAGGTATCAAACACTGTTAAATTCCTCTAAGTTCTCTTTATTTCTCTATGGGGAAAGTTCATTCTTTTTGCTTCTGGTTTAGTACACTGTGGCTATGCCGATGAGATGTTTCTTTTAATTTTTTTCTCTGGTTTTATTTTCTTCTCTGGTCAATGAAATGTATATCTGGCCTTCCAAGAACTTTAGAATCCTGGATGTTGCAGC
This sequence comes from Micromys minutus, assembly GCF_963924665.1. NCBI lineage: Eukaryota > Metazoa > Chordata > Mammalia > Rodentia > Muridae > Micromys > Micromys minutus. Next base: position 11,730,568 of record NC_137969.1, read on the forward strand.
AAAAAGCAACAGGACATTCACTAAAGACATTTTGATTTCACAGTATTTTGCGCACACATGACTATTATGAATAAAAAGCTTCCCGAATTTAAAGAATAGTATGATTTCTTGCTCTGGTTTTGATGGCTTAAGCAGAGCTGTCAGTTTTGTCAGCTTCGGGGATAAAACCATTTTTATTTGCAAGACTCTCACAAATATGTTATGTAGACTTTTATAGTTAAAAATGCATCATCTCCTCCAAGTGTAAATATTTTCCTGGGATGAGAAATGCAATAAAACCACGGGTCCCCAGACTTTGTGGTTGGTAGAAGCAAGCCTTGCTTTTTGAGCTTTCAGTGTTTACATGTGACAGCCACAGGGTTTTATTTTAAGGGTTATACTTTGCATCCCACCCCCCAAATGTGTTTGCAGGATTTATTCCTGTGTGGTTAAATCTTTCCAGAGCTCTGAAGTCACCTGCTAGTATTGGTCCCACATTCCATATGGGAAACCACTTACAGAAGGAAACAACATTCCCTTTGTATCTCTGACTACGCTCTGGCTCCGCCTCCCTTTCACAATTAACTAAGTTTCCAAAATTATTTTCCTGGCCTGCAGTATGATTCTTTTCTTCTCTCAGAGAGCAAAATGACCTGAGTCCAGCTCCATACCTTAGCTTTCAAATGACCACAATGCTTCTACTCTTCTCTGTGTGTGGCTGAGCCCCCAAGAATCATGGAGGAATTTTTAAAACCTGCAGACATAGGAGAAGTTCCTTCCCCATCGAGTTTGCCATATGTAGTTTCGTACGTACATATTTCTTTATTCGCCTATTTCTCCTAAGATTTATTCCAGATATGTGGTGACTGCGGTTGTGATACATCCTCATTTACATCTATGTCCTTACAAATGTTCCATGATATGTACGTATTACATATCAGAAGAGGGAAAGAGTCTTTCTCAAAATATAAAAAGGTTCTTCAGACCAGCAACAGACTGTGATTTGAACCACTACTATTCTTCAAAGCAGGTTTCGTACATTCCTCTCCATCCAGCCAGGAGACGGGAAGCATCACCCACACTGGCCTACTGTTCAAGCTGAATGCTTGCAACTACTGTTTTGGATGGCAGCAAAAGTGCATTGCGTAAGAAGGTCACATCTCACTGCCAATCAATCATTTGAGGCTAGAGAAAGTGAACATTCCAGAGGCGCATGTCCTTCTTCTGTCTGGTTTTTGCTTGTCTACTTTAGCATCTAATTTTTTTTAAGCAGTGTGCTTGTAGCACAGCTGTTCTTTGTGTCATGTGGTTTAGCAGTTAACAGCCCTTCCCATTCTACGGTGGTCAAGTGGCAGCAAGGCCTTCATTCAAAGTCATAAAATGTAGAACTTAAAAGGCCCTATTCATGGAGTCTTTGAGAAGACTCCTCGGGGTCATAGAGCCTTTTGAGAGGGAAGTGAAAGACTCATTTAGGAAGGTGCAGCATTTATAAGGAAGAAGAGCCAGGCAGCTGCCTGCAGACACTGCCACAGTCAGTCAGCAAAAAACGTTACAAGTGATGCCTTTTTCCCAGAATTCTCATCCACTTGAACATGCAGTCTACTATCACTCTGGGAAGAACACAATTTTAGCAGAGAATCCATCTGCCAAAAGAACTTCACATGTTTTCCTTTATATTTTAACTTGCCAGGACCTCGGAGAAATCGCTATCCCCTTTTCCAGACACATACTTGCATTCACTCGCTATGTCTGCCTTCTGTTCTTTGGATATAGCATAATTGCCAAAAGAGCACAAAATCGTATCCCTAGCTAGACTCCCCTCCCTGCACTTAAAAAAAAGTTACTTTCTCTATCATTTTCCTTTCTGATGAGTATAGAAGTAAAATTTTAAAAATAAAATAAAAAAGCACAGAGAGAGACACATCTGGAAACATGAGTTACTATGAATTTGACACTGGGATTAATAACCACTATGTAGAGGAAGCCCAGAATATTGGACACCCAAGAAATATTGGTACTGTGTTGACTAAGAAAGCAGTAACCCAGGTCTCCAAACAAGAGGTTCATTATGAATGATCAGCATGTTCGGAGCACAAATTTCTTGCCAGGATCAAAATAGAAACACTTGTGGAACAGCACAGAACGTTATACTTAAAATAAAAAAATAATGCTGGATGTGGTGGCACACACCTCTAATCCGAGCACTTGTGAGACAGAAGCAGGCTAATCTCTGTTGAGTTTGAAACCAGGCTCGTCTACACAGAGAGTTCTGGGAAATTCTAGAGAAGAAGAAACATTCTCTCAGAAACAAAAAAATGAAGTGGGGGTAGGGAAGAACTGCCCTCCCATTTTTTCTAAGTTTTTCTCATATAAATAAGCAGATAGAAAGGAGGATAGAAGTCTGGGGAGATAACAAGTCCTGGCTGCTCTTTCGAAAGAACCAAGCGTGATTCCTAACATGCACATACGAACTCACAAATATCCATAACTCCAGTCCCAAAGGACCTAAGACCCTCTTCTGGCCTCCTCAGACACCATCATGCACATGATGCATAGACATGCGTGTGGACAAAATTCCCAAACACATAAAAGTAAATAGGATGTAAAAGTAAAAACATAGGAGACCAAGCAGTCAGGCATGATAGTTTATGATTATAATTCTATTTACTTGGGAAGCTGAGGCAGAAAGACCTCAAGTTCATGGTTGCTCTGAGCAATTCCAGGAAATATTGCCTTAAGATTTAACAAGTAGAGGACTGGGTTGCAGCTCAGTAGTAGAGTACTTGTCTAACATCCACAAAGACCTCGATTCCACCCCCAATGCATCTGCTTGAGATTCTACTTTATAGGAAGGAGATCAATATCTTGACGATAGTTTGTCTTTGAATATAGAAAGCTAGGATGGTATCACACTGGTGGAAACAGAAGACAAAGGCTGGTTGTACAACTTCAGGAGCAGAAGGTAAGTACTTCCCCTTTATCTGCCTTAACCAGAAAATTTCTTGGTTCTGTCCTGGTCTAAGACAAGAACATCAGAAGGGAGTTTTAGTTCCCAATGTCCTTTTTCCTTCCCAGGTCCCCTAAATGTGCAGCCCTGCCTGGCAGCTGGACCTAAGGACAGAACAGAAATGGGAAGAAAGGACATTGACTCTTTGTAGCTGGATCAACAGGACTGAGCACCCCATCTCCAACAGACTCTGCACTTTCCTGGTCTCAACCAAGTCTCTGCTATAAGTCCTGTAGCAGGCCTGTAGACTAGCAATTGGAAGGTATCCATCCTATTTACAGGCACTTGCTCCTGTTATATGAGAGATATATAGTCTTCCTCTTAAATCTCATCTCTAAGCCTTTTGTAAATACCTTTCTGCACTCATCCTCCCATTGTCTGTGAATCTCATCCTCTGGTTCAGGAGAACAGAACACAGAAGCCACTGACTTTCATAACCTGGGACAAGAGGAAACCTCTAAGAAACTCAAGGACACTCAACGTTTCCCATTTCCATATCTTTTCTCATCAGGTGGTCAAAACAACCACCTGAAATGAAGGTGTGATTGTCATTTTCTGGAACACACAGTACAGAACTGTCTTTCATTAAGGTTACAGGAAAGGCATAGTGTAAGAGTCCTATCTGGCACTCTGACAGATGACAAACAACAGATTAGGAGAACAGCATAGCTTCTGAAATGAAGACTCTGACACCCAAGTTAAACTTGTTTGGAGTCATCAAAGAATGGATGTGAGCTGATGTTACCAGACTAAACGGGAACTAGTCCAGAGAGAGGAGAAGGGTAGAGTAGCAGAGGAGATAAAACCAACCAATGATGTGAGTTTCTGGGAAAGTGGCCTATTGGGCCTGAGGGCAGTAGGGAAAGATTTAGGTGTGCCTAGTCATTGAGTCAGTCAAGAATTTTTAGAATAACTGGTGTGTATGTGTGTTTTCTATTTGTGAATCCGAGATAGTTCCTAGGCTTCATGCTACTGGATAAACACCAAAGCAATGTAGACAAAACTGTATGCTACATGAGAGAAGGTGATAGGGGAAAGATGAGATAAAAGGAGGTTTGGAAGACCTTAGTGTGGAGTCAAATCTATTGTCTATACCTTAGTGTATTTCAGCACATCACAGGCCATACTTTGGGATAATGGCTTTTACTTACCATAGCAGGTGGGGAAAGCCGTGCTTCCTTAAGTGAGCAGGAATAAGGACCCATACTGGTGAGTACCACTGTAGGTCAGGACAACTCCCAACCCAGAGGCTTGTACTACAAGGTCAGATTTGCTTAAGAGTGTTATATGTTTCCAGATCAGGAATAGACAGTCAAGGCCTTCAAAAATGTCTCAGTAGTCACTTGAAGATCTTCCAGAGACCTAGTTCAGTTCCCAGCACACACACTAGATGGTTCACAACTACCTGTAACTCCCACTCCAAAGCATCGAGTACTCTCAGGTACTCTCCATAAAGACCCACATGTAAGTGGCATACAAACATAGACACATGAAATATACTAAAATTAAAAAATAAAAATAAAACAATGGCCATTTGCCACCCTTCTCTCTTCACAGACACTCTACTCATGAGTTACAGCTAATCTAATGAGTTTGAAGTTATCAGACAAACAAACATTTAGCCAGGTTGTTCTCCAAATAATGTTAAAGATACATGCAGACTTCACAATACTCAGGCCAAAGTCAGATTTAACCAATATCTTTCATCTTAAGGTTTTTCTTGAGGAACTTCTGTTCCCACCCGGAGACGATTTCAGGACGCAGAGCGGAGCCTGGCCCAACTGCCAGCCGGAAAGGCGGCTCGAACAGGCTGAGCAACTGGTGAGTGGGAGACCTAGGCTGCGGGGGAGCAGAGGGATCTCTGTGGAGTGCACACGGAAAGGGCACCCCCTGCCCTGACCTGCCCTGTCCTCCCCGATCCAGTGACCGGGAACAGATCTTAGGAACTTCTGTTCCCACCCTGAGACGACTTCAGGACACAGAGCAGAGCCAGGCCCACCTGCCAGCCGGAAAGGTGGCTCGAAGAGGCTGAGCATCTGTGACCAGGAACAGATCTTAGGAACGTCTGTTCCAACCTGGAGGCAACTTCAGTACGCAGAGCGGAGCCTGGCCCAGCTGCCACCCGGAACCTGGGCTGCCGGGGAGTAGAAAGATCTCTGCGGAGTGCACACGGAAAGTGTACCAGGGACACAGACCAGATACAAGAAAAAGGCAAGAACATATCACTGACAACAAAATGGCAAGAGGAAAGAGAAAGAGTATATCCCAAGGAAACCAAGACAATCTAACAACACCAGAACCCAGCTCTCCTATAGTAGCAAACATCGGAATTCCAAACACTCCAGAGAAAGAAGACACAGACCTGAAATCATGCCTCAAGACGCTGATAGAGTTACTTAAACAAGAAAGGGAGGAAAAGCAAAAAGATTCAGAAGCTTTTAAAGAAGAAACAAGAAAAACACTCAAAGAACTCAAAGAACGAGAGGAAAACAGAACCAAAGAAATAAAGGAATGGAAGAGGGAAATTAAAACAAAAATTGACACAATAAAGAAAGCGCTAAAAGAGATAACCCTAGAGTCAGAACACCAAAAAAAGAAATCAGGAGTCACAGATGCAAGCATTTCCAACAGATTACAAGAGATCGAGGAGAGAATCTCGGGGGCAGAAGACAACATTGCAAACATAGACAAAACAGCCAGAGAAGATGCAAAAAACAAAAAGCTCCTAACCCAAAATGTCCAGGAAATACAAGACACAATGAGAAGACCGAACCTAAGGATAATAGGAATAGAAGAGGGAGAAGAGTACCAACTAAGAGGCACAGGAAATATCTTCAACAAAATCATAGAAGAAAACTTCCCTACCCTCAAGAATGAGATGACCACGAGCATAAAAGAAGCCTTCAGAACTCCAAATAGGTTGGACCAGAAAAGAAATACCTCCCGACACATAATAGTAAAAACATCAAGTGCCCAAAGTAAAGAAAGAATACTAAAAGCAGTAAGGGAAAAAGGTCAGGTAACATATAAAGGCAGACCAATCAGACTCACACCCGATTTCTCAACAGAGACTATGAAAGCTAGAAGAGCCTGGACAGACATCATGCACTCCTTAAGAGAGCACAAGTGCCAGCCCAAGCTGCTATACCCAGCAAAACTATCAATCACCATCGATGGAGAGACAAAGATATTTCAAGACAAATCAAAATTCACACAATATCTGACCACAAACCCAGCACTACAACGAATTATAGGTGGAAAACCCAATACAAGGAAGGAAAATACAGCCTAGTAAAAACAAGAAAACTCCTAAACAAGAAAACTAAAAGAAGAAAAAAACACAGACACAACTCAACCCAAAAAAGCAAAAATGGCAGGAAACAGAAACAATTATTCCTTGATATCTATTAACATAAATGGTCTCAACTCCCCAATAAAGAGACATAGACTATCAGACTGGATACATAAACAAAATCCAGCCTTTTGCTGCATACAGGAAACTCATCTCAGAGACAGAGACAGACACTATCTCAGAGTAAAAGGGTGGGAAAAAAACTTCCAAGCAAACAGCTCCAAGAAGCAAGCTGGAGTGGCTATTCTAATATCGAATAAAGTAAACTTCCAACCAAAAGTTATCAAAAAAGATAAAGAAGGACACTTTTTACTCATTACCGGGGAAATCTGTCAGGAGGAACTCTCAATCCTTAACATATATGCTCCAAATAAAAAATCACCCACATTCATAAAAGAAACTCTACTAAAGCTCAAAAAATACCTTTCACCCCACACAATAATAGTGGGAGACTTTAACACCCCACTCTCACCAATGGACAGATCAGGGAAACAGAAACTGAACAAGGACACTGCAAAACTAGCAGAGACTTTGAACCAACTAGAATTAATAGATATATACAGAACATACTATCCTAAAGTAAAAGAATACACCTTCTTCTCACCACCCCATGGCACCTTCTCGAAAATTGACCACATAATTGGACACAGAACGAGCCTTCATCGATATAAGAAGATTGAAATACTCCCATGCATCCTCTCAGATCACCATGGTCTACGGCTGGTCTTTAACAACAACAAAGACAACAAAATGCCCACATACACATGGAAAGTAGACAACGCTCTGTTAAAGGATAGCAGGGTCAAAGAAGAAATAAAGAAAGAAATTAAGGACTTTCTAGAATTCAACAAAAATGATAACACAACATACCCAAACCTATGGGATGCAATGAAAACAGTACTGAGAGGAAAACTCATGTATATGAGAGGAGCCCTCATGTATATGGTCACCTGATTTTTGACAAAGGAGCAGTAAACATTCAATGGAAAAAGGACAGCCTATTCAACAAATGGTGCTGGTCCAACTGGCACTCAACATGCAAAAGAATGAAAATAGACCCGTTCTTATCTCCTTGTACAAAGCTCAAGTATAAGTGGATTAAAGATCTCCACATTAAACCAGATACACTGGAACTATTAGATGAGAAAGTAGGGAAAACCTTAGAACACATAGGCACAGGAGAAAATTTCCTGAACAAAACACCAATGGCTCAAGCTCTAAGGTCAAAGATTAACAAATGGGACTTAATGAGATTGCAAAGTTTCTGTAAGGCTAAGGACATCGTCAAGAAAACAAAACGGCAGCCAACAGAATGGGAAAAGATCTTTACCAACACCACATCAGATAGAGGCCTAATATCCAAGGTGTACAAGGAACTCAAAAAGCTAGACACCAGAGAATCAAATAACCCTATTAAAAAATGGGGTACAGAGCTAAACAAATCATTTTCAGTTGAGGAACACCGAATGGCTGAAAAACATCTGAGGAAGTGCCTGACATCCTTAGCCATCAGGGAAATGCAAATCAAAACAATCCTAAGATTCCACCTCACACCAGTCAGATTGGCCAAGATCCAAAACTCAGATGACAGCAGATGCTGGCGAGGCTGCGGAGAAATAGGAACACTTCTCCACTGTTGGTGGGGTTGCAAGCTAATACAACCACTCTGGAAATCTGTCTGGCGATACCTCAGAAAATTGGATATAGTACTACCTGAAGACCCAGCTATTCCACTTCTGGGCATATACCCCAGAGACACTTTAATACACAACAAAGATATATGCACCACAATGTTCATAGCAGCTCTATTTATAATAGCCAGAAGCTGGAAGGAACCCAGATGTCCTTCAGAAGACGAATGGATACAAAAATTGTGGTACATATACACAATGGAATACTACTCAGCCACCAGAAACAATGACTTAACCAAATTCTTAAGAAAATGGCTGCATCTAGAGAAGATCATCCTGAGTGAGATAACCCAGTCACAAAAGAACAGACATAATATGCAGTCACTGATAGTGGGATGCTAACCCCAGAGGCTTGCACTCCCCCAGAAACAACTCACAGACTGTATAAAGTCCAAGATATAAAGAAAACAAAAATTATACATATATTCACAAAACAAGAAGACTATTACTATTTCCATGTTGCGTTTTGTTTTGCATGTACTTTACGCTTATTGCAACTAGTACGTTTTCAATGCATACTGTCAAGCCCTTGAAAAAAATCAAGTACTGACTAAAAAACATATTCACATGGTTTTATGTAAAATTTATTTTAATGTCTGAAAAAACAGTACTGACAAAAATGTATAATTTTAAGCAAAAATGTTTAAAATCTTTACATTTATCTTTGTTTTGCAAAATAAATTCGTTGAAAAAAAAAAAAGGTTTTTCTTTCCTCATAAAATCTGATAAGGAATAGGATGGGGAGCAATCAAGACAGGCTGGGCATTATATGATACAAACCCCTTTACCAAGATGGTTTAGCCCTTCCTTATAACAATTCCAAGGAGCAGAATTATTTGATAACATTTAAAAAAAGAGTGTGTGGGGGTTCAGTTAGATTATGTCAATCCAGTAGGTGTAAGGAGAAAGACAACCAACCCAAGTGACAGCCAAATAAATAAAGGAAAGGATTTTTTTCTTACTTGGGCTGTCTTTCCCTAAAGTCCAGTTCAAGAGATTAGCATGAGACTTAAGGAAAATACGGTTTATAGCTCAGGAGTAAGGGATGTGTAAACACAGAATTTGGCAAACAAGGAGATGGTGGAATCACAGGTGCATTACATAAACATACTATGTTGGTCAAAACAAGCACCTGAAATGAAGGTGTGATTGTCATTCCCTGGAACACACAGTACAAAACTGTCTTTCATTAAGGTTACAGGAAAGGCATAGTACAATTTTTGGGAGAAAGATTTAATCATAGACAGGAGTGAACCTGGTTTTTCTTTACTAAATAAAATGAGTTTCAAGCCCCAGATAGAGGCAGGCTGATTTATCAGTTAGACACTTCTTCAATTCAAACCAGACTAGCACTGAGTAAGTACTTGACAATGAATCCTAGTAGTTTGGACCAAATTATGATTCTTCCTTAACTGCTAAACCCTTAAACATAATCTCCAATGTGTAGGTTTTTGGTTCTTCACTTCTCTGCGAGATGAAAAATAATACACCACTCGCCCGCTTCTTTGGGGTAACTAAATTCCTAGAATAAACCAAAAATATTATCTCTTCTACCACCCTCCTCCTCCCCTCCCCCACCTCCTCCTCTTCCTCCTCCTCTTCCTCCTCCTCCTCTTCTTCCTCCTCTTCCTCCTCCTCTTCCTTCTCCTCTTCCACCTCCTCCTCTTCCTCCTCCTCTTCCTCCTCCTCTTCCTTCTCCTCTTCCACCTCCTCCTCTTCCTCCTCCTCTTCCTCCTCCTCTTTCTCCTCCTCCTCCTCTTCCTCCTCCTCTTCCTCCTCCTCTTCCTCCTCCTCCTCTTCCTCCTCCTCCTCTTCCTCCTCCTCCTCTTCCTCCTCCTCCTCTTCCTTCTCCTCCTCTTCCTTCCCCTCACTCTTCTTTCATTCGGGCAAAATACAGTTATTTCAAAAATCAACAAATAATCAGCCTCCCCCCCCACACCCCTGTCTCCCATTAAATGAAAGTCCATGAAGGTAAATGTCTGCCTAGGCCCCTGCTGCCAGCTCTCCTTCTTAGCAGATCATAGCAGGAGACATCACCTCTGTTTGAAGTGCTGACATGTAACTTCCTGAATGTTTGATACTCTCACTCAACAGGCTCCCCTTTTGCCCACACTTCCCTTGTATAAGGAGGCTTGGTTTCTTTCCATTGGTAGCTCTTTGACTCTGTGGGAAACTTCCTACTCTTTATTCACTAAGAACTTAGGCAGGTGCTCCTCTGATTCCTGAGAGGCATAAGGGAAGCTAGACAGGGAGAAAGGAACTGAGGCTTGTTGAGGGTGTTGGGAAAGAAGCCATTGCTTTTCTCAGCTTTCTCTAGTTGTGCAATAGCTTTTCAATTCAATTTCCAATGAGCTGTCTCATTCATATTCCTTCTGATCTTGATTCCTCTCTTAATCAAACCTCAGCTAGACATTAGTAGATAATTGCTCACCTTTGAAAGTACTCCATTAGCAAAATAGGCAAACCTAGGTCTAAGACTTCAAGTCTTGTGATCTGTTCAAGACTATAATTACTCTAGAAAAAAAAAATGATGCAATGAACTGGGTCTGATATTCATGGTTGGCTTCATAGCAGTGATTAGTAACCCCCTTGATGGGACAGCACAAGAGGCACAGAAAGGAGAACCCTAGTTGTTCTCCAAGGGTGTCTTGGGATGCTTGCTGCTTCCTGTGTACACTAAAGAATGGCGAAAAGTGGTCCTGGAATTCATTACTTTCTAGTTCCTTTCTATGTGTCCAACACTGTGTGCATACATAGCACATAAAAGGATTAAAATGGGACGAATATCCTCTTGACAACCACTAAGAAATCTGTCAGTTTGACTGCTTTCAAAGAAATGGCAGTATAGATTGGCACAGTGGTTGCTATTACAAACTATTGTTATGGACATCCAGCTCAGTACCTGATGAATCTGTTGTCTAGAAAATGTCACTCCTTTTGCAAAGAGAAGATTAACTGAAAGACAGCTGGGCTGAGATAACTCCAGTGTCTCGGGTTACTATGCAAATATAGCAAAAAATCAATTTGATCTACACAACAAAATGAAGTTTGAGTTCAGCCAATTAGATGACAAAAGATAACCTTTAACTAGAGACTCTCCCATAGCTCATACCCAAACAAGCCTAATACTTTTCTCTAGTTGTAATGCCCAAAATTAACCTGTAAGCCCCACCTGCCCAAGAACCAGACAACCTGCTGGAATTCTGGGAGTTGTAGTTTTTGGAGAATAACAAACTCTCATGGGAAAATACAATAACCTATAGGGTTATCTTTATAAATTCCTGCAACACATGGTTCAGGGACCATTCTAGACTAAAATTCCAGGGACTGATCCTGACTGAGTCCATCTTTTGGTCAATACTTAATATTTAATAAAGCTTGCTTTAAATATGGCTCAAAATGGTGGCACCAGCTTTTCTCCAGTGAATCTCAGGATGTACAGTAGCCAAACCTGGGTTCCATATCTGTCCTCATGTGCAATGCCTGAAGTGAAGGCATTTGTCACCAGTCCTAGGGCTGGATGGTGGAGACATGTGAGTGCCTGGAGCCCTCAGGCTAGCCAGGCCAGTGGAATCAGTGAGCCTCAAGTTTAGTGAGAATCCATTTGTAAAATAAAGTAGAGATAGCCAGTCTAAAGGTGCATTCTGCCTAGGCTGCCCAGCTTGATAACCAGAGTTTGATTCCCAGGGTTCCCATTGCTGGGAGAAAAACAAAAACAAACTCCTGTCCCCATAAGTAAGGCAGGTACCACCTACACACACACACACACACACACACAGAGAGAGAGAGAGAGAGAGAGAGAGAGAGAGAGAGAGAGAGAGAATAAATTAAAATATAATTTTCAAAAATTCCTAAAACCAAACTAAGGCAGATTGAGCTGGAAGAACACACACAGCCCCTGCACACATGCAGCCTCACACATACACATATGTACATACTTGCACATGAAAAGGAGATGGTGAGCTTTGTGTCAACAGCAGGAACACAAAGCAGCAAGTTACGTGGCACATCCGACGAGTGTTTGAGACTGCTTAGCTCTGGGCTTCCTGAACCACGACAGTGACACATTTCCCATGATGTACACAGCGCTGGGACTTCCGTAAGATGGTCCAGACAGATGCTCTGCAGCCGTCACCTTCTTCCTTCCTGCTGATATGATGGTAATTTTATATTTAAACAGTTTGCTCCTTATTCTGTTGGCCCCAACATTGGCAGTTTTTAAGTGCTTGCTACATCAGACACTAATGTATGTCATCTAATTACTCAAAACCAAACAACTATGTGAGAACTCGGCTTGTTCACTAACAAATGGGGAAACACCTGTAAGCACCGTATCCGGGGCTTTCAGCTGAGAAACAAATAGGCGAGATTGGAATGAGTTCGTTTGCTCCAAATCCAGACTTTAAAAAAAATGGCTATTTTTTTTTTCTAAATCAAATGGAAACAATGTATTGTTCTAATATGTATATCTTCTTCCAGCAATATAGCCTCTTGCCTGGCAGCTTTTTGTTAAATATCTGAAGGAGGGGGAACTGGAAAGGAGGGGTAAGGAAAGAGAGAGGGGGGAGCAAAGAAAACGGAACATGATGGTGAAGCCGGGCATGATTAGGTTGCTTGCTTCCATCAAAACCTTCTGCTGCAGCCAACAGCACCCATTCCCCTTCCCCAGCTTCCTGTTGGGGCTGAGGCTGGGAGGTGAACCACAACACATTTCTAATTTTCTGCATGGATGCCTTAGTTACTATTAAGATACTGTCAAAGGGAAGTAATTTCAAAGAAGAGGAGCTAGTCTGATTAAGAAGTTCGATTAAGATTGGCTTTTGAGAAAATATTAAAAGCTTGCGGGGGGGATAAAAAAAAGAAAAGATTAAGATCGGAACCTGTTAAAGGGACTCTCTGGTATCACAATAGCAGAAGACCCTGGCTCTGCAGCGTAGCACAAAGCTCTTCTATCCACGGCACCTTTTGTGATAGCAATCACAACAAAGATGCACTGTCACTGTCACCCTGTTGAAGGCCCTGTTGAAGGCCACACACACCCTGGTAGCTCTGATTCTAATAAGCTTCATGTGTCAGTTCAGAGCCTGGGGGTCCACTGTTTAATCACACCAGCCACCCCACCTTCTCTCGCTGGGCTCTTGCTTAAATTCTAAGTATAACACAAGGAGTCTTGCCTAGTCTTGCCTCTTGTGATCTGTAAGTAACTGTTACTTACAGAGTTGCTGAGACTGAAGTAACCACCTGTGATGTAGCTAATCACGTTCATTGACTTGACAGAATCTAGAAATCAGTTGGGAAAATCTATGGATGTGACGGGTAAGAGAATTTCCATAGGTGTAAATGAGTTTAAAAAAAAAAACTCAACTCAAATTTGGGCATCACAATTCTATGGATTGGGGTCCTTAGCTAAATTAATAAGAAAAACTCAACTGGATACCAACATTCATAGCTCTCCTTACTAACTGTGGATACAGTGTGACCAATAGCTTCAAGCTCTTACCAAGAAGCCTTTCCCAATATGACAGTGTGTAGCATGGAACTGTAAACCAAAATATATCCTTCTTTACCCATACAACAGAGCAATTCTATTCTTAGACATTTCCTTGAGAAAAATGGAAACTTACGTCTACCAAAGCATCATTCAGAATAAGCCATAACTGGAAACAACCCAAACTTCCATCAATATTTGCATACCTAAGCAAAATGTGACTTTCCCTAATGAAATACTAGTTATTAACCAAAAGTACACCATGGATGAGACTTTAGAAGTGTTAGGTTTGGTGGAGGAAGCTAGACATAAATGATTGCAAATATCATAATATTTACATAGAATTCCCAGCAAAGCAAACTTATACGAAAGCAGATCATATGCTCACCAGGGAGCAGGGTTGGAGGAGGTGAGAGTCTAGATAGACCCTGGGGAGCTGTTTGTGTTGATAAAGATGCTCGCCAGCTGTATTTCGGGGCTGGCTGCACTGCTCTGTAAATTTCCTAAAAGTCACAGAGTCGAGCAGCTATAATATGCAAGTTTTATGATATGTAAATTGTACCTCAATAAAGCTATTTTAAAAAAGAGCTTCATGGGGCATATTAAAAAGGCCAGCAGGACTAGACTCTGATTGCATCACACACATATTGGTGATAAATACAAAAGGAAATCTGTGGATATAATTATCATCCATTTTTTTTATTTTGTTTGTCCCAAATTACATTAATATACACTATCCCATGGGTGAAAAAGATACCATGCTAACAGATGGCCCAAATTTTCTAATTTGAGAACAATCTGCTCCTGTGGGATTTTCAGTTTCCTGTGAAAGCTTCTACAGTTAATTCTAGAAGACCATGTGGTTGTCTCATTGGGCTTGTAAACTGAACTCTGAGCCAGAATTGCCTCATAGGCTCGACTGTGTTCATTTCATCATTCAACTCCCTCATTCAACTCCCTCATTCAACTCCCTCCACTGTATGCCTGTAAGAGCTTCAGATAACATTACGTCATTATGGCGATTCAACCTGTGAGGTCAGGGTTTTCCTAGCCTCTCTGGAAATTCACAATGAACAATATAAGAAAGATATAACAAATATAAGCTAATAATTTTAATTTTTATTTCCATTTTAGCTGAGAATAGCATGGCATGGTATATCCCAACCACCACAAGATTTCAAGAGGCAGCCTGCAAATGAACAAACAATAAACACATTGTATTTTAGTGCTGTGACACCATGTGCAACAAGGTAGGAAACGTCTCTGATGAAGATTAAAAATTTTCCTAATTTTCAGATATTATTGATATGTCATTAGAAGTGAATTAATGCTATACCCATTTAACATAATAATTATAGTAGATTCTCCCTTAGAGCCTATGACTATTTTATCCATAGATTCTTGACCCGAGTAATGGTACCAGGTAGAAGTTTTACCTTATGGAGTCGGCCTTAAATTAGTGTGAAAGTGGTTAGTTACCTTCATGGTATTCATGCCCCTATTATACAAGTAGGTATGACTTGCTAGGCTGACCTTACTGTAGCTCATCTAGTTCATAGCTGGGAAAGGTTGGTAATTTTTGTTTTCTCCAAGTAGCATGCATAGAACCTTCCAGTCCAGTCCCATGATAGTCAGGGACATTTCCAGATGAGTACCAAGCTTGACTTTTCCATGTTCTGTGATCCAAGTATGTGATGTCTTCATCAGTAAGAAGACCTACAAGTTGTAGAGAGTAACCAAGAACTTCTGTATCACACCCTCATCTCCTAATGCTCAGAGATCATTGCAAAAAGTAAGTGAGCCAAAGGCAGCAGATGGCAGACAGTAACACAAAAGCAGTGTTTTTCAGGACCAGCAGGATAGCTGCACATATAATCCCATAGCAATGGTGACAGCATTCACAAGACCAGCATAAGTTCAAGCCAGACACAATCTCATCATGGAAAGGCATGAGCATGAAGTCCAACACCTAGCAAGAAAACTATGGGGAGAGGGTGAATCATTTTTCTGTAACTATGTAGCTTCTAGCAAGCTGATTAACCAGGCTTCAGTAGAAAGCCATACCATTCAAAACAGCATATTAGTAACACCAATGTACTTGATGGGCAAGTAGAAGAAAAAGAAGGAGGAGGAAGAAGAGGCAACCAAAGTTAAGTGGTCAGAGAAGACAGATGAATCTGGGAGTAATGGGGAAAGAAAAAAAAACATGATCAATGTACATTATATAAAATTTCCAAATAACTAACAACTAATTATTTCTCCATGACAAATGAAAAGCCAGTTTAGAAACTGAGACATTTAAGACTAAGAATTCTGTTCCAAGAACTGAACATATGTGTTGCTGTCTTTGGACTTTAGTCTATAGCTATGTCATGATACTTTTTTTTACTACCACCTCTTACTTCATTCTGTACCAGAAGACTGTGTGTTAATACTTGTAAACTTATTGTGTAGAGGGATTATCAGTTGAGGATTTAATATATAAAACTATTTGATAAGTTTGTGGAGTCATGTTTTTACTGGGCCCATGGAATGAAATGTCTGGGTATCACACATGGGAAATAACCATTTAGGGGATTGTACTTCAGCTTTGCACTGGAGTGGCTAATGGTGTGACTCTCATGGAGTAAGTCCATGGGGGTCAGTAACAACAGAATCTTATTTACTATTTACCACTACATTTCCATCTACATACAATCATCCCTGTCCTTTACTATGCATTTAAACACCAAGAATCTGAATTTACTGGCCCCAGTTCAAGCAGACATAATAGCCACACTTTACTCATAGACTGCAAGGAATCCAAGACCCTTATCTACAGAAGTCAGCACGTGGAGTCTGTCTGCTATAAGTGATGTTTGCAGAATAGACTGTTCTCCCTAGTGACAACCCAGCAAACCAAACAACAACCTCAACCATGAGTCCAGGAGGTCAGACAACATTTCTCTTTTTTGTCTTTGGTTCCAGCTCAGGACAAAGAAAACCAAGTATCCTCTCTTGTTCTAGTACCCAGAATGCCCTGCTGCTAGTTATCCCAACTGCAGCTTGCCAACACAAAGAGCCTTCATCTGTAACTAACCTGACGTAACCTTTTTTTTTTTTTTTTTTTCTACTAGGAAACTCTCTGCTTTCTCGGTTCCTTTTGATCTCTTAGCCAAAAGACAACCAAAAGACAAATCAACATTGCTGTCCCCTTTGCTGTTGCAGCCGCAGGTTTGCTTCTCTGACTGAATCTGTTTTTATTTTCACTGCACACAACTGCAGTTGACCCTCTGACATACTGACAAGGGAGCGGGGCTTTGAGGTGTAAACTGAAGAGACATGGGATTCACATGGAAAACTGGATAAATCTGGTGTTCCTAACAAACAACATCAGCTTCTTATACTGAGATATCCAGTGGACACTTGAGATACTAAGTCCCATGGAACAGATCAGTCTTACTTCCTCATCAGATCGTTAAAGCAGTAGGAGACTGGGTTTCTCATAAAACCAGAAGACTAGATACCAAAATTAGTTTAACATAAAGATAATAACTGTAACTATACTTTAACATATTTCTTTGAAAAGCTGTAGAATACTCACTGGGTTTGTGCTGTTGCTTTGTTTTTATTGCTTTTGTGGGTTTTTTTTGCAATGATCATTCCCTTTAACCTAGAGACTGCTCCCAGTACTGACTGGTTCTGAGCCTGAGCAATACTCCACACCTTTCCAGGAACTGGGGCTAGCTTAAGTTTGAGGGGAGGGTGTATTTCTTCTGCAGGATCAAAGGCTAATGCTCTGCACATATGGCCCATCCCTCTGTCTCTTGGCCACACTTAGGCCCTGTTCACAAAAGGAAGAGCTGAGCCGATGGCTTCCCAGTTGTGTTCTTCTCCTTCCAGATGCCCTTAGAAATGCAGGTTCTCAGAGAGAAGACACCACTGGAACCACCAATTTGGGGAGTTTTCTTTTCAGCTCCCATGTTCTATGAGACCGTGAGTGGATTAAAGAAGAAAGTGTTCTTGCCATATCAACATGGTAAGGGAAGAGGGGCAACTGTAAGTGGGAGGAGGCTGGGATTGAGACCAAGCCCAACTCGGACGACAGTTCAACATTTAGACCAATGTGTAAGCTGAGGGGTTTGTGGCTTAAAAACTACTCAGGAAATAGTTAGACTCTTACCTAACTTACCCAGAAGGATTTGTGTTGGCATAGGGTTCAATGGATCAAGGCCTGGGAAAGAAGCAGGACTCAGAGAAGTGTGTCTGAAGTTGGGTCGGGGAGCAAAGTCTTGTAACGGTGACCTCACAGTCCCTGTTCATCCTGTGTTCTATGCTCAGCTGTGAAACCACCACACTCTCTGTGCAGCCAAGTGTATACAAATCTCCTTGGAGAAGACAGCCCCAGTCCAAGAAGCCAAGGGAGTTCCATTCTTCTCCAGTGAAAGGCCCAGAAGTTGAGACTTGTGCTTTACAACAGAATCTGACAGTGAGCTTTATGGACTGCAGCTGCAGGCCATCTTGCAAGTTGTTTTCCTTTGTTTGAACTGTTCAAACTCCATTTCATCATATAGAACACGAGAACAGTAATATCTGATGGTTGTGCTGCTAGTGGAGATAGGGTAAACAAGCCTGGCATAGATCTGTGGCTCCATAAAAGCATCTGCTGCAGCCTGGGGATGTGACACAGTGGCAGTACAGTGGACTGGCATGTGTGAGCCCCAGGTTCAGCTTCTACCTAACAAAGCAGAACTGAACCATAACACATGTAACACGGCTGCTGTACTTCTGCTGGGTTAACTCTGGCTGTGAGTCCTGGTCCGTTTGCTGTTTGCTTGTTTGCTTGAGTCAGGGTTTCGCTGTATAGGCCTGGCTGTCTTGGGACTCCCTCTGTAGACCAGCCTGTCCTAGAACTCAGATATCTGCCTTCCGCTACTTCCAGTGGGCTTCGATTAAGGGCATATGCCACACCTAGCTGTGTCCCACTTCTTAAGATTGTTATTTCTACCTAAATGAGTGTGAGTGCTTGAGCAGTAACGTAGCTGAAGGAAAATTCTAAGAGGCTCACATGCCCACTTCATTTCAAAGCATGCTCTGGCCCTAACAGAAAGACAATGACACCCAATGGGTCTTTTCCATTTCTAATTTCACCCATTCTATGGTCCTGCGATTGCTATAGCCAACTAATCAACTAAACATAATTATGCACAATTCCAAACATATTATGAAGTAATAAGCCCTCTATTTTTCATTGCGCCCTAAATGCTTGTATCATTAGAGATGTAGAAACAAAATTTAATTTGGGCCCACCAAATGGAATGTCAGGGGAGCGAAATGGAAGAGAAAGAGGCCTAGCACTTTCCTTTACAGCTTGAAAAAGAAAACTACCTGCGCCAAATGTTTACAGGATTTTTCGCATCTGCCTGGTGACATGCCAGACTTGCCCCGCCCATGTGAGTTTTATTGTCCACCCTGAGTCCTCTGAGAGCACACACTGGTTAGGCCTCTGTGATGGAGTAAAACTGATCATACAGGAAGCTCTGGGTTCCAGCTCCCCTCCAAAGGAAGAGAGAAGATAAATGCTAATGATCAGTACTTCTGGAAGAACTGACCACACCTCTACCCAGACTACCTGGACATGCTCTGATCATCCCCACACCTGGCACATGAATCTAAAGCCACGGTTCGGACCTAGAAGTGAAAGTGAAGAAATAATGCCCTAAGTATTTTATAAAGCACCTATAAAGTTAGCGACCTTCCATTAGGAGAAGTAATAGATACACCACATCCTATAATCTATAAAATAACTGGCCAGGAAGCACCATTCTTATCTAAGGATAAAGGCAGTGTGGTTCACATATTGAGTCACTACGCACCTTACCCAATACCCTCAATCTATACCCTTGGAGGAGCAGCTGCCAGTATATACTTTGTGGCAAAAACCAAACAGAACAATAAAGGCTCTCACCAGGAGAAAAGAGCAGAAAATCTCACTGCTGGTTTGGAAATTATTTTAACAATTCATTCCTGAATAGGAAATGAAAATATGATAATGTCAAACTCTGTCTCTGAAAATGAACAAAACCATAATTCATTTGAAATTCTGGAAGCACCATATCCCACTGTTCCCCCTGCAACCTGCTCTAATTTTAATCAGCACAACACAAGGCTACCCTGTGTCTTCGAGGTATCTTTTTGTATTTGTTATTTAAATATCCTTAGAGAGCAATACGCATAGCTTCAAGTTCATGGCTCTCTGGGTAAAACCACGTATGAATGTGGATTCCAAATTTTGTCACTTCTATTTTACCCTATACGAGTATACACTAAATCCTAACTGACTTAATGAGAGTGCTGTTCCGAATAAGACGGAACTATTACAAGTATGCAAACCAGCTAGCCGGAGTTGGTCTTTCAGGCTCCAGAAAGGAATCAGCTTTTTTCTTTTTTTTTTTTTTTTCTTTCTTTTTTTTTTTTTTTTTTTTTGCTTTTATGTGTCTCCTTTTTAAAAAAAATTTTTTTATGTTTCTGAGATTATACAAAAATATGTTGAGTTTAGCATCAAGGATAGATTACCCTTAAAAGGAACATTTATCAGAGAAAATACTAATTTCCTGCTAGAAAGCAGCCACAAGAAGAAAGGGAAATAAATGAAATGAGACATGAAAGTGAGAAAATGAAGCTAAGGGGGATCGGAATGTTTTTTTCATGCAAGTGGGAACTTGCAAGCATGTGTTCCTTCTCCCCAAGTATCTAAGATGTTTAGATGAGCAACCGCATGCCATGAGCTTGCCGGGCCTGCTATGAGACCTTTTCACCCTGTATCCTCCTGACATAATGTTACAGTTCTGCCCTGAAGGTGATGGATACACACGTGGGAAGAGTATAATCCCCTCCACATGTGTGAACTGGCCAAGGGGGTTGGAGGGAAGCAAGGGCCAGGAAGACAGCGGGTTCACGCCAGGGCAGTGGCTTGATAGGAAAATCTCTGGAGGATAAAGCAAAGGCAGAGGTACCAGCAGTCCTTCCTGCTACCTAGATTCTGAACTGTTGCCTAACAAAGCCCTGACAGGAAACCAAGGATCAGAGAACTGTATCCAAGGAAAGCAACATTTCATCTACTCTCTGTCTTTCCTCAAATCCTCTCTCCTTCATTCTTCTCTGCCCTCCTCACTCTAATCAACAAGGAAAGCTGACAACATTGGAGACATACAAAATGCTCTTATCTTGCTAACTCTTCAATCCATTTTGCAGCGTCTGCTTATCTCAATATGCAAACTTTGTTATTCATAGGTCTCATTATTAATATAAACTCCGATATTAAAAGTAATAATAGCTAAGGTTTGTTGAATAGTTATTCTGTGTCAAATACTCTTCTTGTGACCCTTCACACTTTAAATCACACTATACTATTATTGCTGCTGTTGTTATTATTATTATTATTATTATTATTATTATTATTAATACTATTACCATTATTATCATTATCATTGCCACGATCTGTTTGTACCCACCCCAGATGAAGTTCTTAGGGAGAAATTATAAATTTCAAAGTAATGGTATTTAGAAAAATATGTCTGGGAGATGGTTCAGTTGTATATAAAATATCTTAGGGTTTCTTTTTCCTTGTTGATGTGATAAATAAAGCACTTTAATGAAAGCAACTTATGGGAAATGGGTCTGTTTCTATTCAAGCATATAATCAACCATAGCAGGAAAGTCAAGGCATCAGGGGCTTGCTGGACACTTTACATCCACAATCAGAAGGCAGAGAAGCTGTCAAGACTTGCTATTGCTCAGCTCCATTTCTCTAATTATGCAGTAGGTCAGCCAGGGAATGTCACCACCCACAGTGGGCAGGGTCTCTCACCTCACTCATGACAAACACAGGTATCCCTAGACTGCATTCTCTCGAGTGAGTCTAAGTCCTGTTCAGTCAATACCAAATGCAAACATCGTGAGAAGACACTGGAGGGCTGAGGCAATCAGTCTGCTTCCTCATTCTGAGCACACATTGAGAAGGTGCTAACGGTGAATCAGGAAAGAGCATTCTTACCAGATCCTGAATCTGGCTTTATCTTGATCTCATAATTTCCAGCTTCCAGGACTATGAGCAATAAAACTCTGTTGTTTATAATCCATCCTCTCCAGTATTTTGGTGCAGCGGCCAAAGCCAATTAATACAAATACCACTTCCATTTTATAAGAGAAAAGACTGAAGGATAGGAATGAAAAGCATCCAGTCTGACTGTATAGCTCTTAAGTGGGGAAGCAGAGATTCGAACCCTAATTTTCTGACTCCACCAAGTATTTACTTTATACCTCTGGCTATGTTATCAACATCCCTACTCCCTTTCTCTTCATAAAACTTAATATCCTGTCATGACATTAATGAATCCAGCTGTATAAAGCCCTCAGATGGTTGTGACAATGTCAGGTTCTCTATTGATTTCTCTGTCCTTCTCTTTCCCCCATTAGCAATAGAAGCTTATAATAGGGTCCAGCCTAAATGTCTGGTTCAATTGCTAACTATTAAAGGCACACCCCTGTGAGAAAAAGGGTTTGAAGGACCTCCAAGAGCATAAGTCATCTCTAAGAGTTATCAATGAATAAAGAAGCCAGTCCTTGTCAAGTCCTGAGAATGAGGAACTTGTAAGCAGATCTAGCCCTCCCCAGGTAACTCTCCAGGTAATTCACAAGCACAATGCTTCACACAACAAATGGAACATGAACATTCAGGTTTTCTGTATCTCAAGATACTATTAGGATCAAGGAGAAGCAAGATACAACTGGGACAGGATATGTATAACTGAAGGATCAGATAAGAAATTTATATAAAGAATGTTTAAAACTTCTTAAAATTAGAGCCAGCTCGGTTCCTCAGAAAATTGGATATCGTATTACCTGAAAACCCAGCTATACCATTACTGGGCATATACCCAAAAGACGCTCCAACATCTAACAAGGACACATGTTCCATCAAGTTCACAGCAGCTTTATTTATAATAGGGAGAAGCTGGAAAGAACCCATATGTACTTCGACAGAGGAGTGGATACAGAAATTGTGGTATATATATATATATATATATATATATATATATATATATATACACACACACAATGGAGTACTACTCAGCTATTAAAAACAGCAAGTTTATGAAATTCTTAGGCAAATAAATAGAACTAGAAAATATTATCCTGAGTGAGGTAACAGAGTCACAAAGGAACACTCATAGTATTTACTCACTTATAAGTAGACACTAGCCCAAAAAGCTTGAATACCCAAGAAACAAGTCACAAAACTTATGAAGCTCAAAGACAAGGAATGTCAGAAGGTGGATGCCTCAGTCCTTCTTAGAAGAGAGAACAAAACACTCATGAGAAGAAATAATGGGACAAATGGAGGAGCAGGGATTGGAGAAAAGATCATCCAGAGACTGTCTCACCTGGGGAACCACCCCATATGCAGCCTCTAAACCCAAGCATTATTGCTGATGCCAAGTAGTTCTTCCTGGCAGGAATCTGATATGGATGCCTCCTGAGAAGCTCTGCCAGAGCCATACTGATACAGAGAAGGATGCTTGCTGCTAACCATCAGACTGAACACGAGGACTCCAATAAAGGAGCCAGTGGAAGGACTGAAGGAACTGACAGGGTCTGCAATCCCATACGAAGAACAAAATGATCAACTAACCAAACCCACCACAGCCCCCAGGGACTAAAAACCAACCAATGAGTTCTCAGGGCCCCAGGAGCATATGTAGCAGAGGATAGCATTGTCTGGCATCAATGGAAAGAGAAGCTTTGAGTCCAGCAAAGGTTCGTTTTCCCGGTGTAGGGGAACACCAAGGTGCTGAGGTGGGAAAGGGTAAATGGGACAGGGAGCACCATGGAGGCAATGGGAGGGGGTGGAATTGTGGGAAGGGGATAACATCTAAAATGTAAATGCAGAGATTATCCAACAAAAAATGTTTTTTAAAAACTTAGAGCCAGCTGAGAGAGGTGCTTGACATCTGATGGTGCAGTACCGAGAGCAGACTCTCACTGGAACCCACTTAAAGGCTAAAGAGACAACCAGCTCTGCAGCATTGCTCTCTGAGCTCCACCCTTCTATTTGGCCATATGCATACACAAATAAACAGCAAACACATAATAAATCATAAAACACGTTGTTAAAAATTAATAGTAAGCGGGAAATATCCCAGTTAATTTTCAATGGGAGTAATGCCAACAAATAATGCCTTGAAGGTGATCAATACCTGAGACTAGCACAGAACCCATGGGCTTGACCAGCATCCTCTACGTCCTGGGCTCAAGGCTCTTCAATCCTCAGCACTCATTAAAAGAATGTGTGCGTGTACATATGAGTGCATGTGTGTGTGTCTGTGTCTGTGTGTCTGTGTCTGGGTCTGTGTGTCTGGCTGTGGGTGCCTGGATGTATGTCTGTGTGTATCTCCCTGTGTGTATTTGTGTGTATGTGTCTGTGTGTCTGTGTGTGTATGTGTCTGTGTGTGCATGAGAGCCCGTGTTATATGTTTTATTATTACTAGTTGTTATGGAAACAAACACTAATATACAGTAAAATAGTACTGGTTTCTAACCAGAAGAAAGACCAAACTAAGAAATGCTGAGATTCTAAGAACTGACAAAGGAGGAAAAAAAAATCACATTTTTCCTACCCTACAAAAAAATATATGAAAATACATAAAACCATTTTATGGATAGCAACTCCAAACTAGATACAAGTTTTATTGTAGTTTTTCTTCTGAATAACGTTTTGTTATCTAAAATCCTCATTATAAATAAAAAATTCTCTGGAAAATACATATACAAATTGAGATTCTACATTATTCAGGAATGAATGTCAGCATTGGTAACATGGTATGAATGTCTTTATCTGTCACATTGTGACTAATACCATCTTAGTTTCGAAGAAACACTGCACTAGTGCTATAAAAACCGATTGCAACGCTGGAGAGGTGGCTAGAATGGATAGCTAACTGGATAGGCTTGGTGCTCTTGCAGAGTAGAAGAATTAAGTCCCCAGTACCCATACTGCAGGCCACGCTACCTGTAGCTCCAGTGAACCCAAAACCCTCTTCTGTTCTCCACAGGCTCTGGGTATGAGTGTGGTGCACCTACACACCTACATACTAGCAGGTACTCACACATACACATAAAATAGTAATAAACCAATCTTTTCTTTTTTAAAAGCCGTGTGTTCAAGTATCATACTCCTGAAAATGAAGGGCAAGAACAGAATAAGTAAATCGTGGAGAAGGAAAAACTGACCAGGAGTAAGTGAATTAATTTATTAGGAAGGCCTTCTCTCCCACAGTTTAATGCAATAGGTTCTGAGTACTACTGTGGTGTTTTTATCATTTATCCTTTACCTGGCTTTGCTCTGTGGTTCTGTTCCTACTTTCTTTGATACTTGGGGACCAGCTTAATGTCTGAAGAAATGTAAATGGCAGGCAAATCTACTTCTCCCACAGTGAAAGAACAGACGACATAATAGTATAATTGAGTCACCCCAAAAATTATACCAGAGAATTTTACAGCTGATAAAGAACTTCAGCAAAGTGGCTGGATATAAAATTAACTCAAACAAATCAGGAGCCTTTCTCTACTCAAAGGAAAAACATGCAGAGAAAGAAATTAGGGAAAAGATACCCTTCACAATAGTCACAAACAATATGAAATACCTTGGTGTGACTCTAAGGAAGTGAAGGTCCTGTATGACAAGAACCTCAAATCTCTGAAGAAGAAAATTAAGGAAGATCTCAGAAGATAGAAAGATCCCCCATGCTCATGGATTGGATGGATCTACATTGTGAAAATGGCCATCTTACCAAAAGCAATCTGCAGATTCAATTCAATCCTCATCAAAATTCCAGCTCAGTTCTTCACAGAGTTGGAAAGAGCAATGTGCAATTAAACCTGGAATATCAAAAGACCTAGAATATCAAAATCCATCCTCAACAACAAGAAAACATCTTCAGTAATCACCATTCCTGATCTCAAGCTATATTACAAGACAATTGTGTTAAAAACCTCATAGTACTGGTACAGAGATAGGCACATTGATAAATGGAACAGATTAGAAGATCCAGAAATGATCCCTCACACATATGGTCACTTGATTTTTGACCAAGGAGCTGTAAACATTCAATGGAAAAAGGACAGCCTCTTGAACAAATGGTGTTGGTTCAATTGGCATTCAGCATGCAGAAGAATGAAAATAGACCCTTTCTTATCTCTTTGTACAAAGCTCAAGTACAAGTGGATCAAAGATTTCCACATTAAACCAGGTACACTGAAACTATTAGATGAGAAAGTAGGGAAAACCTTAGAACACATAGGCACAGGGGGAAATTTCCTGAACAGAACAACAATGGCTTGTGCTCTAAGACCAAGGATCAAGAAATAGAACTTAATAAGATTGTAAAATTTTTCTAAGGCTAAGGACACTGTCAAGAAAACAAAATGGCAGCCAACAGATTTGGAAAAGATCTTTACCAACCCCACATCTGATAGAGGTCTAATATCCAATATATACACATAACTCACGAAGTTAGATGGCAGAGAATCAAACAATTCTATTAAAAATGGGGTACAGAGCTAAACAAAATATTCTCAATTGAGGAATATCGAATGTGTGAGAAGCATCTAAGGAAGTGCTCAACATCATTAGTCATCAGAGAAATGCAAATCAAAACAACCCTGAGATTCCACCTCACACCAGTCAGAATGGCTAAGATCAAAAACTCAGGTGACAGCAGATGCTGATGAGGATGCAGAGAAAGAGGAACACCTATCCACTGTTGGTGGGGTTGTAAACTGGTACAACCACTCTGGAAATCAGTCTGTCAGTTCCTCAGAAAATTGGACATAGTCCTACCTGAAGACCCAGTTATTCCACTTCTGGGCATATACCCCAGAGATGCTTCAACATACAATAAGGACACATGCGCCATATGTCCTTAGCAGCCCTATTTATAATAGCCAGAAGCTGGAAAGAACCCAGATATCCTTCAGTAGATAAATGGATACAAAAATTGTGGTATATTAACACAATTGATTACTGCTCAGCTATTAGAAACAATGACTTTGTGAAATTCCTTGGAAAATGGATGCATCTAGAGAATATTATCCAGAGTGAGGTAGCCCAGTCTCAAAAGAACAGACATAATATGCAGTCAATGATAATTAAATACTAGCCCCAGAAAGCTCTGAATATCCCAGAAACAACTCACAGGCCATATGATGCTCAAGAAAACAAAGGCCATAAAGTGAAAGCTCAGTCCTTCCTAGGGAAAAAAAAATAAGTGTATAGCACTCTCTCAGAGTGTGGTACACCTGGACCTTAAATCATTAATAATCCAAGAGCTAAGATTATAGCCTTGTGGCGATTTTTGCTATTCAAAAATCATTACGTTTACTCTATACACACCAAGAAAACTCTGTTTCCATGTTACATTCTATTCTACATTGACTTTATCCTTATGGTAACTAGTAAAATTTCTATGCATACTATCAAAGCTCTAAAAGAATTAAATACGGACAAAAATATATTCATATAGTGTTATGCCAAAATGCCTTGAAAAATTTGTATATGTATCTCACTTTTTAAAAATAAAGTTGTAAGAGAAAAAAAAAAGAACAGGATGCATCTGAACTCATGCAGAGACAAGTCTAGGTGTTGCATTCACATACCTGCTTCACATTGCCAATTAGACAGATATGGAAAGCCCAAAGTAAACAAGGACATTTAACACAGTAAAAACAAATTCAATATACATTCAAAGGGGTCAAGTGAAAGCCATACTGCCATTTAAGTATTTTTTAACAAATAATCATCAATACAATTAAAGAAATAAAAGTGGTTTCCTCTTAACTTTTAGATTAACTTACTATTTAAGAAATATATAGAAAAAAAAAACTAGAGGTCTCTTTTTTTTTTAGTATTTTTTGGCTTTGCATTTCTGATGAAAATATAATAAATTTCAAGACACAAGGTGATACACATCTATAATTCCAGCTGTCAGGAGGAGGCAGAGACAGGTGGATCTCTGGAGATTCAAGGCCAGCCTGGTCTGTATAGGAAGTTCTAAGCAAACCAGGGCTACAGAGCAATAACTTCTCTCAAAAGAAAAACTTGGACAAAAACGACAACAACAAAAACACCCCTGTGTGGTCATGTTAACAAGATTTCACTATTACCCAATTATACCGATTTATTTGTATATTTTTGACTATTTTAGTGCTATAATAGCAGAATTAAAATTAAGTATCTGCTTCTGGTAATCATTACTGCCAGAGGAACCCAAATTATGTAAAACTTTGATTATGATAATTATAATCAGTGATTTTGCTGGAAGTAAGGGAAAAGGGGATTATGAAAGAAGCATACAATTTATAAATTATGGATGTCTTTATTATTGACCCATAAATCTTTGACTCATCAAATGAGCATCTAGCCATTTGTGAAAATAATGCCATTAGTCAGCTTTGATATGTTTTGTCAACTTTAAGTCATATGAAATCCTGCCTTTGTACAGTTTCTCCATTTGGCCATGATGAAGCAGTTTTTCAAGTCAGAAGTAACAACTACAGGTCTCATCCAATGAGTTATTATTTAATTCATCCCTTGGGAATAATTACATGAATGGTATCTAGGTCTTATGCTTCTACTATGGGCTCTGTACATGTGAAGGTGAAAGAATCTCTGACAGACCAGTGACCCGAGACAAATTTCTTTACAGTAAGAGTCCCTACAGAGGGAATTTGTGGGCTATGCTAGCACTTGCTTTGTCGGGACACGTCTTTCATTTCTCTGAAGAATTATGAGCTGAGAGCAAGCTCTTCACTCTCCTGAAAGAGGTCTTCATCCTGTAGTTCACATAGACACTTGTTGAGTGATGATAGAAATGGGACATAGGAAACATTGTTTGGGTATTCTTCTTCTTTGTATTCTATAAGCTAAGTAAAATAGTACATTTCTGCAAGTTAAATACAGGAATTACTGTCTTTGGAGATGTCTGTCGATGTTCCCATCCAGAGTGGAGACAGTATTGTCTATCATTCTGCAAAGAGCTCCAGTTTATATCTTTTCCTTCTCCTGCTTCTGTACAAGGTCAGATTCCAAGCATAAGTCATCAAGACAATTAGAATGAGACAGTTCTTCTTAGAAAAGAAAAGAAAAAAATCGTGTATTCATTATATATTATTATGTAACAAATTTTGTGAGCTATAATATTTTATAAAATAAATAGAAAAATAATGAGTCTTCCTAGCACAGTTCACTTCTTCTAACAGCTGTTCTCTTGCCCTCCTTTTATTTTTTTAACTTATTTAATATACAATATATTTTGACTTTCTTTTCACTCTCCAAACTCCTCTAAGGTCCTCTCTTACTGCCCTACCCACCCATTTTTATGTTTATTCTTGATTCTCTCTCCCTCTATCTCTCCCTTCTCCCTCCCCCTCACTCTTTGTCTCTCTCTCTCTGAGACAACAAAAATCAAAGAAAGCAACCCAATAAGACAGAAATAATAATAATAAAAAAAGTATACACACAATAGAAACACAGTCTATTTTCTGCTGGCCAACTACTCCTGGTCACTGACCCTTCTGAAGAATATGGTTGATATACCCAATAATACCCCATTAGAAAAAAATGATTTTCCTTTTCCCAGCAGTTTCCAAGTGCAAATCCCTTATTGGTTAAGGGTAGGACATTGTGTCTGTTTCCCCTTTGGCATGCTGGGAGTTTTATCCAGCTTGAACTTGTACAGGTCTTATGCATGTTATTACAATCTCTGAGTTTATATGTGCATCAGCTCTGTTGTGTCTAGAAGACAATGTCTCCTCCTATACCTCTGGCTCTTAGGATCATTCTG
The DNA here is from genome assembly GCF_963924665.1 of Micromys minutus. NCBI lineage: Eukaryota > Metazoa > Chordata > Mammalia > Rodentia > Muridae > Micromys > Micromys minutus. Next base: position 11,759,966 of record NC_137969.1, read on the forward strand.
TCTTCTCTTCCACAGAGGACCTTGAGCCTTGAGGGGACATCCCATTTAAATCTGGGTGCTTCAAAGTTTCTTACTTCCTGAACACTATGCAGCTGTAGGATTCTAGGCTAGTTTTCAGCTTCTACAAGAAATTTTTCTGATAAGGGTTGAGCAAGACAATTATCTGTGTTTATTTTTGAGTGTCATTAGGAATCATTTGATATGATTCTTTAGCAGAATAATAGTATTAGGTTTACTCTCTAGGTCCTTAGCACTTGAGCAGTGGCCAGTATGAGTTAAATCTCAGGGAGTGGGCTTTCAATCCACTCAAAGACTGCTTGCTTACTCCCATAACATTTCTCTCGCTGTTGTATTATATCTCTGGGAGGCAGGCCACTGTTGTAGGTCACAGGGTCTATGGGTGACAGTAATAATTACTTTTCTCCCAGATAGTGAGCAAAGCATGACGCAGAGCCATGAATGTTAGGCAGTTAGGGCAAAGGTTCTAGTTGCAAACCAACTCCATTTCTCCATGTTCAATGACATAAGTAAGCAGTGTCTTCAGCCATAAGACCTTCTTTGCCAGCCAGTTGTCAATGGCAACCAATAGCCCTGTCATAAGCATGTTACATTTGAGGGAGCTAATGGGACCTTCTTTAGCTCACCATTCTTAATTATAAAAAGCCCTAAAAATCAGAAACATGTTCTTTCTTTTGTCTTAATCTACCATCAAATTCATAGGTTATTTTCAACCTATTAATTTTCCTTTTTATTTAGATGGAGAAAAGCAGAGCTGGAGAGAAGACTCAGCGGGTCCAAGTGTTTGCAGCATTAGCCTGGTAAATCTCAGTAGTCCACACATAGTGGTGCACAGTGACAATCCTATACAGTCCCATTGTTCCTGTGACAAGGTAGGAGAGACAGGAGAGTCAGAAAATCTGTGACTGGGCTAGCCTAGAATATTAAGCACAGCAGAATAGAAGAAAAACCCAGCCACACACACACACACACACACACACACACACACACACCCTTCACACTAGTAATTAGCAAATAAGATATGGAAACCAGAAAGCTTTTCTCAGTTTAGTAAAAGTAATACAAAATCTATTTTCTTACTTTGTGTTATGTTATTATAGATTTTCTCCAGTATTTTTTCAATTTGGCAGAATCTGAACAAACACGCAGAACCTGAACAAACACACACACACACACACACACACACACACACACACACACACACACACACAAATATATATACTGTTCTCCACTCTTGCTACCCGCACAGCTAGCTTTCTACTACTCGGTCTTGTTCACTTTATTTTCTTTAAGGGCAAGTAGTGAGTGGATTGGTGTGCGTTCTGACAGATTCACTACTAATCTACATCTCTGCACTGCTAATGGCAGTTCATTCCCCACTCCTCCCTTATGTGGGAATGGCCCCAAAGCCTGGAAAGTCCTTTCCGAGTGTTCTTGTGATAAAGCATGACTTCTCTCTCCAATGAGGCCATGGCTAACTTTCCAGAGGGAGATCATGAGTCCACTATGCAACCACTCCCCACTCAAGAATATAAACAGCAGAGGCTGAGACTATAGGTGCTGTAACCCACTGTCTCACTTAATGGCTTGCTTGTTACATCCTTTATATTCTCTGGTCTTTTCCTGAAGATTATATCCCAAGTTATTTAAATCCTGCCAACTTCCTAGGTGTAGGAACGAATGGTCTTTCATAAACTGTTTTAATCTCATTAAAAAACATAACATATACATCCTGTGAAACATCATGTGGTTTATAGAGAAATAAATTAAAAGCCTGAATCAAAAGGGTACAGACCTTAGTCTTCCAAGAAGAAGTGCCCGACATGAACATTTCAGATTCAGATAGAAATGGGATTAAATTCTTGCTCACTGCAGTTTAACTTTTATCATTACTTTGTGTCCCCTGTACTCCTTTTTCCCATCTGTAAAATGACAATAACAATATTTGGTTTGGAAAACAACTTGGAAGAGGAGATGGAGTGACTGATGTGACAGAATCGGGGTCCTGACTGTGCCTAATCCGTAGAAAACAAGCAACGACTGAAACCAGACCTTCAGCTTAAATGTCCACTCTGCAGTTAGATACACCCTCAGACCCAAAATATGCTTAGTTCATTGTATGTGTGTCTGTTTTGTGCGCATGAAGATGTGAACACCCATGTCTGAAGATGCCTTAAAGGACATCAGACATTCTCTCTCACTCCACTTTATCCCCTTTAAGGCAGGGTCTCTCGTTGTACCTGGACTAGGCTGGTAGCCAGCAAGCCCAAGCAATCCTCTAGTCCCTGATCTTCACAGCTTTGGGGTTGCAGGCACACACGAGTGTCCCTGGATTTGAGTGCTAGAGATGTGTGCTTTACTGCTCATGTTTGCTAGAGCCTTTACCTACTGAGCCATGGCTGGGCTCTTTCCTTCTTTTTATGATATATATATATATATACATATATATATATATCATAAATCATACACACACACACACACACACACACACACACACACACACACAAACAGCAAAAACTCCTGGTACCTCAGTGTCCTCATAATTAGAATAGAAGTGAGAAAACTACCTGTACTAGATGGAAGTTATGAAGATTTCAAGGGGTCACACCACTCCAGCACTAGGAACATTGCCTTTGGCACCTTGCATGCTATATACGTTTATATTAAATTGTCAGCTATGTATTTATTGAAAATCTTTATTCCACCAGACCAGAACTGTTCTATTAAGTACAAGCTGTAGAAGAATAACCAGAGTATTATCTTTGAAAATATGGGAAGTTTGTTCTAATTAAATCCACATTTCATTGTTCTCGCTTCTTGTAGCAATAGATTTATAGTTAACTTTTTAAAATCCGAAGTTTTGAATTTCTGGGTAACATGTTCTGCCTTGTTATTGTACATAAAGACCCCAATTATAGTGTTTGGTTACTGCCTCCCAAAGTATTTTTGGTAACAGTTGAACAAAAAGCACTTCAACAAAAACACCATTGTTTTCTTTAGGATCTAAGAAAGTTTAATTAAAATGCCAACATGATCAAGCAGGCTAAGAATGTTTTCTCATTATTTCATTAAGAGTCAGTAAGATTTGATTAATATGATTCTGACTGCTCTGGGCTCTGGCAGAGCTGTATATTTTGATTTAGTTATTCATCTCTAGTATACTCTATTAATTATCTCTCTCTTTCTGCCTTTCTCTTCTTTAGTATAATTTTTTTTTTTTTAAGAAATGGCCTCCAGAGACTTTTCCAGAAAATAGTAAGAATTATTTCAAGTTCTACCGTTAATTTTAGTCAAAACTTTAAATACCGTTTTGAGTTAATTCATATCTCAGATTCTTCTTACAAAAGAAATGTGAGAATTTTCTAATGGAGCCTTTCTAGGCTTTATATAATTTACTATGTAATTCAATGTCTACCAGAGAAATAAAGTAATTATTTATGTTCCCCAGACTCAGAGAGTTAGGAAAACACTGAACTATGCTGATTTTCCAAAACACACAGTTGGCATGAGACTTTGTTGGTATACAGAAAACCTGGTGCGTTTTGAAATAGGCATGCAAGCCTGCATTCATTTCAAGAAAGTGAGGAAAAGCTACCTCACCATCAAAGCTTGCATATTCAACAATCACCTCAAAGTTATAAAAACACAGGCTGTGTTTGAAATACCAAATAGACAGAAGTCTAAGATCCAGAGTTATGACTCCCAAAGAAAGAATAACTCATTCTTTTTATATATGGAATATTAAATTTTCCTGGATTAATATATAATTTCAAGTCAATGTGTGAAATGATTTTCTTGGGGGAAAATGCCTAGTTAGTGCTCTTTTTCAGCCCAGTAATTGTGCTGGTATTTTAAAATATGTTATTACACCCAGAGGTTTAGAAAATGGTCATATGTCTTATAAAATGTGAATAAACGTGAGATAGAATTATGCTGCAATTTTTGTGAAAACCATAATTCTAAATTGGATGCCTCTTGTGTTTTCATACCTCACCTGCATAAACATGAAAATAAAGGGTGGGCTTTAAAGAGGAGGGCAGCTGTGACTCTAGCCCAGATCTCTCATGTCATTAGTTTCATGGCTGTTTAAATACACACACACACACACACACACACACACACACACACACACACACACCACATACTACATATTTTACTGCCATGCCACCACACTCTACAATACACTGGATATGCACACACATGTGCCATATATACATCACAACATACACACAACAATCACATATATACTGTATACAAATATCACTCACATCACACCACACATGCATTGCCACACAGGCCACAAATCCCATGTATACATGCATACTATATACCCACACCACATACATACCACACACACATACAAACCACACATACGCCATATATATCACAGCACACTCACACACACACACACTCACTCTCTCTCTCTCTCTCACACACACACACACACACAAACCACACACACATACCATATACTTCACAGCACACAAACACATATACCACAAGTACTATACACAGTGCTATATACATTATACCACACATACATGTACCACACAGACAACATATACACATACTATATATACATATCACGTACTGCACACATACACATAACCTAGATACCTCTTATATGCTACACACAAGCACACATGCACCATATGCTCTACACATAAGCAGACCACATACACACCAAACACATGCATGAACACGTGCAAGCATTTTGGTTTCTCTTTGGTGAATACAGGCCGCTGGGAAATTACAATCAAATTAGCGGAAAATAGCAAGCACAATGCAAGAAGTATTGCTATTTTCTTTGCATTAAATTGTTTTGTAAATAAGTTTCCTTCCTTAAGAATTGAAAAGAAGAGAGTAAACATTTCCATGCATCCACATACGCCCAAGGGTCACAGCTAGAAACCACTGCCCATGTTTTGTTTCATGTCTCTGAGTAGCAACCGGTGCTCAGGACAGCATTCTTGGAAAGCCTTTTATACACAAAACACTTTTCAAATTCATTTGCCACATACACAAAGTCAAAAAAGAGAGGAATTACTGTGATTACAAATCATCATGATCTCGCATGATAGAAAGCAATCCTCTATCTTATCCAGCTTCTTATTGATGGAGGGAAGAGAAGAATTCTAGATGACGGAGCACAGCTACCAGAAGAGATATGAAAGATGAAAGTTCCCGAATGGCATTAGTGTCAAGAGAAATTCTTCCGCTGGGAAATCAAAGGGAGCATCTGAATTCATATTCAGCAGCACAGAGGGAAATGGCAGACGTATAATAATCCTGTGATCCTTGGATTGCAGAATGGATGGGAATCAGTCACTAACGGTGTTATGATCCAGTCTCGTTTACTATGCTCTGCAGCCTTTACCTCATGTTTCATCTGTAACGTAATACAGGAAAGTATGGGTGATCACTTTTATGGGTGATGACAGACTTCAATGAAATAATTTACATAAAGCATTTACTTAGAGCCTGATATATCGTAGGAGCTCCGCAAATGATAGCTTCTATTTCTAAACCAAACAGAATTACTTCTTCTGCCATCCAGACATATGGTTATTTTTTTCTTTTTCAAACCCATACCTTATCAGCTAATAAAATGAAAAGGCAAACTACAATCAGGGAGAAAATATTTACAAAACACACATCTCACGGGATTAAATTCAAGACGTGAAAGCAACTAAAATATTACAACCCAATAGCCAGAAAACGAATAAGGGAAGTGAAAGAGAGGTAAAGGTCCTCACTAGAAATTCTCAAAAGACATGAATATATCATGGATAGTACATGGAAAAATACTCAGTACTACTAGCCTATGAGCATTAAAACCACAGCGAGGTCTCACCACCTCAGACCTATGGGAATGGTCTTCTGTGAATAAGCTGAAAGTGAGTAAAGTGCTCATCTAACATGCATACATCCCTGGGTTTGATCCCTTACACCACCTCACACCAAATGAGAAAGCGCATACCAGCAGTGAAATTCAAAATCATATTAGAACATAGAGTGTGTTCAAAGCCAACTTTGGGTGCATTATATCCTGCCTCAAAAAGACAAACCAAAGCCACACACCAACGATTGAGTTTTTGGTAAGGAAGATGGAGAAAAGGAATTCTTTTATACTATAGGTGGTGGTACAAATTAGCACAATGTAGAGGAACATGACATGGAGATTCCTTAACAAGCTACAATTACAACTATTATGAGATCTAGTGACCTCATTTACCCAAAGAACTTAAGTCAAATGTGTACAAGGATAGCTTGCACCTTAATGTTCATTGCTATTATTCCTACTAGACAATATGTGGGATTAATCTCAATGTGTTAACAGGATAAGCAGGGACAAGAAAATGCATGTGCGCCTTTAAAGTGGGGGAAATACTGTTATTTACAACTATATATGTATATATATATATATGATATAACAATAAGAGAAATAATTTAGGCAAAGAAAGACAAATGCAATGGGAAGTCATTTTCATGTAGAGTCTAAAATGACGAATCACAGAAGGGAGTATGATATAGAGGCCAGGTTTAAGAAAGGCTGGAGAATTATTGGTTAGAGTTCAGACTTTCAGATAGATAAGCGGTATAATTTATAGAATGTTGAGTCCTATCACATGGCAGAATGACTAGAGTAAACAAAATATAGCATGGATTTCAAAATAAGAAATGTTCAAATATTTATCTAGAAAAAATAAACAAGCAAGATTATAATATGCTAATTAGTTTTATTGACTCATTTGGCATTTCATGCATGTATATATGTACATGCATATCAAGTCATTGCATTGTGCTTCATAAACATAGTTACCATTTATTAGATAAATTGCTATGAACTTAAAAACAAACATCATATGCCTATAAGCAAAAAAATACTACCTTAAATTATCTTGTCTTTTTTTATAGTTTATTTAACTGAATTATAAAAAAATGTAGCTACCCTTTCTCATTCAAAAATTACTATTCAAGTATTTATAAACTAATTTTTAAAGCCATAAAGTATTTTGCCTGCATTCATGTCTGAACCATAAATGGTGCCTGCAGAGGCCAGGAGAGGATTTCAGATCCCCTTAAACATGAATTAGAGGTAAAGAGCCACCATGAACCTGTGTTTTCTAGAGAATAGCAAGCTCTCTTAATCAAAGAACCACTTCTCTAGTCCTGTATTTCTATTTTTCTTTCTCTTCTTTTTTACTTTTCCTTTTGTGACAGGATCTCACTACGTAGCATAGGCTGGCCTCAAACTCACAGAGATCCACCTGCCTCTGCTTCCTCAGGCCTGGTATCAAAGGTGTGCACCATGATACTTGACTTCTCAATATCTTTTGAAATCAAATCATTCTACTTTACTTATAAAATATTTAACAAGAATAATATTACACTACCATGTTTCCTTAACAAGGAATTAAGAAGAGCAGATGAAAGTCATATAATTTAAACTTTATACATTCTTCAATTTTATTTCAAAGATATAACTTCCACTAACCATAAGCTCCTGAACATTCAGCAATTAAATCAAAAGTTAGAGTTATCAATTTTGCAAAGAAAATAAAATGTTTAAACTCCAAAGTTACATACAATTTTAAAAGTAAGAAAGATTTGAATTAACAACAGGTTGAACATTACACATCTCATCTTCGTCCCTTTGTGGTACTACTTAGCTTTAGTTGCATAGACTGTGTTCAGGCTGCATGAGCTCCTTTATCTAATCACAGCCTGCCAAGAATCTGTTTCGACACTCACCTGGGTTAATATGCACCTTATTGTTCTTCAGTTTGGAAAATGAAGCTTTGGACAGAATCCATTATGCGTGTATTGGTTTGCCTGAGCAATTGTTTCCCAAGTGCATATTAATTTTGTTATTATTGTTAGCTCTGCTTCCTGTCGGTGCTTGTGCCCTGAGTCTCTGCCCAGTCCCCGAAGGAAGACAGTTATGACAAGCTGAAAAATAGAGTTCAAGAGCCTCAAACTAGAATCCCAGGAGACGCTGAGCATCATGGGAACAGACCCAGGCCACACAGTGAGAAATTCTGGGAAGTAATTCCTAAGATCCACCAGAAGTTTTCTAATAATCCATGGTCATTTCAATACCCAGGAACAAGAGGGATCTTTGCTTTAAGTCATGGCAAAAGTGTATACTGAAACTCCATTGGAGAGTCAAGTGGGATGTTACACCAGGGTTCTCTAAAGGAACAGAACCAATAGAATTTTCTTGGAAAACACAATATCGTCAGAGTGGGCCAACATGGCTGTGTCATACATGAAAAGCCGAGATCCTGGAAGTTGTTCAGTTCAAGATGTTGAAGGTCTCTGGGGTCCTCAAGGCCGGGGGATTCTAGATTTACTCGTCCTCCATTCCTGCTGAAAAGTTTGGAAGGCAGCTTTCACACTTTCACGTTAGAATCCGCAGTGGCAGCAACAGGGTAAAAGAACACACCACAAAGTGTGAGGGCAAGCAGGCAAAAAAAAAAAAAAAAAAAAAAAAAAAAAAAAAGGCCAAAAGTTGTTATTTATATCTTTTTATCTGGAACACTACCAGAAAGTGTGACCTATGTCAAGTCAGGACCATCCCTCCGATGCATGCCCGCCACCAGCTCAATGTTGGCAATCCCTCACAGAGACTGTCTCGAGTTGACAACTAAAGATGACCAGCATATATTCCTAGATTTATCTGTGCGTAGAACATGACTGAGATGGTTTTGTTTTTCTTGTTCTCTTTGTTTTTTGGTCTACTATTGTTTTTCAATAAACCACTCATCCTAAAAAGCAAAGAGCAAATGAACAGAAAGGGCGCGATGGGAAGTTGCTGTATCCTGGTTAGTCGGTGGGAATCTAGGTGATCCAGCTTTTGTCCTGTGTATACACTATAATGAGATGTGGTCCTCTGACCTGTCAAAAATTAGTCCTATCTCCCACCACGGGCTCAACAGACTGCTCCATCTCAGAAAGGCTGGCAAATGTTTTTCACAAAGGATTCCCAGGCCACAAACTAGGGATCTGCAGCATTGTGATTAGACTTGTTAGAACTTTTAGTATTTTAACACACACCACACTTTTCCCAAAGATGTGACTTTGATAGATTTCACAAAATTAATTTGACAGAAAATTATTTTTATTAATAATATCTTGAGAAGTTTATTGACAAAAAATTTTACATTTTTATCTCATAGAGTGTCTAGAGACACAGAACTGAAACAAATTAGAATGTTTATCAAGAAACAACCAGAGACCCTGGCTAATGTATGAGGCCTTGGCAAATTGGAAAATAGATAAAAATTTCCAAGTATTGCCAAATAACTTGAAAATTAAATGACAAATTTGGGAATAAAGAAACTTTGTTTTTAAATGTTTAAGAGAGACAGAGAATAGATATAGACAGAGTATAGATGTAGACAAATAAGAGATATCTCTTATTTATTATATATATGAGATAAGTATATACTGATAAGTAGATATTATCATAATGATAAGAATGAATGCTATAGGCTTTATGTAATATAACAAACAAAGCCAAAATACATTTTCCTAAATGAAAAAAAAAAAGTTTTCCACTAGGCAGAGCCAGGGGAACCCTGCAAACAGGGAGAGGAAGAATTGTAAGAGCCAAGAGGTCAAGAACATCATGAGAACATGGGCCACAGAATCAACTTAAGGATCACAAAGGCTCATAGAAGCAACAAACCTAAACCCAGTGTGTGTCTGAGCTATGCCCTCTGCATATAACTCATGGTTATGTAGCTTTTATTCTTGTGCAACACCCAACAATGGGAGTGGAGATTGTCTCTGGCCCCTTTGCCTACACTTGGGACCCTTTTCTTCCTACTGACTTGCCACATACAGCCATGTTATGAGTTTGTGACCTCTTTTCATTCTTTTCATTCATTCATTCATTCATTCGTTTGTTTGTTAGTGATAAGGTTTCCCTGTGTAGCATTCATTCTGGAACTATCTTTCTGGACCATTCTATTTTTAACTCAGAAATTCACCTGCACCTCCTCTTAAATTCTGGGATTAATGGTGTACATTACCACATCTATCTGCGCCAAGTCTTATTGTTAGGCCATGTTCAGTGGATATTTCTAGGAAATAGGAGGTGATCTGGGGAAAAAGAAGGGAGGGGAAGAGATGGGGAGGAGTAGAGAAAAGACAAAACTATAGTTGGGATGTGATGTATGGGAGAAGACCATCAGACTAAGCATGAAGCCCCCAGTGAAGGAGCTAGAGAAAAGACTCAAGGAGCTGAAGGGGTTTGTGACCCCATAGGAAGAACAACAATATCAAACAACCAGACCACCCAGAGCTCCCAGGGTCTAAACCATCAACCAATGAGTACACATGGAGGGTACCCATGGTTCCAGCCACATATGTAGCAGAGGACAGTATTGTCTGACATTAATAGGAGGAGAAGCCATTGGTCCTGTGAAGGCTTGATTCCCCAGTGTAGGGGAGGCCAGGGTATTGAGGTGGGAGTGGGTAAGTGGGAGAGAGAGCACTCTCATAGAAGCATGGAGAGGGAGAATGGGAGGGGCAACAGAGAATGGGGATAACATTTGAAATGTAGATACATAAACTATCTGATAAAAAGTTAAAAATAAGGTGTGATGTGTGTGTGTGTGTGTGTCTTTTATTTGGCCAACCAATATTCATTGGTCATTACTTCTGTTGTATAATCATGTGACTAAATATTTGAACACTCTTAGATTAAAACCATTAATTCTGTGAGTTTAGTCTCGTTGACCAAGATGCTATGCCAACAAGCGATACTGGGACAATTCAAAAACAGAGCCACACTTAGAAAGACAAGGACTGAGCATTGACAGAGAAAAACAAAACAAACAAACAAACAAATAAAAAAAAATCCTCTAGACAGGGCAAGCAGGTAAGCTGATGCCCAGGTCTACCTATCACTCAGACCACTGCCTGCACTTGAAGGTACTACAAAGCATGCACCTCTATCTTGTTGAGTTTGTGAACCTCTTGTAACTCTGGGAAGACTTAGACCACAACAGCCATCTCCTCAAATTTGCAATTGAAATCCACATTTCCCCACTGGAAATATGCCATGTCTGGGCTTTATGTAAGAGGAGGAACTAGTGCAGGAGTGGTGGCTTCAGGAATGAGTTGGGGCTTTCACTCAGGGTACCTGTCTTGAAGAAATGCTGAACTGAACCTTTGAACCACTGATTCATTAATTTTTTAAAAGAAAATTACATTTGCCAGCCAGTTACTCAGCATTCCATGACATGATCAATGATGTTTAAGGTTTTCAGCTCATTGAATTAATCAATTAAGCACAGACTATAAAGAAACAAACAAACAAACAAACAACCCAAAACCAACTGTCAGCTGATCTCAACCAATTGCTGATGAACTGCTATTTAAAACAATTAATAATGAGGCAATGCTTGAAAACTAAGGGCAAAGGCCTAATAGATTTTTTGAAAGTAAAAACACTCTAAATGCTCAATTAGTTAATAATTTGCCTACTAATTGATTTCTTCAAGGTGTCTGACTGGCAAAATTGAGAAGGGTTCTATAATCACTATCTCACTACAAAAAGCTCTTTCTAGGCACTGGGAAGGTTAGAAGATCAATTTATATTCCCATTAGTGGCACAGAAAACCTTCTCCAAGGGTGAAAACCCAACTATCAAAAATGAAGAAATGAGCAAACTAATAAAACTCTGGGGAGAGTTTTGTGAGATGAAGCAATGTCCCGAAGAAGACAAATGGAGGAAATATCATGAAATGCAGAGAATAACTATCAGAAATAATAGGAATTTACCAAATGCAAAAGGACAAGTTTGAGAGTGAGAGACCTGTGATGAAAATTCTTTTAAACAAGGGTAATGATCTAAATAAAGAGAAATGAGCAGACAGGGATGCCAAGTATTCGACTAATTATGTTTTACTTATGAATTCCTTATTTTCATTGTACAAGACAAGTTATATGGCTTTCTGGTAATGGAATCAGATAGATAGAGTCTAGATAATGTTATGGGGATTTTAAGTGAGGCAGGGCAATCCAAAAGCATTGTAGTGCAAAGATACCAGTACAGAAGTTAGGAGTCAGAATCTCTGTGGCAGTGCTGTGGACCAGCCACTCTGCTGAGGATTTTATGGCTAACAGTTCATTGAATCCTCAAAAACTGCTGTCAGAGGTTGTTTCTCTAGCTGGTAAACAATATTTCTATATTTGAATATAAAATGGCTCCAAGGCTGATGCCCCCAATTTCCATATTATCTTTTATCAAACTGAAAGAGTAAGGGACCACCACAAGGGACAAAGGCAAAAGATAACCTAGGCTCTTAATCTATGAGCATACATTTAACCGCTTTGTAAGAAAATGACAAATTGGGTGCCAAAGCAAGAGGGTTTCAGACTAGAAATCTTCCATACTAAAGCGGCCTAAAATCCAGTGACATTTAAGAATGCTACACAAGTATCAAACTAACGTGTGAGGAACTGGAGAGGAAAAAGCCATATCCTCTAAAATGCCTTGATTATCCCTGGAATCAACTCAGACATCAGATGTTCTATCAGATAAAACTACAGCCCTTGTTCACAGTGATCCAGGAAGATAGATGTCTCAGAAGACCAAAGAGCCTGCTGTGGAAACAGGACAACAGGATGACAGTGGTCAGACAGTAGGAACTCACGGAATCACCCCTTGGCCATGACCAGCTTGAATCCAGGCCCTCAAGAAGCAGAGCATCTCCAGAGCAAGTTGGTTACAGGACAAGCCACATGTATGGACATGATGAGTCATACTGAGTGATCTTGTCTAAAAGATAAAAATGGAAGAGAGATCGAAGCAGATTTCTAACATCAACCTCAAGCTTCCAGAAACATATACACATGTAAGCTCACATACAGACTCCTGCCTACACCCATGCATTCAAACATGCATACTCATGAAAAGAATGGCAAAATTCACTAATTTTGGAAGTCACATAGCTGACCAATAAATATACTTGGAGTTTTTCCGATGGCTTTGTTTCAATGCCACCCTGTCTGAACAGTTGACAGCTATCTAAGTTACTTTGAAAACTCTATTAAGGCTGCTTTTGCATTTTGAAATTTATTATTTCTTTTCATGCAAGTATACATTGTTGAGCATATTTCTCCATTTCCACCCACCCTTCCCTTTCACTCTCCCTTTCCCTGTCAGGGTCTTTTGACCTCCTGGAGAGTGTCATGTCTGCCAGTGTGACTTTATGTCTCTAATAAAACCTAAGAATCACACATGCAAGAAACTAACTAAATACTGTTGTCTTCCTGAGACAGGTTTAATTAACTTAATATAATAATTTCAAGTATATATTCAGAAGAATAGTGCAATAAATATTGATGTGAAAATATTTCTGTAATCTGTTGTCTGGGAGCCCTGTGTGTAAATATCCAGAAGAGTTACCATCAGCTCTATTCTTGTTCTTTAGCTTGAGACTCTTGGCACACTAACTTCCATTGTAGTTGGACCAGTTTATATTCCAGTAACACCATGCAAGCCTTCCCTTTTGGTCTCATCCTTCCTAGCATTTGCTGTTATTGTTTCTCAATAACTGCTATTCTTACTGAGGGGAAGTGGAATTTCAATGAGGTTCTGATTACATTTCTTTGATGGCTAGTGAAGTTGAATGTTTTTTTCTACTTTTTGGGGCTGTTTGTATTTCATCTTTTGAGAACTGTCTGTTCACTTCATGAGCCCTCTTTTTGAGCTCTTTGATTTCTTGTTTTTTTTTTTTTTTTAGTTCTTTGTACAGTATAGATATTAATACTCTGTCAAATTCCCTACCTTGCCTTTTCACTCAACTGATTCCTTTACTGCACAGCCTTCTGATTTCATAAAGTCCCTTTATAGACTATCCAGCTTTCTGAGAATACCTATAACTGTTTTGGGGTAGTTAAATAAGATAAAGGTTTGGCACCTCTGTTTTCATGCAATGTGTGCCCATTTGCCTCCACTCGGCTCTGCAAATAAGATGTTTAGAAGTTTATGGGTCTAATTTAAAGTCTTCATTTCCTTTGTTTTGAAATTAGAATCAGCATTCTTATTGTCAGACATCCCATAAAAAGTATGTGAACATAGACAGTACCAGGATAACCTGAAGATCTTCCCTGTACCCCATCTACCAAGCACTGAACTCTCACGTTGAAAGCCGGTCATCTCTTCCCAGCCTGTGTGCAAATTTGGTACAATTAAAATGTGCTGAACTACTCATGGTCTCACTCCAATGATTTTCTTTCTCTGTCCCAATACAAAAGTCAGCCTGGCCTGAGTGTCAATTTAGGGCCAATTTTCCTTTTTCTCTTTGACCTTTCTCCTGGAGATTTGGACATATTTATTACTTCTGAAAAGCAGTTATATCACATATGAAGAAGAAAGAGTCACTATGGCTTTAGAATTCAAAATTGTTCCCTAAGTACTTAGCTTAAGCAAGGTGCTTGGAAGAATATTTTTAGAATGTATTGATAACAGGATATATACCCCTCCTCCACTAATTTGCTTCAGAAACTTGTAAAGTCAAGTTCTAAGAGTACTGGGTCAGAATTCCCATGTGCTAGCAACTAGAACAAGAAAAGATAGTTCAGCAGCAAGAGAACACAACCAGGCAACTCATCTCCCAAGATAAGCAAGTGAACAGTATCAGCTGCTTGTGTGTGTGCATTGGAAGAGGGGATAAGCAATGGAAAGGAGATAAAACTGAAGGCACGACAGAAACCGAAGATACGTTCTGTGGGAATCTAAAGCCCTAAGGTTCTTAGTGAAACTAGCTGGAGGCCAGCCTTATACAGCTATTTCCCTGACAGCCACCTGCAGGTTCAAGGCTGTGAAACGCCATGAGGAACACAAACAAGGCACCGGGGTCACCCTGACAGAGTTCCTTCAGCTCCAGGGTGCAGGAAACAACCAGCGACCTTCAGCAGTGCTCCAGTGAATGTGCAGTTGAGGTGAAAGGCAACAGCACACATAACATCACTCCATAAAGAGGTGTAAGGTATGGTGTAAATGGTGCTTGCTCATTAGTGCTCATCACTAATAAATGACCTTACTTAGCATCCAAACATTAGAAATAGCAGGGTTTCATTTGAGAATCAATATTTTCAGTGCTGTTGCTGTCCTATAATTCCACATTTATTTGATAGTGAACCCAGTTTGCCAGGTATTTTAAATACCGAGTGGCTCATTTTTATTGTTTTTACTTCTAAACGAACAGAAATGTAGCCTGGCCCACTCCTCCCTGGAAAACAGAGGGAAACTAAGTTTCACCTGCTGCTGTTGTTGCCGAAACTCAATAGAGTCTCTGTGTCTCAAATATGTACAAATGGAGTGTCCATGGCTGTCAGGATAATGGAGAGCTATTTCTGGTACCAATATTTAGCCATCACTAAAACACTTAGGAGTTCTAAGAGACAAGTTATCCATTAAAAGTGATATAACGAGCAAAGTATATTTAGGATTGAACACGGAAGAGCTTGTAGGATTGCCTTGTGTTCATTTGTTGTATTTTGCTCTTTTTTTAATAGGACTTTTTTAAACCCTTCTAACTGTACTTGGAGGAGGATTAGAAGTTTATTTTTAAGAGGACATTGCTGTGAGAACTGAACAGCCATGCTCTTCTGCCAGATGATTTTGAACACATCAAGAGAGATGAGTTCAATTTGAATGTCCTCATCACTTCTACTCTGAGACCCAGTGCTTCACAGACCACAGTGGATAGAATTATATACATGTATTATATATATATATATATATTATATACATGTATATATATATATACATATGCATGTAGCATCAAGCCAATTGAGAATCAGCCCCTCCATGTCCTTCTCTCCCACAAAGCTGAACTGAATCAAGTCGACTCTCTTTAACATTCCCGAAGACCTTGGTTAGTAACAACAAGAAAAAGTACCATTTGCTGAGTATTTGCTACAGGACTGGTCCGGTGTGTGGCAGATTGATTTTTAGAAGCAGCTGGAGCATCCCAAGCTTCATACCCATACCCTCTGCAGCTCCTGTCGCTGTGAGGCAGAGTCTCCTTCCTAATCTAGTCTGACTGTGTGATGTGATTTGGCCAACAACATGTAATAAGTGTGATCACGTGTCAGCTTCTAGCCTGCAGCTCCAAGGTTATTATTTTAAAAATCTGTCATTAATATCATAGCCAGTATTGTACAGAAGACAGAGAGCACAGGAAGCAGAAAATGCTACAGTCATTGCTCTGAAGTAGTGAAAGAGCCCAACTGATAGCAGAACCTTTTTCCTGATCTACAGAGGGCCGGACAGGCAGGTAGAGGCCACAGGACTTTATCAAGTTAGATGTGCTGATATGAAAGGATCAGCTTTGAGCAAGCACATTCTGATGTGGCCTGATGTGCAACACCCTTATTCCCAGAGATAACTGGTTCTTCCTAAGCACACCACAGAACTTTCTCATTCTTATTCCAAATCAGTCTAGTATGAAAGGTGCTTATGCTACCTTAGAGGAAAGGAAAGTGTAAATGGACTGAGTTGTCCCAATAACAAATGATGAACACTTCTTATACATACCAGTGTCTCATATGCCACTTAAATAAAGAGGTATCCTAAATTCAGTACTGTTAAAACATGAACGAGATAAGGGTCTCAGAGTTGCTGAGCTATGTGTAAGTGGTGGAGAATAGGCCACTGGAATGAGTCAGCTCATGTATTTAAAATGATGTGAAATGCCCAATCTTTAACTAGTAGATTTGGGGAAGTGTAAAGCTTTTGTGCATTTCTAACATAGACTGTGTTATTTTTATGTAATATTAACAATATTTTTGTTAGTTCCATGGACCTTTCAACTTTTCTTTCCCACCTATTCCCTGCTTACAGTTTGGTAAACTGTAATAGATGTCTGATCCTCTAGCTGGAACCTCCGAGTTTTTCCCTAATACTTCATTACTTGAATTCTTTCATTAGCATGTCTTCTTCCTAAATCCCCCTTTGGTTGGTTAGTCTTCTAAAAATTCCTCTAATTTATCTATGTCTCTTAAAAGAAATTAGATGCTCTCGTACTAAATATAGTATTAACGAGACCTAATCACCAGTGCAGAATTAGATTAATTACCTTGCTTGTTTTCAATGTGACACTCATCAATCAATTAATATTTCACACATGTGTAATTTCTCTATTGTATTTCATAAAACAGATTAATCTGACTAAAGCTTTTGGAAGTAGAAAGAAAAGGAGAGGGCATTGCTCCTTCTACTACTACTTGTTACTTACATAACCATGAATTAATAACATTACATTCTTGAGACCCAAGTGTCCCCAAAGAAAAACGCTGACAAACTCACTCCAGCCTATGTTCTTCAAGATTTTTCTCAGAAGTAGGATTAGTAAGAAGTTTCAGAAGTGCTGTGTGTGCCTGGACCCATATAACAAATTTCATAGATTTGAACTTGTAAGCATTTGAGGACTTCAGAGCATCACAAGGAGGCTCTCCTAAAGTTATCTGGACCAGAAACCTGGAAGAAGAGGTGGACAGGTAAGGGAAACTAAAATGTGTAAAGCTGAGAGACAACCACACAAATGTTCTAGAATCCATTTGCCTAGGTCTCTCGCTGTCTTCTAACTTCCAACACTAAATATATGGACATTCTGTTGTGTGCCTTGATTCTCCCCACCCCCAATATAAAGCCAAATGCATCCTGTTCCAGGAAACAGAAAAAAAGCTGAGGACATTTAAAGATGCTGGAGTTGTCACAGATCTGTGATTGTCATATCAGGCTCCTGTTCTACAAGATACAACAGAGTACATTGCACTTAATATTTAATTATTTAGCAAATAAAAATGAGAAATTCAGGTGGATTTTCAAGTAAATACTTTCAAAGTATGCCCCAAATATAGCCACAGGTGGTTTTTAAACACATCTTTGTTCTATGCAGAACCTGGACATATTCCTTCTAAAAATATATTTTTTCTGAAATTCATAATTCATTGGGCATTCTATAATTTGTTTGTAACCTTACTCATACTACATTCAGAGGACAAAGGTATTGTGACTTCTACTTTATGTCTGTCTTCTAGTTCATCTGCACCTACGTGTCTCAAGGAAAAATCTAGACAAAAGTATCATCACCTCAAACCAAGGGGATGTCAACTAACAGCATATTGGTGACAGTACTATGGGGTTGGAGCTCTGTGCAGAAAATGCCACAAACTGAAAGGAAAATTGTGTAGCTCATCTGCCAGAGACTAAAGTTAGAGTGGCCAGCAGCACACCCAAAAGGTAAAGGACCAGTTGTGTGACAGTTAATCTCAGAACAGCCCTCAGGAAAGCAATTACTTTTGAGGACCAATTTTATGATAAGTTAAGAAAAGAATCTGTATGAATAGAAAGCATTAAGTCTGCACAACTATAGATGGTAAGCTCTCTAACAAGACGAGAAGACAGAATGTCTAGGAAAAAGAACTCTATCCTGTGTAAAACTGTAAAACAAAAGCCTACACCTTAAAAAAATAATCAGTGGCGCACAGACCACGTATTGTACCAAAATATAATTAAGGTATTAATCAAAGCTAAAAACATTTAGGTACACATTAAGTACAAAAGCGAAAATTAATCACAATTGAAACTAATACTTTTTAACAATATAAAAATTCTATATATAGAAAGTTAAAGGCTGTGGACAAATTGCCCAGAGAAGAATTTAAGACTCAAATTATACATGTTGGTAAAACAAGAAACTTAAAAATGAAGAAACTGAGGTCCAGCCTAGTGATACACATCTGTAATCTGGGCATTCGGAGTCAACTTCAAGGCCAGCTTGGGCTACATGGCAACAAAAGAGGTGAAAGGAATGGAAAGTGTAATCAGGGGATAGTGTATGAAAAAAGAATCTAATTTCAATAAAAGGGGAGAAAAAAGAAGAGAAGAGGGGGTGGGGAAAAGAAAGAAGGGAGGAGAGAAGAGGAAGAATAAAAGAGGGAAAAAGGGCTGAAGAGATGGTTCAGCGGTTAAGAGCACTGGCTGCTCTTCCAGAGGTCCTGAGTTCAAATCCCAGCAACCATATGGTGGCTCACAACCATCTATAATGGGATCCGATGCCCTCTTCTGGTGTGTCTGAAGACAGTGACAATGTACAATGGATAAATAAATCTTTAAAAAAGAATATTGTTATAAAAAAAAAGAAAGAGGGAAAAAGCTATAATCATTTCAAATGAAAAAATAATAACAAGAAAAGAAATAAAATAAGAGAATTATATGATATTAGCAACCCAACCCAAATGTCTTTATTGAAAAGATTAATAAAACTGAAGAGACAAAATGACTGAACAAAGAGCGGCTGCTGCTCCTACAGAGTAGTCAGAGTTAGCCATCCCCTTTCTGGGTGTTTCATACCTTAAGTGGCTGGTGAAAGTTAACGGAATTCACCCAGACTTGGGATTGTAGCCTAGGGTACCAAGTGCCTCAAAACTAATAAAACTAATTAATAAAAAAAGAGAACTTGATTTGAGAAAGAGCAGGAAAGGATACGTGAGATGGTTTGGATTAAGGAATGGGAAGGGGAAAATGATGTACTTATAATCTCAAAAATTAAAATAAATAATTTAAAAGAGTCAAGAAATGTGAGAACACTGCCTAATGTTAACATAAGAATACTAATCCTTATTAACATGGCCTTAACTCTAATGGTTGCAAACATCTTTTAGAGTTAGCTATAAATATTCTTGGGTTAAAAATATTCTAATTGATATAAAACATCAGTTACCAATTCCATTCAATGACATGACCTAGACAGACATGAGTAAGATATTTATTTTTATGAGGTAATCTGTTGAACCCAGTTTTGGTTATGTACAACTTTATGCCTCAACAACGATTGGTTAGCCTATACCCATGAATCTAACTGATCTCATCCTTTTGTTCAATAAGAGACTTTCACTCAATTTGGTAAACTGAATGTAACATAAAAACCTTTCTCTTTCTTTTAGGGAATCCATGTTGAACAAAACCCTGAGACAAGGCTTAATTACTTCCTTATGATGACATTTCACTTTTTTCCTTATTTTAGCTCTGTAAAATTCTTCAAAATACAGGTGGTCCTTTGTAATATTGGTTGAACAATAATAGATTTAAATAATATCAATGAATATAAAATATTATTTAAGAACTACAGTAAATATGTTCAAAAATATATTCTTGTACTTTTCTTCTAAATAATACAGTTAGAACACTTTTTACATAACATTTACATGTATTATTTTGAACTTTTTAAAATTATTTGTATTACTTTGAATAATTTAGAGATTGTTAAACTAGGAGAATATACATAAATGCTCAATCATTTTATATAAGGAATTGGTCACTCTCAGACACTGATAGCTGATCTGATCTTAGCTATCAGATAAGGAGATACTGAAATTATCTTCATGAATCTGCGGAATAACAAATATTAATTTAATCTATATTATAATTTTTTATTTATACTACTGGTAATTTATATTAAATTATATACTTGCATGAATATGTATATAATTTAAAGTCAATTTAAATATTTTGATGTCTGCTACAATTTCAAAACTTAAAAGCATCATTCTATTAACGCTGCCTCTGAGTCAGAAAACAATGAGCTGAAGTATTTACTGTTTGGTTGCTACACACCTCAGCAACACAATAAATTAGTCAGCAACACCAAAATGATTGAGTAACAAGAATAAGCAGGTAGGGCAGCTGTTCTCTTTTGTACATCGTTATGAACCAATCGTTTTTCAGATTTATGGTGTGTCCATTGACCACAGCTATTATCCTCCTTTAGGTACTTAGATTATCTCAAGCACACCCTAAATTGGTTCTTGTGGTCCTTTGACACAACACCATCAATCAGAATGTTTCCTTTCTTCCTGGCTCTAGATCACCTATTTTCTAAGAGGTTGGTGCTTCTAGTCGATAGAGCACATTGCAGAATGAACTTGGCCCTAAGCCATGCACACAAGACTTAAAATGAAGTTCTCAGTCCTTTTTACCTCCAAGATCTCAACCCCAACCTCAAGGATCAGTATGCATTTATGGTGATCTTTCCCAGTTCACTTCTAATAGTGCAGCTCTTCTCTTTAAATCATTAAGTCGTAAATCATATGTTGGTTGTGTTGTTATTTTTTAACTGTAAATTTTGACTTCTTGCAAGAACAGTTTAAATTTTAATCTAAACTTAGATCTAAAATTAACAAAGAAATATTACCAAGGTTTAAAGGTTTTGGCTGTTTCTTTTGTGTTCACAAATAGAGGTGTGCATGGGCTGTCAAGTTAACTTCTGAATTTCCTCATCCAAGGTGTCTGTGCTGTGTTTATGAGCTATGCCTTCTTATGCACAGTGCTTTTTCATGCACTTGCACTGTGGACATTGGCATCAGGAGCAATGTTAGGAAAATGTGTGCGTGCACACAGAACTTTGTGCTCATTCTTCTTTTCCTGGAGCTTGCTAATATGAGAGAGGAAAAGGGAAGCCACTCTGCTAAATCCACCATGAGGTACTAGAACCTTATGCTTGGTCTCCAAAAATTCAACACTTTAATTTCCCCATCCGATTTTATGCTTTTATTTTCCAGCAATGCAAGCCATGCAGTCAATCCATTTTGGGTAACACTACAAATTCCCTTCTTGCACCTAAAGCTTTAAATGCATTTTTTCTCCCTTTTCTGAAAAACAGCTCTTCTTTGTTCCATGATATACCACTTCCCTTGACAAACTGAATAAATCATTCTCTCAATTGTTATATGAACGTTTAGAACATACACATTCAAATAAAATTGTAAAATTGAACCCCCATTGAAAGTGACTGTGACTGTTTTCCTGCCTGAAATAAAAATAGCCCAAAAGCTTTTGTAAAAATCAAAGTGTTAAATGTATTTATTATTGCTTAGATCACAATTCTGACTCCACTCCTTCCTAGAGATCCCATTCTGGCTGTTGATATTATTACTAAATGCTTTAAGGTGTAAATTGGCAGCTCTTAGGCTCTTCTGACACATCAAAGGATTTGATTCATGCAGTGTAGTCCCATTATATTTTTTATTTAATGAAACACACATATAATTTATGATCATAACCATTTTAAGTACATAGTTCATTGATGTTAAACAACATCACATTGTTGTACAACCCAATACCATTTACCTCCTCTTCCCCTGAGGCTGCCAGTCCTATCACAGGGAGTCCCTTCATGTGACTTTCTTCAGGGTCAACTGCCTCCTAAAGATTCAGTTTTCACATACACTCCCAAAGAAACTAAAAGCTTCGACTTGTGAATCTGGAGGATGCTCCAGACAAATGAGTAAATACTGATCAGACCCTCTAACCCAGGTCAAGCTGTAACTGAACACCTGCAGGTAAACAGAACTGATAGAGCTAAAGAACCACCCTGACCATGCCTGTGCAAATAGTTAAGTTGCAGATCATCCCATATATAATAAGCTTAATTTTAATAAACATGTATAATTCTTATTAATTTAGAAAATATACAGAAATTTATAAACATTACAGTTGGATATTTATTGCAGGGACATGGATGACCAGAGGATAATAAGTATTTAAAATAGGAATTCTATCTCTTGTAGCATCATAAGTTCCGTTTCTGGAAAACTCAACATAATGAAACACTTTGAAATCCTGATAAATGGTAGTTTTTCAAAATTATTTTAAAGGCATAGCTAAGCTCACAAGAGGATAAGAAAGTATTCAGGAGCAAGGGACCCCAGAGTGAATCTAGCCTGTGGAGGAGGGCCTAAAGCTGGCAGCAACCCCAAGGACATTGGCTGACCTCCAAAATACAAGAGTCTTCAGTTTAAATGACTTAGAGACATTCTTCTGCCCTCACATAACAAGGAATCTAAATTAAGGCACCAATTAAAGCCAAAAGCCCAAGGGTGGTGTCTTGTAGGAGAAATCAGAAGTAAATATTTCCAAGTCACATATATAACTGGGGAACTATTTTTGAAAAGGAGGGTCTCTCCTCAGAATTTGTTAATAGAACTTACTGTATCTCAGTATATACCTATATAAATCATGTCAACAAGGCTGGGGGGAGCTCAGTGGGCAAAGTGCTTTCCATGTAAACATAGTGTGATAATATCAAAGATGCAAAGAGAAAGACCACAGGCCTGAATCATTATGGCCACATTAACTAAAGCAGGCAATTCCTTAAAGCAAGCTATTCATTCCTTCACCTACTCTAAGGTTGCCTTCACTTTAGTTGAAGTTCAAGAGTTCAGCACTGTCCATAGGCAAGATAAGGGTTTTTATAATTTGGGGGTAGGAGAGTTTCCAAATGGGGATATAGGGCAAATAGGCAGGATTGCCGATGCAGAACATAATCGCTTGGTCACAACAGCCTCTTGTGACCCAAACACATGATTGCAAAGTGGCGCCAAGAAAGTATTCATAACAACATGTGGCCATAATAACCTTTTGAAACAAAGGCATAGTTGCCACTTCCTAGAACAGAAAGTATAGAACCATTTGAAGTTAAGGTTACAGATGGGGAATAGCCCAATCCTTGAGAAACAGATTTAATCATACGCAGGAATGATGACTCTAGTTTGCACAAGATGAAGGCAGACTAATTCATCACTAAAACTAAGTTCAGATCACTAGTATGTATGTAGAAAGCGATGGTTGGCATGTTGCATCTTGAATCCCAAACCTGGAGGTGCAGATTGTTAGATTATTAAAGCAACTGGGAGCAAGGGGAGAAAGAGCACATGAAGAAAGTGTCTCAATCTGACCTTATTTTATCAAAAGGGTGCTTTTGTCACCCTTATGTGCCAATGGCCTAAAGGCCTACAGAAGAGATGCAGTTCTTTGTAGGGGTAGAAATGAATTCCATAGTCCACAAAGCAAGATAGGAAGTGTATTCCTTCCACAGGAAACTATTATTCCTAACTCTGAGAGGATATAAACCATACAGGGCAGGGGGCTTTTCTGCTCAGTCGTTTACAGAGGTGTCGTTGAAAAGAAAAGCTGCTGGTGATGTAGCAGGGGAGTCTAGACTTGACTGGCTGTGATGGATCATGTGATTGCTGTCCTGTATCCCCAAAGAGACTTGGGAAATCCTAATTCGAGGGCTGTAAGCAGCTGATTTGATGACAGAATAGAACTGAAAGAATTTCTAGGAAGGTTGAGGGAGGTAGAGGAAGTGATGGTACGAGAGACAGAATGGGCCAGTGAGAGAAAGTGCACAAAGAGTTGATCTAGGGTGAAAGTGACTGACTGGTCCCATTGCAAAGACTGTTATAGCAAAATGAGCTAACAGAAGGAGAAGAGAGCTACAGAGCATCGAAGGAAGGAACAGAGGGAAATCAAGGACTAACATAGAGAACTGTATTTGTCCTAGAGTGAAAGAGATGAAGGTCCTTTTTAGTCAGCATTTCCACAGCATCTTAAGGTTTTGGGCAATGATAGCAACCAAAAATGCAGCTTTTGTAGAGTGAGAACTTCTGGGAGAGCCTATGTGGAACGTTCTCTTTGGGTATAGAGTAAAGTTCAATACACAAACCATTTTAAAAGCCGGGTAAAAAAAAACGTAAGTGTGAGAATAAATAGGAAAAAGAGTGATGTGGGGAGGAGCCAGAGTGCAAGGGAACCAGAAGTCCAGAGGCATAAAATTTTTGCAACCCACTGTTCATAAGGGTTCATCCTGTCCTCTAACGCACCATCCAGCAGAGGTAGTTATGAAAGAAAAAAGTTATTAGGATATTGGGAAAGTAGACCTATTATTCATAAATAATTTTTGGGAGTGGACTCTATCTCCTTTGCCAGCAATCCAGTCCTGAAGCAAACACCAAATATGACTCAGCAGCTGCAGACCAGTCCTCTGCACAGGCAGACACCACAGAGAAACCAGCAGCTCAGTCCAGTCGTCTCTGCAGGCAGAAACCAGGCACGAAGCAGTAGCTGTAGAACAATCCTGAAGAAACTGTAAGTTCTGCCAACCAGTCTGAGGTGAGGCCACACAGAAGCGGCAGTAAACACAAGTTTAGCCCAATAACACTATGTAAGGTGAACCAACACATGAGTGTGTTTAGTGAATAATAGCAAGGCTGCAGAAACCAAGCTAGTGCTCAGTGCTCATCTCCCACACTCTCTGAGGTGATATTTATACTCCTTTATCACAGGCCCTTTCACATTTGCTATATTAAAACACCCTTTCACCTGTATCTGCTTCAGGAAAACATCCTTTCACCTGTGTGCCCCAGCAAGCCATCATTTGACATAACTGACTTTCCAAAGAAGCTAGAAGTTTCTGCTTCACACCCTCATTTCTGTTTAAGAAGTTCCCTTTTCTTGTTTTAATATTTATTTGTTTATCATATGTATACTTCATATAGCATTCTGCCTGCATGTATGCTTACAGGCCAGAGAAGGGCACCAGATCATATTATAGGTGGTTGTGAGCCACCATGTGGTTGCTAGGGATTGAAATTGGGGCTTCCAGAACAGAAGACAGTGTTCTTAACCTCTGACTCAAATTTAAAAAAATTCCAAGAAATACAAATAGACCAGGAGCAGTGGAGATCCAGAGAGACAGGCCTGGTGAAAAGGTGTTCCGATTAGCCTGGGTGCACAGAGATCTCAGCAGAGAGATCTCTACCGAGAATGCAGAAAGTACGCCCCACCCCCGCCCAAGCGCAAGCTTGGTTCAGGGAACCAGTACCGCAGTATCAGGCTATTCCCAAAAGGAAGACATTGAGTGCAGAATGGGCACTCAGACCATCCGCCACCAGGAACAGCGGAGACCCAGCAGATGGGCCTGGTGAGAAGGCATTCCGAATAGCCAGGGATCTGGAGATCCAGGGACACAGACCAAGTACAAGGGAAAGGCAAGAACATATCACTGAAAACAAGATGGCAAGAGAAAAGCGAAACAGCATATCCCAAGGAAACCAAGAAAACCTGGCAACACCAGAACCAAGCTATCCCATCACAGGAAACAGCGGAATGCCAAACACTCCAGAAAAAGAAGACTCAGACCAGAAATCATACCTCAAGATGATGATAGAGGTCCTTAAACAAGAACAGGAGGAAAAAGCATAAAGAATTAGAAGCTTTTAAAGAGGAAACATGAAAAACACTCAAAGAACTAGAAGAAAACAGAACCAAAGGGATGAAAGAATGGAAGAATGAATTTAAAATGGAATTGGACAAAATAAAGAAAACACTAAAAGAGAAAACCCTAGAGGTAGAAAACCTAAAAAAGAAATCAGGAGTCACAGATGCAAGCATTTCCAACAGACTACAAGAGATGGAAGAGAGAATCTCAGGGGCCGAAGACAACATTGAAAACATAGACAAAACAGTCAGAGAAGATGCAAAAACCAAAATGCTCCTAACACAAAATGTCCAGTAGATCCAGGACACAATGAGAAGACCAAACCCAAGGATAATAGGAATAGAAGAGGAAGAAGAATATCAACTAAGAGGCACAGTAAATATCTTCAACCAAATTGTAGAAGAAAACTTTCCTACCCTTAAGAATGAGATGACCATGAGCATAAAACAAGCCTACAGAACTCCAAATAGGTTGGACCAGAAAACAAATTCCTCCCAAAACATAATAGTCAAAACGCCAAGTGCCCAAAGCAAAAAAAAAAAAAAAAAAAAAAAAAAAAAAAAAAAAATTTAAAGGAGTAAGGGAAAAGGCCATGTAACATATAAAGGCAGACCAATCAGAATCACACCCGACTTCTCAACAGAAACTATGAAAGCTAGAAGAGCCTGGACAGACATCATGCAGACCCAAAGAGAGCACAGGTGCCAGCCATAGGTGCTATACCCCTCACAACTCACAATCACCATAGATGAAGAGACTAAGATATTCCAAGACAAAACTAAATTTACACAATATATGACAATAAACCCAGCACTACAACAAATTACAGGGGGAAAACCCATTACAATGAGCGGAATTACATCATAATAAAAACAAGAAAACTCCTAAGCAAGACAATTCAACCTCCAAAAGCAAAAATAGCAGGAAACAGCAACCAGTATTCCTTGATATCTGTTAACATAAATGGACTCAATTCCCCAATAAAAAGATATAGGCTATCAGACTGGATACATAAACAAATCCCAGCATTTTGCTGCATACAGGAAACTCATCTCAGAGACAAAGACAGACACTATCTTGGAGTAAAAGGTTGGGAAAAAAAACCTTCCAAGCAAATGCCCCCAAGAAGCAAGCTGAATTGGCATTCTAATATCAAATAAAGTAGATTTTAAACCAAAAGTTATCAAAAAAAGATAAGGAAGAACACTTTATACTCATTACAGGGGAAATTAGTTAGGAAGTACTCTCAATCCTTAACATATATGCTCCAAATACAAAATAATCTATATTCATAAAAGAAGCCCTACTAAAGCTCAAAAAATACATTGTGCCCCACATAATAATAGTGGGAGACCTAAATACCCCACTCTTACCAATGGAAAAATCATGGAAAATAACTGAACAATGACACTGTAAAACTAGCAGAGGTTATGAAGCAACTGGAATTAATAGATATCTACAGAACATATCATCCTAAAACAAAAGAATACACCTTCTTCTCAGGACCTCAGGGCACCTTCTTGAAAATTGACCACATAATTGGTCACAAAATGAGCCTCAATAGATATAAGATGATTGAAATACTCCCATGCATCCTCTCAGATCACCATCGTCTAAGGCTGGTCTTTAATAACAACAAAGACGACAAAAAGCCCATATACACATGGAAACTAAACAATGCTCTATTAAACAATAGCAGGGTCAAAGAAGAAATAAAGAAAGAAACTGAGGATTTTCTAAAAGTCAATGAAAATGAAAACAGGACATACCCAAACCTATGGAATGCAATGAAAGCAGTACTGAGAGGAAAACTCATAGTGCTGAGTGCTTCCAAAAAGAAACTGGAGAGAGCATACACTAGCAACTTGACAGCACAGTTGAAAGCTCCAGAACAAAATGAAGCAGATACATCCAAGAGGAGTAGATGGCAAGAAATAATCAAACTTTGGGCAGAAATAGACCAAATAGAAACAAAAAGAATTATACAAATGCTATATTACAAGGCAATTGTGCTAAAACCTGTATAGTACTGGTACAGAAATAGGCACATTGATCAATGGAATAGAATAGAAGATCCATAAATGAGCCCTCACATATATAGTCACTTGATTTTTGACAAAGGAGTTGTAAACATTCAATGGAAAAAGGACAGCCTACTCAACAAATGGTGCTGGTCCAACTGGCACTCAGCATGCAAAAGAATGAAAATAGACCCTTTTTTATCTCCTTGTACAAAGCTCAAGAGTAAGTGGATCAAAGATCTCCACATTAAACTAGGTACACTGAAACTACTAGATGAAAAATAGGGAAAACCTTAGAACATAGGCACAGGAGAAAATTTCCTAAACAGAACACCAATGGCTAGTACTCTAAGGTCAAAGATTAACAAATGGGACTTAATGAGATTGCAAAGTTTCTGTAAGGCTAAAGACACTGTCAAGAGAACAAAATGGCAGCCAACAGAGTGGGAGAAGATCTTTACCAACCCCACATCAGATAGAGGCCTAATATCCAAGATATAAAAAGAAGACAAGAAGGTAGACACCAGAGAATCAAACAACCATATTAAAAATGGGGTACAGAGCTAAACAAAAAGTTCTCAATTGAGGAACATTGAATGGCTGAGAAGCATCTAAGGAAGTGGTCGACATCATTATCCATCAGGGAAATGCAAATCAAAACAACCCTGAGATTCTACCTCACACCAGTCAGATTGGCCAAGGTCAAAAATTCAGATGACAGCAGATGCTGGCAAGGATGTGGAGAAAGAGGAACACTTTTCCACTGTTGGTGGGGTTGTAAACTGGTACAACTACTCTGGAAATCATTCTGGCAATTCCTCAGAAAATTGGACTTAGTCCTACCTGAAGACCCAGTTATTCCACTTCTGGGCATTTACCCCATAGACACTCCAATATACCACAAAGACACTTGTACCACAATGTTCATAGAAGCTGGAAAGAACCTGGATGTCCTTCAGTAGATGATTGGATACAAAAATTGTGGTACACTTACACAATGGAGTACTACTAAGCTATCAGGAACAATGACTTTATGAAATTCTTAAGAAAATGAATGCATCTAGAGAATATCATCCTGAGTGAGATAACCCAGCCACAAAGAACAGACATAATATGCAGTCATGGATAATTGGATACTAACCCCAGAAAGCTCTGAACACCCCAGAAACAACTCACAGACTGTGTGAAGTTCAAGAAAAAAAAGAAAGAAAAGTAAAAAAAAACATTATGTTTACTCCTTACACACCAAGAAAACCTTTACTAATTCTGGGTTACATCCTGTTTTACATGTACTTTATGCTCGTTGTAACTAGTAAGATCTTAATGCACTCTATCAAACCTTATTAAAAAAAAGTCAAGCAATGTCAAAAATGTATCTATACACTTTTATGCAAAAATGTTTAAAATTTGTACATTATCTTTGTTCCTTTAAAATAAAGTTCTTCAATTAAAAAAGAAGCATTAAAAAAGAAATATAAATAAATAAAAAATTAATAAATAAATAGTAATTGTTCTTTTCTCTAACACTAACAGCAAACATACACACAGTAGAAATAATTAAGACCATCACATTTTTAACAAATGGCATTTGTACAATATAGCCAAACAACAGAACATATACAAGTTCTAACAGAAGGCCATACATGAGTGCCTTGTAGTTGAATTTTTCTGGTCCCAGTCTCTAGATCCCATTTTGAACCAATTTGGGTTTGGTGGCATGGAAGCAGCATATTTTCAGAGAAAAGTAGACATCATTTCACCTACATTGCATCTTTTTCTTCTGTAGGCTTTCTAGCTTCTACATACATGGTTGACAAAGTACCCACTGACCATGAGCAAACCATACCTTCCAACCTTTGGTCTCTCTACAAGCATGGATATATGCATACACATAAACCTACATGCAAATATACATGCAAGTACTCAGATATATACAGAAACTCAAAAAAAAAAAAAAAGAAAAAGAAAAAAACAACAACAAAAAACAATGTTCCCCACAAGTGTATACAAAAATAACCTGTCACCTTTGGAAAAAAATGAAAATATAGCAAAAACAAAAAGAAGTAATTTTCAAATAAATTTAAATCTTAAAACTGTATAAATGCTGCAGTACTGAAAGGTTAATAAAAAGTGACTGAACCTTGGAATTAATTCCAGGTTCTAGTGAAAAACTGATTCATAAACGTAATGTGTGTTGCATTGACATTAACTGGGCATCCTTTATTGAAAGCAACAGGAATGGTCCATATCTCTTCATATCTTCTCATTCAATGGTGTCAAACTTCACATACTGGCAAACATAACAAACTGGCCTCATTTAAATGTCAATATATTAACACAAAGGCCCATCCACATGCATAAGCTGAGTGTTAGAGACATTACAAAACTAGGCCCAGCTCTCTTGCTCTTTTGCACTTGCTTTCTTCTCTTCCGCTCTTGCCCCTCCTCTCCCCATTCCCTTCCCCCTCTCTCTCCACATGCTTATTGCCAGCCTCTACTTCTCTTCTCCTCCTCTCTCTCTCTCTCTCTCTCTCTCTCTCTCTCTCTCTCTCTCTCTCTCTCTCTCTGCCCCTACTACCCTCTTAACTCCCCTTCCCATACCCTGAATAAACTCTATTCTTTAATATTAAAAAAAGGCCTGGGGGTGAATGTGGCTGAATGCTTGAATGCACATTTAGTTTATTTGGCACCCTGGGTTTTACCTCCCTGCAGTGCAAAAGAAAATAATAATAATTAAGTTAAATTAAAAAACAAAACAAAATCAGCACTGCTAACCCTCTTAAGACTACATCTGTTTGAATTTTCTTGTAAAGAAACTTTTCATATGATGAGAAAACAATAAACATAGGCAAACATAAAAATACTGTAAAAAATGATTAGACAGTCATTTTTAAAAAACAAAATTGAATCTGGAGAAAATAATAGAATAAAAAGACTTGGGAATTGCTACTCAATAACTCTTGTAAATATAAGGAAAAATTCAACTCTTTAGCAATTCCACTAACTACAGGCCTACACAGTCCATTGCTTTATTCTAAAATTATGTTATATTCTTGCCTTGCTATCCAACTGACATAATGTGCCATATATAAAAAGCTATAAAATTTATCCTGCTGTTTGGTTGTATTCATGTAGAGTTTTTCTTGTACTTTCCAGATTTTCTTATAAAATTCATCTCTATTTTAAAAAAAGCAAACATAGTCACTTATTCAAATCTAGTCTCTGCCCTAGTGTGAAGTACAGTACAGTAAGCAAAACAGATTCTAACTCCAGTGTCAGTGTCTGGCTTGAATTTCTAAACTCCTATGAATGCTGTGGTCAGAATGTTTTTGGTCTAATGAGGATACCAATAGATTTGTACATAGTTTCAGGCTGGTAGCCTAAAAGTTCAAATTAAAGAGAAACCTAGAATTTTCATTCTAGTAAATGTAAAGGAGCTAGAGAATAAGATCATAGTTGTGGCCATGTGATTAGCCATATGGATGGACTCAGGGATCATCTGGGTTAACACACACAGAGATTTTAGGAAGCTGGCAAATCTAAAATCTACAAAAACAGAAGCTCCTGACTGGAGACTTGAGGAACATATTCTGGTAAGTTCATCATTCATAATCTTTACTAAATTTGTAATCTTGTAATAAAGAAAAAAAAGTATAAGAGGAGGTGTTTTCCCCAGTTCTGTGAGTTATTCTAGCAAATTCCTACTCCCAGGGACTGGGTGGTGGGAATCAACAGTTTACAGGGCTAAAGTCAAGCAGAGTCAGGCAAGGGACTTCTGGTTGACCACTGAGGCCGGGGTATTCTATTTCACTGACGTTTACTATGAGGAGTCTTGGGTAATTTTAGGCTACTGGGGTAGGAATTTACTTGGACCTGAGCACATACAGAGTGTTCAGAAAGATGTAAATCTGGATGACGTAAAGTTCACCCTCCCTTACCTTATCTTTTAGTGTTTCGGAAAAACAACTCATGTTAGGTATTTTCCATGCTTGGGGAAGACATATATAAACTACATAAAAATTATAAACAACCAATGTTTCAAGTAAATCCACTGCCTATAGTATCAGCCACACTGTGCATCTGTGTATCAGTCCCACAAATATTTTATCCATTGCTATATATTTGTATATATGACTAATACTTGTTCTATGTTTAATGAAATAAACCTTAAATAGATTCATAGAGTCTATCAGTTATTTTTAGACATAATCACAGTAAAAACTTAAAATTTAAATTGATATATGGCATGAGCTTATTCAGTTTCTTCTCTTATGTAAGTTATTTAATTACCCAAAAAAATAATTTTAAAAAAGTGAAAAAATGATTTTCCGGTGTCTAGTAAGCTCTAAGATACAGCATTACTTTGACACTAATTATTCTTGTTTGCCAATTACAAATCAATAGGAAGAAATAAAACTAAATCAAGAAGAAAGACGTGAAGACTTCAGGGCGCAGAACAGAGCCTGGCCCATCTGCCACCCGGACTGGCAGCTCCTAAAGTTTGAAAAACTGGTGAGTAGGAGATCTAGGCAGCCAGAGAGATCTCTGCATAGTGCGCACAGAAAGCGCACCCTCCCCCCACCCCCACCCTGCCCTGCCTGATCCAGGGACCAAGAACATAACATTGGAACTTCTGTTCCCACCCGGCGACTCTGAGGCATAGAACAGAGCTCGCACATCTGCCACCTAGACCAGTGGAGATCAAGGAACACAGACCAGATACAAGGGAAAGGCGAGAACATATCACTAACAACAAAATGGCAAGAGGAAAGCGAAAGATTATATCCCAAGGAAACCAAGACAACCTGGAAACACCAGAACCCAGCTCTCCCATAACAGCAAACATTGAAATGCCAAACACTCCAGAAAAAGAAGACGCAGACCTGAAATCATACCTCAAGATGCTGATAGAAATACTTAAACAAGAACGGGAGGAAAAGCAAAAAGATTCAGAAGCTTTTAAAGAGAAAACAAGAAAAACACTCAAAGAACTAGAGGAAAACGGAACCAACGAGATGAAAGAATGGAAGAGGGAATTTAAACTGGAAATTGACACAATAAAGAAAACATTAAAAGAGATAACCCTAGAGGTAGAACACCTAAAAAAAAAAATCAGGAGTCACAGAAGCAAGCATTTCCAATAGATTACAAGAGATGGAAGAGAGAATCTCGGGGGCAGAAGACAACATTGAAAACATAGACAAAACAGCCAGAGAAGATGCAAAAAAACAAAAAGCTCTTAACCCAAAATGTCCAGGAAATCCAGGACACAATGAGAAGACCGAACCTAAGGATAATATGAATAGAAGAGGGAGAAGAATATCAACTAAGAGGCACAGTAAATATCTTCAACAAAATCGTAGAAGAAAACTTCCCTACCCTCAAGAACGAGAAGACCATGAGCATAAAAGAAGCCTTCAGAACTCCAAATAGGTTGGACCAGAAAAGAAATACCTCCCGACACATAATAGTCAAAACACCAAGTGCCCAAAGCAAAGAAAGAATACTAAAAGCAGTAAGGGAAAAAGGTCAGGTAACATATAAAGGCAGGCCAATCAGAATCACACCTGATTTCTCAACAGAGACTATGAAAGCTAGAAGAGCCTGGACAGACATCATGCACACCCTAAGAGAGCACAAGTGCCAGCCCAAGCTGCTATACCCAGCAAAACTATCAATCACCATAGATGGAGAGATGAAGATATTTCAAGACAAATCTAAATTTACACAATATCTGACCACAAACCCAGCACTACAACGAATTATAGGTGGAAAACCCAATACAATGAGGGAAAATACACCCTAGTAAAAACAAGAAAACTAGAAGAAGAAAAAGACACAGACACAACTCAACCCACAAAAGCAATAATAGCAGAAAACAGAAACAACTATTCCTTGATATCTATTAACATAAATGGACTCAACTCCCCAATAAAGAGACATAGGCTATCAGACTCGATACATAAACAAAATCCAGCCTTTTGCTGCATACAGGAAACTCATCTCAGAAACAAAGACAGACACTATCTCAGAGTAAAAGGGTGGGAAAAAAACTTCCAAGCAAACAGCCCAAACAGAATATCATCCTGAGTGTGATAACCCAGTCACAAAAGAGCAGACATAATATGGAGTCACTGATAGTGGGATGCTAACCCCAGAGGCTCGCACTGCCCCAGAAACAACTCTCAGACTGTATGAAGTCCAAGAAATAAAGAAAACAAAACAAAAAAAATAGTCATGCTCAATCATTACCCACCAAGAACACATTGACAAATTCCGGGTTGTACCCTGTATTACATGTACTTTCTGCTCATTTAAAAAAACAAAATCTTTACACACCAAGAAAACTTCGACTATTTTCAGGTTGCATCTTGTTTTACATGTACTTTATGCTCATTGTTACTGGTGGGATCTTTATCACACTATCAAACCTTTAAAAAAAAAAAGTACTGACAAAAATGTATTATATAATTTTAAGAAAAAAATGCTTAAAATCTGTACATTTATCTTTGTTTTGCAAAATAAATTTGTTAAAAAAATATATAGGCTCCTTCATCTTTTTAATAAACATTTCATATTTAAAAAAGAAAGAAAGACTTGAGAGCAAACAAGCAGTCAGAGGCATCAAAAGCAATTTCAGATGCAGGTAACAGAAGTATAAGGAGAAAGAAATTCTCAAAGTCCCTGGAAGCCCATTTAGACATAAAACCCCCCATTGGCTTCGTTTATCAAACACTCTTACAGGCCACTGGACTTCACCTGGACCTGACCTCAAGGTCAGATGCTTGGCCTGCTGTTCCCAGAAGTCAGCCTCCAGTGGGAACAGATCCCCAAACTCCACACACAATTCAAGATCCTCTCTGTAAAGATAGGCTCTGATTTCTCTGACCTAATGACAAGATGAATTCAGAGATTTCCAAGTAAAATTTTAGCTTTATATTGGCTATTAAAGACAGTTTTGTAAAGAATTAATTGGCATATGATCATATTTAAGTCTGCCTTAGGTGAGTATAGGAATCTGTATACCCATGAAAGCCCCAACACCATCAAGATTTTAGCCAGCTTCTCTCTGAAGATCTTCACATCCCCCTTTCCATCTGTCCATTTTTGTTTTTAATTACTAACACTCAGTGTTTAACCCTGGACTCAGACTATAAGGGTTTCTTTTCTACCGTTGTAGATCATATGTTTTCTAGACATTTCTAATTTGGAACCATGGTTTGTATTTTCTCTTGTGTCTCTGGGCACGTGTTTGTCATTGTTTTACCATAGATTTTTTGTTGTTGTTGTTGTTGTTGTTTTCAGTGTGGAGGAATAATCCATTTTGTGAGTATACCAAAAGTATTTTGTTCCTTCACATTCTGGTAGATACTTTGATTTTGTCTATAAGTCCTAGTTTGTTTTTACTACTGTTTCTGTGATAAAACACTAAACTAGGATAGGAAGACAGACCAGGAAAGGGAATAACATTTGAAATGTAAATACATAAACTATCTAATAAAAACAACATTAAAGACATGA